>NC_087066.1:67373866-67796454 GCF_963678635.1 Symsagittifera roscoffensis
GTTTTTGCCGCTGGAAGGGGACCGTAGAAGAAGGGAGACACGTAGAATCGTGACCGCCTTCGTGTGTTCACCATTGAAGAAGGGGACTGTGACCGATTTCTTGTTTTGCCGCTGGAAGGGGACCGTAGAAGAAGGGGACCGTAGAATTCGTGACCGCCTTCGTGTGTTCACCATTGAAGAAGGGGACTGTGACCGATTTCTTGTTTTGCCGCTGGAAGGGGACCGTAGAAGAAGGGGACCGTAGAATCGTGACCGCCTTCGTGTGTTCACCATTGAAGAAGGGGACTGTGACCGATTTCTTGTTTTGCCGCTGGAAGGGGACCGTAGAAGAAGGGGACCGTAGAATCGTGACCGCCTTCGTGTGTTCACCATTGAAGAAGGGGACTGTGACCGATTTCTTGTTTTGCCGCTGGAAGGGGACCGTAGAAGAAGGGGACCGTAGAATCGTGACCGCCTTCGTGTGTTCACCATTGAAGAAGGGGACTGTGACCGATTTCTTGTTTTGCCGCTGGAAGGGGACCGTAGAAGAAGGGGACCGTAGAATCGTGACCGCCTTCGTGTGTTCACCATTGAAGAAGGGGACTGTGACCGATTTCTTGTTTTGCCGCTGGAAGGGGACCGTAGAAGAAGGGGACCGTAGAATCGTGACCGCCTTCGTGTGTTCACCATTGAAGAAGGGGACTGTGACCGATTTCTTGTTTTGCCGCTGGAAGGGGACCGTAGAAGAAGGGGACCGTAGAATCGTGACCGCCTTCGTGTGTTCACCATTGAAGAAGGGGACTGTGACCGATTTCTTGTTTTGCCGCTGGAAGGGGACCGTAGAAGAAGGGGACCGTAGAATCGTGACCGCCTTCGTGTGTTCACCATTGAAGAAGGGGACTGTGACCGATTTCTTGTTTGCCGCTGGAAGGGGACCGTAGAAGAAGGGGACCGTAGAATCGTGACCGCCTTCGTGTGTTCACCATTGAAGAAGGGGACTGTGACCGATTTCTTGTTTTGCCGCTGGAAGGGGACCGTAGAAGAAGGGGACCGTAGAATCGTGACCGCCTTCGTGTGTTCACCATTGAAGAAGGGGACTGTGACCGATTTCTTGTTTTGCCGCTGGAAGGGGACCGTAGAAGAAGGGGGACCGTAGAATCGTGACCGCCTTCGTGTGTTCACCATTGAAGAAGGGGACTGTGACCGATTTCTTGTTTTGCCGCTGGAAGGGGACCGTAGAAGAAGGGGACCGTAGAATCGTGACCGCCTTCGTGTGTTCACCATTGAAGAAGGGGACTGTGACCGATTTCTTGTTTTGCCGCTGGAAGGGGACCGTAGAAGAAGGGGACCGTAGAATCGTGACCGCCTTCGTGTGTTCACCATTGAAGAAGGGGACTGTGACCGATTTCTTGTTTTGCCGCTGGAAGGGGACCGTAGAAGAAGGGGACCGTAGAATCGTGACCGCCTTCGTGTGTTCACCATTGAAGAAGGGGACTGTGACCGATTTCTTGTTTTGCCGCTGGAAGGGGACCGTAGAAGAAGGGGACCGTAGAATCGTGACCGCCTTCGTGTGTTCACCATTGAAGAAGGGGACTGTGACCGATTTCTTGTTTTGCCGCTGGAAGGGGACCGTAGAAGAAGGGGACCGTAGAATCGTGACCGCCTTCGTGTGTTCACCATTGAAGAAGGGGACTGTGACCGATTTCTTGTTTTGCCGCTGGAAGGGGACCGTAGAAGAAGGGGACCGTAGAATCGTGACCGCCTTCGTGTGTTCACCATTGAAGAAGGGGACTGTGACCGATTTCTTGTTTTGCCGCTGGAAGGGGACCGTAGAAGAAGGGGACCGTAGAATCGTGACCGCCTTCGTGTGTTCACCATTGAAGAAGGGGACTGTGACCGATTTCTTGTTTTGCCGCTGGAAGGGGACCGTAGAAGAAGGGGACCGTAGAATCGTGACCGCCTTCGTGTGTTCACCATTGAAGAAGGGGACTGTGACCGATTTCTTGTTTTGCCGCTGGAAGGGGACCGTAGAAGAAGGGGACCGTAGAATCGTGACCGCCTTCGTGTGTTCACCATTGAAGAAGGGGACTGTGACCGATTTCTTGTTTTGCCGCTGGAAGGGGACCGTAGAAGAAGGGGACCGTAGAATCGTGACCGCCTTCGTGTGTTCACCATTGAAGAAGGGGACTGTGACCGATTTCTTGTTTTGCCGCTGGAAGGGGACCGTAGAAGAAGGGGACCGTAGAATCGTGACCGCCTTCGTGTGTTCACCATTGAAGAATGGGACTGTGACCGATTTCTTGTTTTGCCGCTGGAAGGGGACCGTAGAAGAAGGGGGCCGTAGAACCGTGACCGCCTTCGTGTGTTCACCATTGAAGAAGGGGACTGTGACCGATTTCTTGTTTTGCCGCTGGAAGGGGACCGTAGAAGAAGGGGACCGTGGAATCGTGACCGCCTTCGTGTGTTCACCATTGAAGAAGGGGACTGTGACCGATTTCTTGTTTTGCCGCTGGAAGGGGACCGTAGAAGAAGGGGACCGTAGAATCGTGACCGCCTTCGTGTGTTCACCATTGAAGAAGGGGACTGTGACCGATTTCTTGTTTTGCCGCTGGAAGGGGACCGTAGAAGAAGGGGACCGTAGAATCGTGACCGCCTTCGTGTGTTCACCATTGAAGAAGGGGACTGTGACCGATTTCTTGTTTTGCCGCTGGAAGGGGACCGTAGAAGAAGGGGACCGTAGAATCGTGACCGCCTTCGTGTGTTCACCATTGAAGAAGGGGACTGTGACCGATTTCTTGTTTTGCCGCTGGAAGGGGACCGTAGAAGAAGGGGACCGTAGAATCGTGACCGCCTTCGTGTGTTCACCATTGAAGAAGGGGACTGTGACCGATTTCTTGTTTTGCCGCTAGAAGGGGACCGTAGAAGAAGGGGACCGTAGAATCGTGACCGCCTTCGTGTGTTCACCATTGAAGAAGGGAACTGTGACCGATTTCTTGTTTTGCCGCTGGAAGGGGACCGTAGAAGAAGGGGACCGTAGAATCGTGACCGCCTTCGTGTGTTCACCATTGAAGAAGGGGACTGTGACCGATTTCTTGTTTTGCCGCTGGAAGGGGACCGTAGAAGAAGGGGACCGTAGAATCGTGACCGCCTTCGTGTGTTCACCATTGAAGAAGGGGACTGTGACCGATTTCTTGTTTTGCCGCTGGAAGGGGACCGTAGAAGAAGGGGACCGTAGAATCGTGACCGCCTTCGTGTGTTCACCATTGAAGAAGGGGACTGTGACCGATTTCTTGTTTTGCCGCTGGAAGGGGACCGTAGAAGAAGGGGACCGTAGAATCGTGACCGCCTTCGTGTGTTCACCATTGAAGAAGGGGACTGTGACCGATTTCTTGTTTTGCCGCAGGAAGGGGACTGTAGAAGAAGGGGGCCGTAGAACCGTGACCGCCTTCGTGTGTTCACCATTGAAGAAGGGGACTGTGACCGATTTCTTGTTTTGCCGCTGGAAGGGGACCGTAGAAGAAGGGGACCGTAGAATCGTGACCGCCTTCGTGTGTTCACCATTGAAGAAGGGGACTGTGACCGATTTCTTGTTTTGCCGCTTGAAGGGGACCGTAGAAGAAGGGGACCGTAGAATCGTGACCGCCTTCGTGTGTTCACCATTGAAGAAGGGGACTGTGACCGATTTCTTGTTTTGCCGCTGGAAGGGGACCGTAGAAGAAGGGGACCGTAGAATCGTGACCGCCTTCGTGTGTTCACCATTGAAGAAGGGGACTGTGACCGATTTCTTGTTTTGCCGCTGGAAGGGGACCGTAGAAGAAGGGGACCGTAGAATCGTGACCGCCTTCGTGTGTTCACCATTGAAGAAGGGGACTGTGACCGATTTCTTGTTTTTGCCGCTAAAACAGAACAGCAATACTAACAAGCGCTTCGAGTGTTAGGTGAACCTAACCCTTTTGGAGCCAAAAAAACTTAATATTTTCGAAAAAGCAGAAATTTTTGCATTCAAATATGATTTCCGTACAGAGAGTGTAATTTGATACTTTTTCTGCGCAGGCCTATGTGAGAAAAAATTAAATAACCCGGCTGGCGGTTGACCACAGTAAAGAAAAGAAATACTAGCTATGAGGGAAGTTGAAATCTACTATTGAATCTTTAAAAAAACTCAACTTCTGCCAATATTTGCTTGATAAGATCGGCTGTTTTTTTGCCGATTAAAACATCTCTGTTTTTCCAACGAAACGACAACTTTTAATTTGTATGACTGCTTAAATGTTCCGTTAAATTTTTGATTTTTTTTTGAGGAAATACAATTGGGCGCTCAAAAACAACATGATTTAAGAAAGTTCAAGATACCTACTTCAGCAAAATCTTAGCCGGCTTGCTGTAAAAAAAAATTTTTTTGAATCCAAATAATATTTTCGTTATATTAAAATGAAGCAATAATCACTCCATGTGCGCGCTGTGCTGCCCCTTTGGTTGTTCACAACTAGTCCTTTTAGCCTTACCGTACTGAAAAATTCGTCTGATTCAAATTGAAGTCCGTTTGCCCAAGTTTAAAGTCCATGAGCTTTCAGTCCAATTTAAACCTGTTTTTCCGTGTGAGTTGACAAAGATATAAATTGTAACATTGATGCCTCCAAAAACGCCAACGCTTCTAAAGATATGACTAAAAAAGATTTCTACAGTTTTAAATCAAAACAAGCTATTCTTAGTCTACATATACGGTTACGTCAGACTAAGAATAGCTTGTTTTGATTTAAAACTGTCGAGATTTTTATAGTCATATCTGTAGAAGCGTTGGCGTATATTTATACGCTTAGAGAGCGATTTTGCAAAAGTAACCGAACACTCGAAACAAGTCACATCCGCACAAGTAGCAAAATATTAGCAAAACTTTTTTTCTAATGAAGATGAAACTTCAATTCGACAAAAATTTAGGACTTGTAAACAATTCAATTCAAGAGCAGAAAATAAAGCCAAGAGCAACATCTTTTGAATAAAACCACTGACTCAGCAGGTGTGCCAGCAGAATTTTCTAATGATTTCACTCACAAAATATCTACAGTTCAACAACAAACTTCACTGTTTGTTGAGTCGTATTGATTGAAAACTCTTTCTGGATAGAAATCTAAGAACGGCAGCTTTGGGCCTCAATTGTTGTTTTTATGAACACGTTGAAGGCCGCTTTGCGCTTATTTTTGTCTTAAGAGAACCAAAAAAAATGCAAAAATTTATGATGTATGACAGCCAAAATCCGTAGGGTTTTTTCAAGAAAAGCAGTGCAAGAATTTAGCAATCAATTTCTTAAGAAATTATAGTACAACTGAATGGAATTAAACTGAAGTTCACCATAATGCTGGATATCAAAGCGACCAAGTTTGCATTGTCTCAAAAGACAAGTTATGGCAGGTCCGGATTAAAATGAACTACCTAAATCAAAAACTACGTTATGTTTCGTGAATATTTTATATTGCAAAAAAAAACAAGAAAAATAAAATTAGCCTGATCAAAAAATCGTCATTTTTTAGCTTAAAGCACATTGAAAAATCTAGAAAACATTTTAAAAATTTTTTTGAAACAAATCTAACTCAAACTGTTTTTTGTACTTTTTTAATCATTCGAGTACACTGATCATCAAACACTTCGAAGCATTTAGAGAGCTGATTAATCATCGGTTTGTAACCACATTTTTTTGATTTTCGCTGTTTACTGCTGAATCAGCTGATTGCACTGTCATTCAAGGAAACTGCGTTTGTTTCGCGTTTTATTTTTCAAAAGAAAAATTAACTTTTCGGTTTTTCTTCTTGAAGAAATAACTCTTTGGTGCTCAGAAACAACATGTGCTAAGAAACTTCAAGTGACCATTTCCATCAGAAACTTAATCGATTTTCTTCCAAAAAATAGTCTTCAGTTTTTTGGAAAATTGAAGCATTATTCAGTTCAGGCGCGCACTTTCTAAATTTTTTTCAAAACAAGTGCCAGTAGCCTTACCAAATAGAGAAAAACTGCCTGAATAAAAAAATCAAAGTCCAAATGTAGAAAAGAAAGTCGCTCAAGTGGAATCAAATTGAAAACCCAATTACTTGGAACCAGTTGAAAACTAGTATTTATATTCGATTATATTATTGATAAAACTATCTCTTTAAAATATTTCTAACTAACAATCATGATCCATAACCAACACTGTCGATTATTTGTAATGCTGAAACTACTTGTAGTGTTAGCACCAGAACAAAAGAAATATAATTTAGAAGATATTCGTTCTGCTTTAGAACAGTTCCAGATATCTAACTCGCAAATAACAGTATACACTAGATCTATTGAGACTAGGAGATATAAGAGTAAGATTAAGATAGGTATCAGACTACGAAGTTGCACGAATCTATCCGGCCGAAAATAAAATAAGATAGCGTGACGAAACGACGGTGTACGTTGTCTGAAAATACTCTAAGAGTGAGCCACTCTGGACATAAAGTCATCTGGTGCGACCAAGATTCTCGAACAACACACTATCAAATAAGCAAATTCAATAGAAATAAGATCAAAAATACATAACAAATTTTCGATGGTGTAAAAAACTTATTAATTATCACTGTACGTGAATTGTTATCACTGTAAAAAACAATAACAATACCGCAAACACCAGGTCAAAAACCGAACATCAGACCGAGTCCCTATATCGTGAAACGACGCAGTCTGCAACAGTTATTCCTCTACAAAATTCTTAATGCAGTAGTATTTCATACACTTACAAGAAATTAAAAGTTACTTGGAGTAGTAAGATTCATTTCTAAGCAATATACCTCTCAATGATGTATAACTAATTTATATAATTTAATAACGACTGATAAAAAGATGCAAATGTCGTTCATATCATTACATTTGCAGTAAAATTTATATATTTTGTAAAATATTATTTATTGAATAAAAAATACAAAAATTAGTTAGTAGTTAAATCAAACATAGGTTCATTAAAATTGTAAAAAGTTCTTTGCTTCTCAGGGAGTTGTATCCTTAACTTTTCATAAGAAACTCTTTTTTGTTCCTTCATCTAAAACATAACCATAATCAGTCAGAAATTAATATCATTTAAATTTTTAACTTCTAAATCAACCTTTTCAAAAATTTATAATCTTTCACTGAATTTAAGCTTTAAATTCAAATGTGGTCAAGGCCCATTCTTATTTGGAAATAATCTAAGATTTCTTTAAACCAAATCATCAATGCTATCCTTGGATTTTTAATTTAAAACTTAAACCTAAGTTTTTATTCAATTAAAAATATTTGATCAAAGAGACTGTAATAATTATCCCCTTCTGGCCTAACCCACCAGAATGAAGTCGCTCAAAGAACATTCGCCTACCATGTGCTACAACCCTGATCCGGTATTTTTGCTAAGAATGGCTCCAGGGTGAGCAACTCTTTTAATATAACCGGAAATAAAAAAAAAACGTTTCTGCGAAATCAACTAATAAATATCATAACTAAAACATATCTCACTATCAAGTTCTAGATATAAAAATGCAATGAAGAAAAAAGTTTAAAGCAAAAGGAACGACCAGCAAAAGGAGAAGAAAACTCGATGACATTTGGACTTTGGAATGGCAAATCTATTCGTTTGTTGCCGCAGAAAAAACCTTCACAGGATTTAAAGTGTGGACCCAACATCGCAGCAAAGGTACCCATTGAAGGAGAACAATGGCCAACTCGATGGTGACTTCACATACGGATACTAGTCACTTGACGTTTCACACAAAGAAGTCATACTCCACCTTGCACGTAGTCTCGCTCTAACTTAACGAAACCAACACAACATTGCATAAATCTACAATCTTGACACGATCGCTCATTTAAGTTGAAAACTCGATGACATTTGAACTTTGGAATGGCAATGGGTCCTCCTTCTCTCTATGAATACAGCTACTCCGAAATACGAACAACTGTTTCCACTTCTTCTCTCACGCAATCACTGCTTCAAAAAGAAACTACTCCAAGAAACAAGAAATCTCTCCATCCATCCTTCACTGCAATAAACATAAAAACTTATAACTCTGTAAACGCCGGATGGGTGGAACCTGTTTAAAACTAGTATTTTTATCCAATTATATTATTGATAAAACCATGTCTATAAACTAACCAATCATGATCCATAACCAACACTGACGATTATTTGTAATGCTGAAACTACTTGCAGTTTTAGCACCAGAACAAAATAAATATAACTTAGAAGACAGTCATTCTCCTTTAGAACAGTTCCAGATATCTAACTCGCAAATACCAGTATACACCAGATCTATTGAGACTAGGAGATATAAGAATAAGATTAAGATCGGTATTAGACTAAGAAGTTGCACGAATCTATCCGGCCGAAAATCAGGTAGCGTGACGAGCAGACAGTGTACCTTACCTGAAATTACTCTTCAACCCTTCCTTTCACGCACATTCCTTCAACTTTTGTCGCTTCTCCTCTTCTAAAAAGTAATTCGGGCAGGGCTTCTAAAATTTATGAAAATTGGGTACTAAAACGACCAGTCATTTGGGAATTGTACCCCAAATTGTGGCTTGTTGAAGCTGCCATTAGATGTTGTATAACAATTCCCTTTTTGGCCATCATTTGAAAAACTCAAATTGAATTCGACAAACAACTTCCACCAATCGACTAACTTTCAAGTCCGTCGACCTATAGCCTGCAGGGGCAAGTTTATCATATGATGCATGACCGTTTTCAGAACAGCAATAAAATAAATCTAAAATCACTTTTCAGCAATTTGGTACAGCATATGTTGTAACATTTTTCTAATCACCGCTGGTCTTTTTTCGGATTATCAGTGCATCTGCTCTGATCCCAATCACGCTGTGTCTTTACAACAAAGAGCCGGAGGATTTAGTCGGAATCATTGTCGTCACGCTAAGATATGGTTCAATAGGTTATTTATCTAATCTTATCTTATCAATTCAAAGAGCGAACCAGCTCTTGGTTGATTGCAGCTTGGAACCCTAAAGGCATTTCACATTTAATCTTAGGAGCGCAAAGAGGCTAAAATAACATTTGCATTACAGTTTAATGTTAATAGTTGCATTTGCAGTTTAATGCTACGGCTACATTAAATAATAGATAGTTCGATTTTTTCCGAAAAATGTTTCGAAGCAGTAATCTGGCGGAAATCAAATAGATAGAAATATGTAATAAAAAAGTGCAGATTTGTAGGCTTACAAATCAGAAAGGAACAGCAAAAAATACACGTTTTTCTCGAAGAAATCCGTTGTTTTTTCACAAATTGCAAAAAAAAATTGTTTATTATTTTTCTCTTAGGGAATAGACGAGGTGGATAAAAGAATTGGCTTTCCATATCGCCAGTGATTAATAACGTTTAGTTGTCTTTCATATCTTACCACAACAACCCAGATTTTTTTAACCTCACAATTGATGTTCAGGAAACGTGAGTTCATTAAAACCACTGATGCTGAATTTTCCCACACTGCGTCCTCTTGAAAATGTTTTAATGGAAAAATGCTTTAATGGAAAAACTACGGAAATTGGGAGAAAATTTGCTGCTATAATTTCTATAAGTTCAACTTTTGTGAGGAAAAAAGGATGTTTCTTTTTTACTTCAACAATTGAAATAAATGGCTCAAAAATTGTAACGGTCCATCTGCCTCGTAAACATTGCATGCATCATTGCCCCTGGCCCAAGATAAAAGTCTACTTATAACAGTTTACAATCAAAATTTGTTTCATTGAACTATTGAGTGCTCAGTAGTCCATTTTGCCTCAGGAAAAATGAAACCTTGTATTATAATACCGATGAGTTCCGTTTGTTACACTTTTGTCGCAATTATTTATCTGCAGTTAAATATTTCTCCCTCAATCGCTTCCCTCGGAGCTCAGCCTTCTAGCGATGATACTGCACTGTATAATGGAGTTGAGGGGGAGCAGAGACTGTTAAGGAGACTGAAGAGGAGATTGCCCTCCATGTGGCCGCCTGTGGATTTGGTCAACAGAACTGTCTTCGTTTACATCGACCTGTTCAAGATACAAGAGATACAAGAAAAGGTACAAAACTCATTTCAATATCCTCATTTTTTAAAATTATCATAACTCAAACTCAAACGAAAAAAATGAGTAAATATAATTAAATAATTCTTTATAAATTACAATAAATACAATTAATCTAAATAAATACAATAGTTATTTTTATTATCAGTTCTACATGTTTTAAGGTCATACTTTAGATGACAGAATTTTTTGTTTCATTTTTGTAATTACCAATTTCAAAAGCTTCCTGCCGTTTTGCCAGCATGGTATGTGGATTGGAAAATTCTTCACCTACTACTACTACTATTCACCCAGTGCAAAATGGAACAAAAGCGAGTACAACAACGATACTGTGAAAACATTCATCGCTCCTAAAGGAACTTTTTGGATGCCAGATCTGAGTAAGAATAATTAATCTGGGGGTTAAGATCTCAAAAAAGTATGAACATTTTTTCCACTCAACTATTTTGGTAATTATAAATTTTGGTTAAATCAAGGTCAACTGAACAAGTTTCCGAGGGCCTCCAACTTATTACCCCGGTTGAAGTCCAACGTTAATTATTGGTTTTTCTGTAGTATTCAGCAATCGCTAGTTTCCAGTGCTGATTCATGTATAATTCAGAATTTTTTGCATAGCTATTTCAGTAAGGATTGCGTAGAAAAACAGCGCTCACAAGAAATCTTTTCTTGTAAGAAATTTATTCTAATAGCTTTCAATTGAAAATTTTAGTTGATAAGCCCTTGAACTTGAGTAGATCTAAGGCTTGAGGGCAAAGAAGTAGCATAAATGTCTCCAAAGTAGGTGGATGTGGGATCAAGCCCAGGTGGTTCACTACTTTTGCTCATTTCGATAGGTTTTTTTTAGAGCTGTTTCATCGCTGAAAATTTGCCAAATTACCGATAATCTATCAATAAAATTTGCTATTGTGGCAATGAACATCGATAACTGATCGATGGCAATCGCTGTTTTTTTTCACTTTTTTATCGCTTATTTTCAATGTGAGCTCAACCCGGCTAGAAAGACATTATTTTGCCGAAATTTTGCTGAGAAAAAGACAATAAAGATTTTTTGGCGCACAATCTCTCTTCAAAATAAATATGTATTGAAACTAAATTTGCCAAAAATAGGTTCGGCAAAGAGGCTATATTAACATAGTACCAAAAGATATAGCAAGTTTTAGCAGTAACAATATGAAAAAAAACGTTGTATCCAATTGAAAGATAATTTCCGTAAAGGTGTAGAATGACCACATATATTTGTTTTCCTGTTCTCAGCCTAATTGGGTCATTTTGGCTTTTATAGTTGTTCATGAGGCTTCGGAGTTGAAGTATGAAGCATTCGACAGACAGGTCGTTTTTGAGTCGGGCATGGTCCTGGCATACACCTCACTCATGTCCTATCAGATGAACTGCATGTTTGATGTGTCTCAATTTCCCTTTGACTCTCAGCAGTGTGTTGCAACTCTGACAACTCATGTCTCACAGCCTTACGATTATCAGCTAGGTGATTTTGCACTTTTAAAAAACAAAACTGTACCATGCAAATAAGATTTGTCGCCATTTTTTGGAAAAATCCAAAACAATATAACTCCTCACCGGAGTTTCATGGATGAGGAGGATAACCTATATCAATTGAAAAATTTTGGGTGAAGGTTGTCATTATAATCACATAATGTTGGAAATAAACACCTTATTTTTCCAATTGTTTCGGGAAACACAATTGACTAAATTCTATTATAGGACTTATAGGACAAATCAGGAACGTTTATATTCCATTCAGCTATCATTCATGTTAACAAATGTTTAGAGTAGCTCTCATTGGATTTTCATTGATGGTTATTTATTCAAGATAATTTTCAGCGTCATCAATTTATCAATCCTACTAATCTGAATCTTCCAAACAGAACGCAGGACTGAAAACACGTTGCATTAGATAAGCTAAGATTTAAATTGGTCTAGAAAATCGTTATCTTGTTTTCATATAATCTGCATTTAAAAAAATTATTCTTTCCAATTTACGTCTCGTTCGACCATCGAGCAAACTACCACCTCACTCAACGTTTGAAAGGGTAGCAGGGGGATAGAATATAAATGAGGTGTATAAAATTGAATAGGTTTAGATTTTTCTAAGGCCGTGAGTAATGCAGAAGTTGTTGCAAGTCAAATATAATGGATTTTAAATGGCTATTACCAAAATAGTGCATTTTTGGGTTGATTTTCTACAAAAACAGCCGATTATAATGACAATATCAATTTTATGATATAATTTTGCAAAAAAATGGATTGTTATGATAAAAGTTTTATTAACATTTTTCATGGATAATCGATTTTTTTCAATGAAACTCAGGTGCGGGACTTTCTTGAATTCATCATTCCCGAACTGAAAAAAATGGTTTCGGATCAATTTAAATTGATTTTAACTCGATTTAAAATCAATCCAAATTGATTACTAATGTACATTTTACCAACTTAAATGCATTTTAAATCGATTTAAATCAATACTTGTCTGAAAATTTTAGATTGATTTAAGTGTCTTAAAAATCAATTTAAATTGATTTGGATGGATTTTAAGACTCACTTACATCAGTTTTTTGCTAACACGGCAAAAAAACATACTCAGAAAAAAAATATTGAAATATTTTATTCTCGATTTTTTATAAATAAAAAAATACGTGCCAGATATTATAGAATTCAATAAAATGATCCACATAAATCAAATTTTAAGCTCAAAAATATGCAATAAAATTAAAGAAAATCATTGTAAATCAGAGTATGGGCAAACTCCTGTGTAATAAACAAAAAAAAGGTCAGAATAAATTAAATTTTTTGATCCCAATAATATGCAAATAAATCAGATTTTGAGCAGAAAATTATGAAACGAATCAAGAAAAGGGTCAATATAGACCCGTTTTTGAACTCAAAACATGTAAGAAAATCGCAGAATTTGATCAATATTTTGGTCTTTTTTTCTGGTCTTTTTTATGCTACAATACGCTATGGATGTAAAATGAAAAATGATAGGCAATGAATAAATGCAATAGAAACTTCAAACTGATGAAACTCGAATGAAAAAAAATCGCTTAAAAATAAAAACTAATTAAGACTCAAAAAAATGGATTTAAATCGATTTAAAATCGATTTGGATCAATTTTTGTAGCTGGGATTTAAGATCAATTTAATTCAATTTTAAATCGATTCAAACCAACATTCATCTTTTATATTCAATCTTCGTGCTTTTTTCACACTAAAATTGATCTAAATTTATGCAACATACTTTTTTTATACTAAAATCGATCACAATCAATTTTTGTCAGTGTGGGAAGAGTTCATGATTATATTTGGTTTACATTTAACTGTTTTGAAAACAGCAACTGAAGATAAATTCTACCCCAAAGACAAATCCGGGAAGTCGTATCTTCCTCTTCTGTATTTCATCCC
Organism: Symsagittifera roscoffensis; assembly: GCF_963678635.1. Classification (NCBI taxonomy): domain Eukaryota; kingdom Metazoa; phylum Xenacoelomorpha; order Acoela; family Convolutidae; genus Symsagittifera; species Symsagittifera roscoffensis. The sequence continues at coordinate 67,387,320 of NC_087066.1, forward strand.
GTGTGACCAGTGGCAGCTCGAAATTCCAGTTGAGATTGAAGTGGATCGACTGAAAGGAAAATTAGAAAATCAGTTTCGACCAGTTGTGAAACTAACGATCAATTTACAGCGGCGTCCTTTGTTTTACAAACTGGTTCTTGTCTATCCTTCTGTGATTCTGTACCTGTTATCAGCCGTCACTTATTTCATTCCTCCGAACTCTGGGGAGAAAGTCTCTTTTGCAGTGACCATTCTACTCACTGAAGTTGTCTCCTATGGCACTCTGGTGGACATTCTACCGGCAAGTTCACACCATGTTCCCCACCTGATATACTTCCTGGCCGCAGTTACTTTTCATCTGACTTGGACTTGTGTCACTGCTGTAACAGGTAAATATTCATCGAATTTTTAAATTTTGGCATTTTGTAGCTTGGGTGCGCGGAATAGGGGCAGGGTAAATTTATAGTTTTTTTTTCAGGGGGGAGTGGGTTTATAGGCGTTTGGAGGATCTGAATAACAAGCCAAGTAAACAATGCTACTTTACTGATGTCTACACGAGTGACTTCAAATTAGTTATTTCAATAAAGCTAATAAGCTTATTTACAAATTACTTCTAAATAACGTGGTAAGAGAGCAGAGTCAGTCACTTACGTTGAAGTATTTGGATGGCGATAAATTTCCATTAGGTTGTGTGCTTGCTCAATGAGAATTGCTCTGGAGCTATAAAAAGTTATAAGGTACCAAGCTTCTTAGATGAGGAGACTGAATACGAGATAAACCTAAGCTCTACTTAATCAGTAAAATCAGGGTGAGCATAAAAATGTATCCAAGTTTGATGTTTCTAATCAAATCTTACAGGGTATGCTTTTTTAGTTGTGAATATCCAGCACAAATCGCCCTTATTCGAAATGTACAAATGGGTAGAAGACATTTTAGCCAGCAAATACATTTCGCTTCTCGGACTGCAGCTCTTTCCAGTGAAGAAAAAGAGTTGGATTACAACAAACCAATCGAAAGGCATAAAACTGGCCAATATAAACCCTTCGGAGCCAATCAATGGAATCTACACTGCTGACAACTATCACCAAAACGAGCCAACCGCTGTCAATGAAAAGAAACAAGACGAAAATGAAGAGTCGGTGTTGAAGTGGGTATACCTGGCAACCTTTTTGGACCGTCTTTTTTTCATATTGCATATTGTGGTGATTGCTATCAACTTGTCAATGTTTTCTTATTTCATGGAACCCTATTAAATGAGTAAGTCATCGATGTGATATTGTTCAAAACTATGCAAGTTTCACTGGAAAAAGCCAAAAATTTAACAGAAAAAAACTCGAAGTTTTAGTCATATGTGAACTAGTAGGTTTTTTCGAAAAAAAAAAGAAACATGAAATAAAATTTCAGTTGAACAATTTGCCTGATTGTTTTTTCTCGAACGTCCAATTTTGGCTATCCGTTTTAAACAATTAAAATTTTATCTAAACACGGTTCTGATCTGAAAAACGGCCAAAAGTTCAAAAATTCAATTGATATTATGTTTTAAGGTAAAATTGAAATGTATCTTTTCACCAATCTTTTCCAGATGAAAAATTGAGTGATATTGACTGGTCATAACGACTTCCAAATAAACAGTGAAAACGATCATGCATATATGTCAGCTTTACCTTGTCTAGCCTGTGCCACTGGATACATAAAATTATTAACTGATCGTTAAAACGCTGAACTTGAAGTTTTAATCATATCTGAATTGGTTCCCATCTTTTTGACTCAAAACAACTTAACACCATACAATTTCTTTCCCTACTTTTCATTTCCTTAGCAAATTAAAACCACTACTTTTAAAATTATTTTATATTTTAATACCGTTCTAATCCAAAATGAAATGAGAACTTACTTCAAAGGGGAATTCGGTAAACATCAAACAATAAAGCCAAAAATTTTAGGCGATTCAAAGCCCGACAATTTTGCGCTACTTAATTTGCAGAAATTTTGAATAGAAATGCCCTTGCCAATATTTCGAATTGTTAAAATGATTTGAAACAAAAACGAGCATTCTTTCAACAAACCTTTAAGTCCCGCAAATATCTGAACAATCTTTCAAAAAACTTGGCTTGATTTTCCAGACATTTTTAACTTTTTCAGCAACTTCAGGAAAGCATAAAATGGATGCCAGAAATTTTGTGTGTAAGAAATATTTCGTCAAATTTATATTAATTAGCACCAGCAGGTTTTAATAGTAATCATAATATTTTAGTGAAAAAAACAATCGAAAAAAAACATGAACTTGAATGAAAGTGTTAAGTACTCGATAAAAGTTATAAGTGATTTGTGCAGTCTCAATTCAGCATGTATAATTGAGATGCGTGCGTTAGTTTCTGGATTAACTCCAGCGTGATAGGAGTTAAGACAAGGAGCTCATATAGCATATTTTTTGGCGTTAAATTTTAAAAAAGGAAATAGCTTGTTGTGGATTTAAATTTTTTAGTAATGAAATGACTTGGTAGTAAAATGTATGGTGTTATTGTATGGTAATAAATTGTAGGATATCATTTGGGTTCTCAAATTATAAAAGTTCGCAAATAACAAAAGAAATTTTCAAAATAAATTTTTTGCCCGTTCGCTCTCAAACCGTCCAATAATTTTTTCAGTTTACCAGCCAGAGTTCTCACTCGAAGTTTAAATACTTAAGGTTATCTTAGCTAAGCTATGGCTACCTTACAAAAAACATAGATCTTTTTCCTTTACCCCACCCGCCAATTTAAAAAGTAAAAATTTTCTTTACATTGTCTGATTGTTACAAAAGTTGGCATGAGGCATGACTAAGTCATGCCAAACCTATTTTGTATCCAAACACAACCTTGTAAAGCCACTAGTTAATCTGAAAAATTGATATTTAAGTTATGTGGGGGAAAATCAAAAAGAGCCATAGAGCTCAGCTTGTAAATAGCAGCGCAAGGGTCATTTGATCCGGCAATCAAATGATTGGTGGGCACCATCATTGCCGATGCACCACAACGCTACAAGTTGTTGCAATATAAACTTTCTATCATGTTCAAAGATATAAATCAGATGTTCCCTCGCAGCAACTTTTTCCAGATGGAACATGGAGAAGTAGTGAGCGCTTCTAAAAAAATTGGTGAATCAATATCGGACAATCAATTAGTCTTTTCCTGTTTACCACCATTCCGCATCGACTTCCTGTTTAGTAACTTGTCTTATAAGTCAATGCACTCCTTGGTAGATTATATCGACTTCTGAAAAATTCGCAACAACTTCCATGCATATGTGTCAGCCTCACCTTGTACAGCAACTGCCACTGGAGATACACTTTTCAGCCATCTTTTAAGATGATTTTGTTTCGATTGAACATTAAAACTTCCAACTTTTCAGATGAATATGATTTCAAATTTTTTTTAGATAAACTACTTTTTACGTGGTCTTTGTAAATCAGCTCATTACAAGGCCAAATTGTGCTTTTTGGGAAACATAAGCGGATTCCGCAAGAAGGACGCTGCTTTTGTTCTTCTTTTGTTCTTTCAATTTTTTTGATCGTTCCGACAAAGTTTTAACATGATTAAAGACTTGCCTCTGGAATCCAGGACTATACAGACACAATTTTGTTCGTATATTCTGTGCACAGTTTAGCCTCGTAATGCTAGTTTTTCTAGCACTCATGTAAAGTGAAAATTACCTATATTTGATAAATAAAATCAATTGCCTACCTCACTCGATAGCGCCAGCGTTTCTATCGGATCATTTCCCATTTATTTCCATTTAAAGTTGGGCACTGAATGCCCGTTTTACACTTCTTTTTTCCAGAGTTTCTTGAGACGAAAGTTGTTGTTTTTTTTTTTACAAATTGAAATTTTGTTACATTACCTAACCCGTTAAAACCTGCAGCGATTTAATTTTTCGGTGGTAAAAACTTTCTATCGTTGAAATTACTCGCTCGAGAAAGCAAATTGACCCCGCCGTCTAAATGAACCATAATCTGAATGAACTTCAATGTAAATGATGCATTTTATTTGAGCCCCATTTGCTCAACAGGAGATATTCTAACACAAAGAAGCTGCCAAGACCTTAGGTTTTTTTGCTTGTTATCTTAATTGAGCATGATTTGTATCGTAGATATCTGATGGCATTGATTTGGGCAAACACCTTCTGGCTGCTGAAAAGCTTGGCAGACAGCATTTTTTAAATCTGGCGTCTTAACCCCTTTGAGCATGTCAAGTTTAGCTTACATCATGGCACGGTTGGCAATCCAGTTAAACTGATAATGAAAAAACGGATTTTTTAAATCAGTTTTTTGTTTTGTTATTTTTGAACAACTTTTCGGATTGATTGAGAAGCCAATAAATGTTTCGGAAAGATAATAAGTTCTCTTGCTTTTATGTCAATTTTAAAATCATTTGCAATGACTTTACCCTCTGCGCAGCTACTGATGAAACACATGATTTGGTTCTAAAGATTGTACTTCATTCTTAGCTCCTCTTGTAGCCAAAAGAGAGAACAAGAGAGGTGAAAATCAAACATTTGCTTACTTTCTAAATATTTTGACTTTGGGGGGTAACCCACAAAGCAAGGCTTTGGTTTGTGTCTTTTTGTGTTTTCTCTATAAGATTTGCTCTTGAAAAATAACGTTTAATGAAATCTCTTTTTTGTGATGACATGAGTCGTATCTCGTTTGGATTCTGAACCAATTCTATAAGATAATATACACAGAGGGGGAGCAAAGCTTCGCACCACTTGCGATACAACACAAAAAAAAAACATAACAGAAAAAATGAAGAAAAAAAATTTTAAAAAAATTTTAATTTTTGTTTGTTTCGATAGAAATTCATTTTAGGCAAGCATGCAAGACATTTGAATATCAAATTAGCAACGAAATGAACTTAAAAGTCCCCCTGAAGCAAGAATGAACAACTCTTGCAATTGCAACTGCAACTAAACTTGCTTTCAGCATAAGCTAATATTTTGATGTGGCAACTGAGCCGACAAAATTTGAGTCGGCAAAAGAAAGTAGGGCAATTCAATTTTTACCAGACACTTTTTTCATTTACATAAATATTGATTAAAACAGGTTTCAACCCAGACTCGAACCCCAGTGTTTAAGCTGCATAGGCGACGTGGTGACCTTTAGGCAAAATAGAAAAGAACGTCAAAAACTTTAAGAAAAAATAAGAAGTGAAAAAATGTGAAAAGAAGAGCAGAATGTCCCGTAAGAAAAATTGTTTACGGGAAAAAAATCTTGTTCCCGATTACAAGACACTTGCTCTCGCAAGTGTAACGATTGTCCATTTCAGCAATTTCCAACGGTTTCACTTTTACAAAAACTAAATTTCTACTGTTCAATTTCAGCTTGAAGTAATTTGCTTATGATAGCTTTTCACTTGAAACAACTCTTGATTCTATTTAAAAATCTTGGCTTTTTGTTGCTGAAAACATGTTTTGTGCTGTTCGCATCGTTTCAAATTTACTAAAATAAAAGAAAGTTTGATGTTTAATGAATTGAAGTAACAAATAAGAACGAAATCGAATAAAGGTCAATAAACTAAAAGATTTGAAACAATGTAAAAAAATGAAACAAAAAAACTTTGCACGCGCATCCAAAACCGCAAACAAGTTACTCCATGTATAAAAAAATACCTATGAATTGTTCCAAATTGCTCTGTATGATTTTTTACCACCGCGATTAATTTTTTGACCATGCCGCGACTAAACTTTCGACCATGGCGACCATGATACGCTAAATGCAGATTCAGTCCGCAAGAAACCTTTAACCCATCGCGACCGAAATACGGTGTTTCCAGAATTTGTCGCGACTTAAAACCCTGTCCAGACTATGGATTTCCAATCGCGTAATTATTATTTACACGACCGAAAAATCGAAAATTAGTTGCAAACATCGACCCTGGTCAAGAAAATGGTCGCTCTCAGTGAAAAAAACTATCTTTGAAATGACGATTTTATGTTTCTGTTGTAGCTTTAACACGTTTATTGGACAACATCTTAACTTTGTGAAATAATTACGGCCTTTAGGCTAAAAATAATTCAAAAATTTGCTTGTCTGGTTCCGCGCTTGTCTTTTATTGGTCTTTTATGTGGTGGCCATTAATGAGCAGAACTGTCTAGGATCAGAAGGGTCCAAAAGCAGAAAAACAAGAAAACTTTTTTCATACGGGCTGCTTGATAAAGCAACTTTTAGGTTTGCCAACACTAGCTATGAGTATCTTCATAATTATTTTATATTGACTTTTTCAAAACAAAGATAAATTTTTTCAAATTTTGCATTACCTATTTGTTTTTTTTTAGTAAAAATGACCATTAAAACTTTTGTTTTCGCTAATTAGTTTCGAAAAATCAATATTTTTTTGTTTATCTGCTCTTGAATCCTTTCAGCGTGCAGATCATTCTGCTTATTACTCGACCTCCGTTTCGTATGTTCGCTTCTACAGTGGTGCTGATTTAAATCATCCCGACAAAATGAAAATAACTTGAAACTTAAAACGCGTTTTTCTCAAATTGGGATGAGTTTAGGACAAAAAGTGATAAGGAACACTCTTGCCTGCAATTTTACTAGAATGGGCATGGTGCAAATTGTGTTGCAAAATTCGGGCCCAAACGTTTACCCCAATTTCAAGCATTTTTCACTTAAGAGGCTTGCAGTAATATAGTTTTGTCTGTAAAAAACCAAATAGGTTTGGAGCATTTTTTTGATTGACAAAGCAAAGCCAAAACTGATCGTTTTTTTTTGGGTAAATTAATGAGCCTAAAATTTGCAACGCAAATTGCACCATATTAATTTAAGTAAAATTTTAAGCCAGAACGCGTTTTACCTTTTGAGTTTTATTCATTTTGTTCGGATAATTTAAATCAGCACTGTATTTAAAAATTCAATGTCCCATCGCTGCTGAATGAAAACTGAATTGAAGTTAAGGCTTAAAATTATGCAAAAAAAACGATCTCAACTCAATTTCAACTCTATTTCAGTGTCGCACGGTTAAAAATATTTCAGAAGTTTAACACACTATCCGATACTTTTGTTAAAAACTATATATGCTTCAACTATTTTTTGTTGAGTTTGAGGCTTTTTAAATTACAAATAGAAATTATAGAAACAAAAAATGTTATTAAAAATTAATAATATGCAGAAGTTATGAACTAAAATAATTTCTTCCAACTCCTTCCTTCTAATTCCTTTCAATACACAATGGTATACTTAGAATTTGAATTGAAGGTAAACTTTTGGTTTTCATTTTTCTCAATATTTTGAAATATTTTGAACTAAAATCAATCCAGCGTCCTCCGACCACGAGCTACTGCATTCAGCGCTCGATTAGTGCCTGGCATTGGGACGGGTTCATTGTCCACAACCAACCAGTTATGAGATGCCATCACAGTTGGCATTATTGTGTCAAGCACGATGAAACCAATCGGAACCCTCCACCATAAGTTTTGTTCTTGCGCTGGTTGGTATAAGCCCCCAGGGAAAAATATGCACTCGTATCTGTACCGAATGTCGTTACGGTGTCCCTCCATTATTCTAAACGCTAGTTCGTCAGTTGTGGGTGCCCATCTACCTGCCGGTGCCTTGAAAAAGGAGCCAAACGGATAGAATATGTCCATATCCGGATATATTTTGCATGACACAAACCAACCCGCTCCAAATTCTGAAACAAAAAAAATTCTGTTACAAGTAGTTTTGTATCGTGTCCCAGATCCTGAGGGGTGGTCCTTCCTAAGGGGGTTTCTCATGTAAAGCAAGAAACTAGAAAATGGTCCTTAATTTTTTGAAGGACCCTCATTACTGGATTTTGTAAATGAAAGAAATTTTGCATCCAAATAGCAGAAGTCCCCCTACTTAGAATCTTGCTAAGCTTAGCTGAACAACAAGGGGCGTGATACATAATTCCTTCTAGCTCCAATTTTTGGGGTCCTAATTATTGATTAATGATCCTGTTTAATTATATAAATCAAATTAATTGTTATATTTGTTTCAGGCAAATGAATTTTCGACCTGGTTGATTTTTGTTGGTAAATAAGAGAATGAAATTTTATGATTTATCATAAAAGTTCTTTTTGTTTTTTCCACAAGCTACATTTACAGAGAGAAAAAGTCGAACACAGTCTGTAGATTAAATCCATTTTCAAATGTCAGAAACAACAGCAGCAGTAGATGAATCTGATGCAACAATAGAAACTGAGTTCGTTTATAAAACAAACAAGGAGAGTTTTGCAACAAACCAGCTCAAGTGGTCTTTGTTGTGCAACTGGTCGTAATTCTAGTTTTTATTTTATTTTGCTCTGAAATTTTCCCACAAAAATTAGTTTGGATAGGAATGTCAGTTCAATTTTTGATTTTATCTGGTTTGGTTGGTTACGTAAGGTATAACAACCTAAGAATGTGAATAAGGAGATTGATACGGTGGCAAGAGCTCCATGGGAAAAATGTTACCCAGAAATTTGAAACAGAATACGTTTTCAAACCTTTAAAAGTAAATCTTTTGAATTTTTTTAAGTTCGGGACCGTTCTATAAATGTGCAAAGACTTGCAACCTGCATTTTTAGGAAAAAATGTTTTTGCCAGATTCATGAATGGGAAGTTCACGAATATCAACAGAATTGAATCTGTAGAAAATTCAAATAGTGTTCTTCTAGTTTTTGACTATTGATGTGAAGACAGCTATAATGACAAGGCATTTGTTAAATTACCGGCAGCGTGTAGAGACAGAAAGACAGATGAGTTATTTTTAGGAAAAATTTGTGTCAACAAATTCGACAGTCGCGTACGATTGATTTAATCACTTCAATCATCATTCTGTTCAAATCGCCTCGTGATCTTCAGCAAATATTTTTTATGGGAAGACAATTAAATATATTAAAATTTGTAGAGATGGTTACGAAATGGCTACCAGACTCTTTAACCGGCTTGGACCCCCGTATATCAGATTGGTTGAGATATGGTTCAATTATCACCCAACCTGGACCGGTAGTTTTTTATTTATCCTAATCCATAGCTGAAACTAATTCGATCGCAAATGATAAAAAATATATATATATATATATATATATATATATATATATATATATATATATATATATATATATAGAGAGCTATAGAGCAGCATAAAGTACAATTGACACCTGACTAGCTAAGCCGAGCAACTTGAAAAACTTCGTATTGCGAGAGCAAAAAACTTTTTCGCAAATGTTTGCTCAATGTAGTCAATGGACACGTACTTGTAATAATTGCAATCATCAAATGATTTAAGACAGCATATAAAAATACAATCAATCCAAAAACTAGTGTTGTCAGAAAGTATGCAAGTGTTTTCTGAGTAAAAAAAAGATGCCAACTAATGCGACAAATTCATTATTTCTGCTAAATGTACTTGACAATTTAAAATTGACTGCTGAAGAACTCATTCTAAATCCAAAACACTTAATTGTTAAAGAGCGACCAACTGCTGCACGTATTTTTTTTATGATAGCAGTTTTAAACACAAAACTAAAAAGCTTAACAATTCTGCCTCAAAGGGCTTAAACCCACTATTTCCTCCTCAAACTAGTGAGATACTGAAATGAAGCAAACATTTATAAAAACATTGAGCACCACAATAAGAGCGTAAACTGTTAATGGAAATTGAAGAAAAAACTTTCAAATGTGATAAAGATAAAAAAAGGCCTACCAAATTTGTTTAAGACAGTTGCAAGTCTTGGAGAAAAAAGTTGTTTTAGCAAAAATTATACTTGAAATCATAAAAAACTCAGAAAGGGTACCATGAATCATATAAGTGAGTTGCTCTAATTGAAAACTGGTCTTGGGGCTGCAAAATTTTTAAAGGAAATTCAACAACCAACAAAAAACAACTCAATTCGACGTTTATTATTTTTTTAACTGCTCTTTTAATTAAAAAAAAAAGCTGGAATAAATCAAAATGCCGCCGAACAGCGAGTTCAATCAGCGTCCCTTAACAAGCAATAACAACGAGAACATGGACTCTCTTAAACCCGCCCATAAGTGCCCGCGCGAGCCTTTCTTCCGGCTTTTTTTTCACATTTTGCTTTCAGGTTGTTTTTAGTGTCGGTGAAACTTTTTGTTTTTGCTTTTATTTCTCTTAATAATTTTACTACTTCTTTCCTGCGGGTGATAATGGACGTGTTTTTAATGATCCGTATTCTCGTTTTTATTGCTTGTTAAGAGACGCTGATTGAGCCGCGTGTTTGGCATCTTGATTTTTACCTGCTTTTCATTCAAAGCTTTTCTAGCCACCGTATCAATATCGAGACAGAACACAGAGAAAATAAAGGTTAAAAAAAAGTTTTTTTTATCCGTAGAAGCTACTAGAGGCCCAGCTGAAGCTGGATGTACCTGTTTGATAAGTTTGAATTTGTTGTAATGATGTGGAATGAAGTAGGTATTGTTTAAAATTGGTAATTTTAAAAATAGGTTATTTTATAAATTAGGTGCTTTTTGACAACCCTTTCTACCCATTGAACCCAAAATTTCAGATTGGTTTTCGAGAAAAGACAAAAAATTTGAAAACACGGACAAGAAATCAAGCCATTGACTTTCCGAGGGTCATAAATTTCCGTTTAATATTTATTTGACGTAACCGTTTATGCAAAAAAAAGCTTCCTTTTATGCAAAAAAAAGCTTTTCTTAACTCCTACTAGAATAAAACTAAAGTCTCAGATTTTGTAAGCAGAAAAGTCAAAAATTTCAAAAAAAAGGTCAAAAAATTGGAATAGAGTTTTCCGAGGAATTGACTTTCCGAGAAACTGACTTTTCCGAGGATCGTAAATTGTTGGTTTAATATTTTTGGGCGAAAGCGCTTATTCTGGAAATTTTACCTAAAGTCACTCTTATTAATGAAATCATATCGCAGATACGGGAGGGTAGTTTTTTCGCGAAGTCAAAAAGGTTTAAGAAACATTCAACGTTCGAAAAATTGACTTTTTAAAAACTCATAACTTTTTGTGGAAGAAAACTAGGCTTAGCGGTTTTTTAGGGGAATTTCAGACAACCTGCTCTACACAATGGAACAAAAAATTCAGATAAGAGTGTAGTTTTAGAAAAAAATCAAAAAGTTTGAAAAAACGGTCAAAAATTGAAACTTTGGTTTTTCTGAGGAAAACTTTTTTTGTTTTGAAAAATTTGGGCATAGCCGCTAACGCAGGGGAGAATTTTCCGAAAATTTTGTATCCAGTGAAATCTAGATTTAAGATTTGGTATGGTGACTTTTGAGATTTTGCAAAAAATCAAAAAACATTGGTCGAAAATTCCTCTCACATACTTTTTCGAAGGCTGTGAAAAGTATGATAAATTATAGAGAATCTAAAAAAGTATGCAGGTAGAACTGGACGGACTTTCCACTGCTTTTATCTTTTGAAAATCTGCTCAATACTTTTTGAGAAAAACTAATTTAAAAAAATGGAAAAAAATTTTCTAAGCAAAATGCTTTCGAAGAAGATCTCAATTTGTTTTTATTAAAATACCTGTTTCTATCACATAAGAACAAAAATTGTTCTCGTATTCCATGAGAAATTGAGTAGCTATTTTTGAATAAAACTCCACGCGAAAGTTTGGCTCTTGCTCACTCTTGGGAGAACTGCAAACCTCTTAATAGAAAATTCCATTGTCTTAATTGCAAAAATAATGGGAGCAAATAATTTTGAAGTTGCCGCTGAAGAGACAGTAAGTAGAAAATTATACTGGACGCATAAAAAAATCATATCATTTGCGAAAAAATTCGTAATAAAAACATTTCACAGTGGGATGTTGGAACAAAAAATCTTAGCGTAAAAGTAGTAGAACAAGATTCATGTAAAGTTGCCAATTTCGTTTTTTTTTTCTACGAATTCATTTTTGTTGATTTCTTTGGAAAGTTCCAGTTTCGGAAATTATAATTTCATCTTACAACCAAAAAATGTTTCATCACAATTCTCTAGTTAGTTTGAATATCAGACGGATCGTAATCTCTGTTACGATGTGCGTGATACCCATCTTAGTTTAAATTTTTCAAGGGAAGATTGCTCTAGTTAGTTTGAATTTCAGACGGACCGTATTCTTAATTTGGATGTGCGTGATACCAATTTTAGTTTAAAGCTTCAACTGTTCAAGGGAAGAATTTTTTACGAAACAGTGGAACACAGCAAAAATAGAGAATGACTCAGATTAGAAAACAGAATTTTACTTAATTTATCTAACTACTACATTCTCTGTTCTCAAATTGTGAAGTTAGTTTTAACAACCAAATGGTTTACAACACCAATGGGTAATAGTCTCATAAAGCACAAATCAGAGGCGGATTTAGGGAGGCGGACGAACCACCCCCAAACCCCCCCCCCCCCCCCTCAGGGATTCGACACCCTGCCGACCCAAAGGGTCCCCCCTTTGGTACTTTTTAAGAAATCCATTTTTGGCCGACCGACCCTAAAAGTTTTCTAAAGGCGCCTTTGGCGCCTATATATTCTAATTTTGAGGGGGGAGCACGCGCCGAAAAAACGCAATTTTTGGTCAACATTTTATAAAAAGTGCCTAAAAACGCCTTTTTTGGACTGTTTTTTCAAATTTTTGCCTGCAGCGCAGAAAATTTTGCCAAAACAGATATTTTTGAAAATCCGCCCCCCCCCCCTCGAGAAAATCCTAGATCCGTCCCTGGCACAAATATCGAACGAATTCAACTCGTCGTTAGTGGGTAATGAAGAGGTTTTTGATCGTCATGGTTTTGAAAAATTTCCGGATGATAGAAATTGAAGAAAAAATTTAGTTTTTGTGGAGAAACTTTTGGCATTGACTCAACAAACCAAAAAAAAAACATAAAGCATTACCTGTATTATATAAAATACACGTAATACGCCAATGGTATTTATTAAGTAGTTAACGCAACGCCATTTTAGCCAGAGACCGGATGGTTATAGCCTATCTTAACCCATGGAGGTCTCCAACCCACCATCTACTGACCAGATCAGCTCCAACATCTGCTACTCATTTTTCTAAGTCAAATACGAAACTTCATATCATGCAGATGCTACTCAAACGCCAGTATCGTGAGATTTTTTCCTGAACCAACGGGTATTCTTGACAAGAAACTCCATAGCTGTTTTGTTCACGAACAAAGCAAAAACAATAAAACTCGAGAAAAAAATTGAGTTTTCTTTCATGGAAAAATGCTTGTCATACTAATTTCATTTTCTAACAATTTACTGTACCATTCTATTTGTACAAAAATGTATAATACGCGTTTTTACAAGTATTAAAACTTTACGATAAGCGTTTTTGGTCAACTCAGGAATGTAAAATTAAGTTTTTTAACGTAATTTTTTTAATAATCGCAATAGTTTTTACGTAATTTTTCTTGCAAAATTTAATACCTCGTTTTGCACTATTTTTTGGAAAGATGGACTTGAATGCTCAAGTGATTGCACATGTACGCTCATGTAAGTTCACCTGTCCAAAAATTTAAATTTAACTTTTGACAATATTTCGAAATGAGGATTGTGATCTCACAATAGCCAACTTGGGAGTTGAAATGAGCAAACTTGTAAATTAGATATAAAAACTTGTTAAACAAATGATTGAACATGTGATTCACATGTGACACGCAGTTTCTCCCGAGGTTCCAATCACTCATACTAAAGTTTGGGCTCATTCAACCCCTCTTCATCAAAAATTTGAGACAAAATTTCGATTCGGGTTTGATCTAAAGGTTTATATTTTTCTTTGGGATAAAAAACTTTCAGCTGTGTTAGTATATCCACTAACTATCACAGAGAAATGCAAGAGTTAGTTGAATGAAACTTGACATTGTTCAAGCCACAATAGGAAGTGTTCACTAACCTCGCGAGTGTTGTCTTCTCCAGTCAATGTGCAGTCTCCAGTGGTCGGCAGGATGATGGTTTCCCGCCACCTGCAGTGTTTCATGCGTTTCCTCATCCCTGCATATACCGTCAGAGTCAGGCCAAGAAGTCATAAACTTTGAAAAAGAGCCCCAAATGGTTTGCATCGTGACATCGAAACGTACAGCCCAGAGAAACTCATCTGTAAGAGTTCGGAACCCCACCTATAGCATAACATTAAATATTATCACATCAAATAATTCAAACATCAAGACTTCTTTCCCTTTCTACATTATACAATTTCTGCAATATATACTTGGAAACTAGTTTATAATGATAATTGTTCCGACTTTTGTAATGAAAGTAACGGAATATTTTAACTCGGGTGGGTTTTTTTCTTCAGACGAGTTTCGACTTTTCAACCAGATATTTTTGAAGGATTTTGTTTTTCATAAGATTGTCCTAGGCTTAAATTTGAAAAAATGTTTCACCTGTGATCATTTTGCGTAAAGTTACGGGGGTTTAAAGATTGCCATTTTGGCAATTTGGGACAATTAACGCTCGATCTATTTCGCGCTATTAACGCGTAAGCGGAGATTTAATCCGTCGTAGATATTGTTCCAAATTAAAGCGTATTTGCCATAATTGTTACTAGGAGCAAAATTCATCACTTTCTAATTAAAATGGCGTGTGAGGGATGATTTTCAAAAAACTCAAATTTTATTTTTTTACATTACATTTTTTCTTGTTATTTTTTGATCCACAGACCTTAAAAGGCAGTCGCCTTGTTATGCAAATTCTTGCTATTATATTCGCGCGTTTTCCCCTTATGGGCTCTTTTCCAGTTTCCCACCCTCCTCGTAAAATTACAAAACAAAGCTGTTCATAAATTCTTCACAAGGCAACTTGCATGTTAGAAATGTTTTAGAAATTTGTTCACCCGTTCACGTTGACACGTTGTAATGCAGTGTTTATAACATCGAAAGTAATTTTAATTAGACTTTCATCTAATGGATTTCAAAATTCAAAGGGGGAACTGGAAAAGAGCCCCATTTTGATATGATATCGTTATCGGCAAAGTACAAGCTTATGCGCTGCGCATACCGAGGTGCTCGACCTATGTATGTGTCGACTTTGAGAATCGAGCACGTGCAGTTTTGCGATTTTGCGACTGAAATTCCGCTGTCAAGAAGCAATATTAAGTCGAATAAAAATCGTTATCTAATTTTTTTAAAAGGTGGTCGAGTAATATTTTGTTTTATCAAACCGGATTTTGGATATAAAAAAGACCATTTGATGGGGTAGTTTTTGAGTGAAACAAAAAATTTTGAAAAAAAACAGGCAAAAATTGAATTTTAAACATTTCTGAGTGCCGTAACAGTTTGTGTAGTAAACGGTTTGGCTTCTTTTGAAGGGTAATTGCGCTCAATCTGTGCTATCCCTAGAACCCTAAACACAAGATTTGATGAAGTATTTTATGAGAAAAACAAAAAAAGATGGGTCATTTAAACCCCAGATTTTCTAAGGTACTTTTTGAGAAAAACCAAAAATTGGGTCAACTAATCCCACCAGAAATATTTTCCAGGGCTAAAGAAAGAAAGGCATAGTAAAAACAAACAAAAAAAATTTTCTGTTGATTTCTTTTCTTTAAAAATTTGTGAGGTTCAATTTGAAAAGAAAACTAAACTTTTTGCAAGCGTCTAGGAAAAGATTGTAAAAAAAAACTCGAAATTTTTTTGTTTTTACCTATTATAGCAGATTGAATGTAGCCGTTTACGCTTCCCAATCTATCCCTTGGACCCAAATTCTCAAATTTGGAGTGTAATTTTCGAGAAAAAATGAAAAAGTGATCAAAAAAATTTAAGCTTTGACTTTTTTAGGGCCTTAACTTTTGTGAGCCTTTAATTGCACAAAGCCGTTTTTTTAGTAAATTCCCTTTTTTCCTCATTGTACCAAAAATTATAAGATTTCAAAGGTGATTTTTTGATAAAACCAAAAAATTTCAAGAAACAGTCAAGTTTTGCAATTTTGACTTTTCCGATGGGCTAACGTGTTTTTGAAAGATAAGAAGGATAAACCCGCTTATTCATCACAGGTTCTCGGATCACGCCCTTTAAATTATCAGATTTGTGAGGGATGCTTCGAGAGAAGTCAAAATTTAAAAAAAAATGTTAGAATTGAAATTTTGACAATTGCAGGGATCATGACTTTCGTGGAACTTTTTGGGACGTAACGCTTTATGCAGGTGAGTATCGCACAACCCATTCTACCCACTAAATGCAAAATTTTACATTTAAATTTGTTGACTACATTGTCCGATTGCTATGAAAATTTACATACAGACTAATAAGGCCACGACAAACATATTTGGTCTTCATACTCAACCTCGTAAAACCACTCGTTACACTAATATATTGAAGGTCGTGTGAGGTGGGGGGAAAAAGAAAAAGAGCCGCTTTGAGAAAAATAATTTTTAGGAATTTTTTAAAAATCCAAAATATTTGCTCAAATCTATCCCCCCCCCCCCCCCAACAGAGTTTTTCTAGGGGTATAGGCAGACTGTAGTCTTTTTACATTACAGTTTTAGTTTGGTAGTCAATGGTAGCTTTTTTTACATTACAATTTTGTACTACCTACTCTTACCAAACAGGAAATTTTAAGAGTATTGTACTGATGCATGATGAAATAGATATTTTCAACGTTTCAAAAAATGGGCCTCTTTCTTAAAATAGTTGTTCCTCAACAACAAAGTCAATTTTTTAGACGGAGGCTTTCCATAACCTGCTGTTAACTTGGTTGAACTCTTGATACTCTATTTGGCTTTCTCGAGTAGTTTTCTAGAGGAGACAAAAAGTTTCAAAAAAAAATCAACAAATCAAAATTTTGACTTACTGACGGCTTATAAAAAAAAAAGTTAGACTGCTTATGCGAAGAGACTTCTCTCAATGATTTTTTGAATAAACCAATTCTCAGATTGGGATAACAGTTTTCGAGACAAGTCAAAAAATTTATAAAATGGACAAAGAATCAAAATTTGACTTTTCCGATTAAGTTTTCGTTAAGACTTTGACTTTGACGTTAAGACTTTGAGAAAACTTTGAATTTTACGATTAAGATTCGTTACAAAATTGACGTAGCCGCTAATGCGGATGAGCTTCCCTCAATCAATTCTATCAAAGTAGTGGCCAATGTTTTATCTGATAAAATCTAAACTTTTCGACATAAGTGAAAAAGTTTTCCAAGCTTCAAAAATAAGCTATAAAAAACTGTATTAAAAATTTCAATCCATTTTCATATTGTCTGATTTCTTTCAAACAACTATTCCATCAAGGAAAAAAGTTTTGTAGGCAAAAAATAAGGAGTTGACGCTTCACAGGAAAAATATTGCAACTGGTTTTTAAGATGTGATAGGGTTCTTTTTCAAGAGATGATCCCTGCAACTGGGTTTGTCGATTGAACACTAATAACTGGCGGGGTAGCTTTCAAGAAAAATAAAACGAAATCAAGAAATAGACAAAGTTTTTGAGAGCCTTAATTTTTTTTTAGAAAAAAATTAGGCAGATCAGTTTAAGCAAGCAGCCATCCCAAAGCCAGTTATGTCAGTTTAATCCTTGATATCAGATTAAGCAAGCAGCCATCCCAAAGCCAGTTATGTCAGTTTAATCCTTGATATCAGATTAAGCAAGCAGCCATCCCAAAGCCAGTTATGTCAGTTTAATCCTTGATATCAGATTAAGCAAGCAGCCATCCCAAAGCCAGTTATGTCAGTTTAATCCTTGATATCAGATTTGGCAAAAAAAAATTTGAGAGAATTGAAAAATTTTCCAAAAAACGGTCAACAAATAAAAAAAATGGAGTTTTTCGAAAGCATTAGATTTTGTTTAAGAAAATTAAGTGATTCGCTTATGCAGGGGAGCTTCACAAACCGGTTTTTTCTATTAACTCAAAATTCCAAAGTTGTGAGGGTTAAATGCAAGAAAAGTCTAAAAGTTTAAAAAGTTGGTCAAAAAGTCAAAATATGGTTTATCTGATCAAAATATTTTTTTTTGTAAAACATTGGGAATAGTTGCAAAGTCAGAAAAACTTCTCAACATCCTTTTTCTCCCTTCTCAGATTTGGAAGAGTTTCTGAGAAACGTTAAATTTTTTTTAAAAAAAAACGGTCAAAAAGTTTTGACATCTCCGAGGACCAAAACATTTTGTTAAAACACTTAGTTTTAACCGCTTGTACAGGGGAGTTCGCCAAATCAATTTCGATTGAAACCAAATTCTCAGATATGGAAGGGTTGTTTGCGAGAAATTTCAAAAAGTTTTAAAAAAACGGTTAAAAAACTATGACTTTTCTGAGGACAATAACTTTTTGTGTTATACAAGTCAAAATTGAATTGGGTTCAAAAAATTGGTTTTAGGTCGCGCTGGATAAAAGGGACGACTGTGATCGTGGAAAAGGAGAAGAAAAAAGCGGAAGTTTTGTTGGTAAGATATGGGAATTTGAAGAAAAGATGTTGCCTTGTACTAACTTTTACGAAGCATTCACGCACACGTACTAAGATTCCATTGTAGGAGCCGTCTACCTCTGGAGAGTAGTATAAACCATGCTGGGCGCAGACCATTCTCTCCTTGTCAAATGGAGAATTGTTTTGGTTTCCTATCACAACCGCGTCCTGGTGCTCTCTAGCTAAGTAGTAAGTACCATATGGAAGAAGCATCCACCTGTTTAACTCATCAACAGGAGCACCCAGAATGAAGCACGAATTGAGAGGTGTACACATGAACATAAAACGCAAATCTTCGAAGGGCGGTGCAACAATATCGCCCGCATCTCGGTTGCGAAAAGCCGTTTGTAAGTCCAGATACCTGCCAACACCCTGAAAAATTGTTCTCTTTCCGTCTCTGATAAAATGTTTTTTTGTTGTAGCTAACTCTACTTTATACAATTAAAAAGAATAAAAGAAAAAAAGTGAACTATTCTAAAGTTAAACATTAAAAAGTGAAGAAAACATTCTCTCCGCCGGAGAGAATGGCAAGTGAAGGTCATATTTAAGTGACCTGTTAACTAATCCAATTAGGTGAAGTTTGCAATAAATGCAAGATAAAATGCGAATCACAACATTCCTCTAAGCAGGGAAAATTCTAATTTACAATAGGTAATTACAAACTAACTTTTGCAATTTCCCTTTGGGGAATAGAGAAAGAACTTTTATTACACCAAAAGTGCAGAATAACTAAACTACATACTAACAATGGAACTAGGTAATGCGAAATTATTTAAAAACAAAAAATTGTTATCCGGTATCCGACGGATATGCCCCCCGAAATGAATCAAATATGCCGCCGAACGTCTGAGTAACGATTATAAGCATAAATTAGTGAGTGGGGTGTTATGACTGAACAAAATTGAGATAACTGCACTCCGAAAGATTTTGGAAAGACAGATGAGGAAATACTGGTTATCTAATCCGAAGGATTAATATGCATAAAAAAAGATAACACAATCTAAGTATTCTGAAAATAGGAATACGGGCATAATGTAGGTTAGCAACAAGATAAGGGATGAAAAAGTACTCAAAATGAAATTAGGTTGTAAGTTATCAATTACAATTTCTGTAACTATCTAAAAATGTTTTCGAGCTCCGCGTTCAATAGTTCACTATCGAGTTCTG
Source organism: Symsagittifera roscoffensis (assembly GCF_963678635.1). Classification (NCBI taxonomy): domain Eukaryota; kingdom Metazoa; phylum Xenacoelomorpha; order Acoela; family Convolutidae; genus Symsagittifera; species Symsagittifera roscoffensis. The sequence continues at coordinate 67,406,803 of NC_087066.1, forward strand.
ATTGGTCTCCAAAGTTATTAATCGCCGTTCTCAGGGGTTCATTGGTTGAGGAGGTAGAAATTTGATCTGTAGATGGGGAATCAGAGTCAATTGTCACTAGTTCCGCAGGAGTTTGACTTTTGTTCGCTTCTTGTTGATTGATATCGTCGCTTTTTATTACAATTGTATTAGATGCAGAGCCAGAGGTCTCTTGAGGTAAATCTACAACATCTATGAAGTATATTTTAACGTAAAATTTTGGAGGTCCTACATTCCTATTAGAGCGTCGAATGATAGGAGGAGGATCGTTACCAGGTTTGTTGGAAGGGACGGAAGTCTGAGTGGAATCGTCTGTAGAGTCGACTATTTCATAAACCGGGAAATCTGTTGGTGTGTCCTTGTCCGTCGGATTAGAGTTGTCCTGTAAATCCGGCAACTTGCTGTTTGCGGTGTTTTCCGCCTGTGGTGTAACACTCTGGTCACGTGCAGTAGGGTTTCGACCTGCCGGAATGATGCTTATTGGACATTCCACTGTTTGGTCCCCGATTTGGTCTCCGGCTTCAATGGTGTTGTCCTCTAAAATATCAGTTTTAATGTTTTTTTTGGGCAAACTAGAGTTGAGGGTGGATTCATTCTGAATTTGGGTTTTACAGGAGTCCGAAATAAAAGGCTCTCTAGCCACATCTCTACAAGGAAAACCTCCCACTATCCATTCCCAGTCGCTAGTATCAAATATATCCGAAGAAATTAGCATAGATTCATCCGAAGCAATATAACTTTGGTGGGTTGTCGACTTCTTTGACCGACGACTTTGTCTCCGAGCTGGTTTGTAGGATGACCCCGACGCGCGGTTTGTTACCAGGTTTGTTGGAAGGGACGGAAGTCTGAGTGGAATTCTATCAGTGTGGGTTTTCGAAGTTGAGGCATAGTCTGTGTCATAACCCTTCTCTGATGGTGATTGATTCTTTTTCGCAATCAAATCATCCTTGTAGCCATCTTCAAGTCCAGCGTCCGTGTTCCAATCATTCGCCCTCTCCTTCGATAGTATAGATTTCTTTTGTCTGAAATTCCAATGGATGGCTTACCGGAGGCTAGCTGTTTCCATGGATGGCTTACCGGAGGCTAGCTGTCTTTGGTTTTCTAATAAAATGATTTTCGAAAGGGGAAAATTTGATTTTAGATTGATAAGATGAACGTAGGTTCCAGATGATTTTTGAAACGGCATTTTGAAGTGTACATTTTTGATGTTCGTTCTTGTGATATAATTAACAGTTTTAATTTTACACTATGTACAAGTTTTTCGACTAATCCGTTGGAAAAATGGTCACCTACTGTACAAAACATTATTTTAATATTAATCGAACCGCAGAATAATTTAAAATCTTGGCTTGTAAAGTAAATTGCTTGGTCTACCCTTTTTGAGTCAGGTATACCGTGTAAGAATATTTAATCCTGAAGAAATCCGGTATCAATTTCGGTAACTATCTAAAAAGCTTTCGAAATCTGCGTTAACAATTTTTGTAACTATCTAAAAAGTTTTCGAGTTCTGCGTTGAATAGTTCACTATCGAGCTCTGATTGGTCTCCAAAGTTATTAATCGCCCATCTTAGGTATTCATCGGTTGAGGAGGTAGAACTTTGATCTGGAGATGGGGAATCAGAGTCAATTGTCACTAGTTCCGCCGGAGTTTGACTATTGTTCGCCTCTTGTTGAGTGATATCGTCGCTTTTTATTACAATTGGGTTAGATGCAGAGCCAGAGATCTCTTGAGGTAAATCTACAACATCTATGAAGTATCTTTTAACGTAAAAATTTGGTGGTCCTACATTCCTATTAGAGCGTCGAAAGATAGGAGGATCGTTACCAGGCTTGTTGGAAGGGACGGAAGTCTGAATGGAATTCGATCAGTGTGTGTTTTCGAATTTGAGGCATAGTTTGTGTCGTAACCCTTCTCTGATGATGATTGATTCTTTTTCGCAATCAAATTGTCCTTGTAGCCATCTTCAAGTCCATCGTCCGTGTTCCAATCATTCGCTCCCTCCTTCGATAATATAGAACTCTTTTGTCTGAAATTCCAATGGATGGCTTACCGGAGGCTAGCTGTTTCCAAATTGTATTTGGTTTTCTTTTAATGAATTTCGAAAATGGAACATTTGATTTTAGATTGATAAGATGAACGTAGGTTCCAGATGATTTTTAAAACGGCATTTTGAAGTGTACATTTTTGATGTTTGTTCTTGTGATATAATTAACAGTTTTAATTTTACAATATGTACAAGTTTTTCGACTAATCCGTTGGAACGATGGTCACCTACTGTACAAAAAAAATATTTTAATATTGTTCGAATCGCAGAATAATTTGAAATCTCGGTTTGTAAAGTAAGTTGCGTGGTACACTCTTATTGAATATGGTATACCGTGTAAGAATATTTAATCCTAAAGAAATTCATTAACTGTTTTTGCAGAAGTAGATGATGTAATTTTTGCCCCAGTGAAATTTTGAAAATCGATCGATGCAAAGTAAAATATATTTGTTTTACCCCCAATATGTCTCCAAACGTCCAGCGAAGTCTAACTTAAGTTCTTCGCTTGGTTCTAATAAGAGGGGAAAATCACTGGTTTGTGAATTTGGGATAATAGTTTTCAAATTCGTACCAGCCGATGTGCATTCTGAACAGTTTATGCCATGGAAATAAATTTGCCTGTTAATATGAGGCCACCAAACGTATTGGGCCCGGTACTTCATTCCAAATTGACCAGAATGGGATTCATGGAGTATTTTCATCATAGCATTTTTCAGGGTAAAAGGTATAACACGTTTACCGTATGTATAACAATCCGTCGGATTCGTGTAAATCTCTGGTAAAATGTTTGAAGTAAGGAGAATTTGCATTAACCGTCTCCACTTTGTTTTGAAGTGCGTTTACGATAGGGTTCGAATATGGGTACATCTTCAGTTAAGAGAGCTACCAGCTTGGCATTAAAGAGAATATTTAAATCCAAGGGATGATCGGGCAACTTCAAGTTTTCGCGGTATCTTTTGACAAGATTAGTGTGATCTGGCAATAAAAGAAAATCCAATGCTAGTGAAATACCGGAAGTAGAGGGAGGGATTAATTACAATATGTTTATGATTCATGTTAACAGTAACTACATTTTTTTATCCACAGGCGAAATAGTTAATTTACAATTAAGAATTAAAAAGTAGAAAAATGCGCAATTAGAAATAGAAATAATTATTGGGCTTGTGTTCGAATAATCCGTTGGAATACAGTTTGAAGTGCAAAGTTCAGTTCTATTGTGGTTAGATGAACAAATTGGAATAGTCGAGTTTTTTAGTTTTAGTACTGACGCTATAAGGTAATTACGTGATTTTGCGTAACCTGAATTTTCCAAATTTGAACCAATGGCTGAGCAGGTAATTCTTTGTTTCTCCGACGGATTGATTGATTTATTAATCTTAATAATTTTTGCTACTACAAATTCTTTGTCGTAATGAGAAATTGGAAGGGCGTTTCCAGATGGAATCCTAGAAATAAGGTGAAGGTCGGTGAATCCCATATCTTTTCCTGCTAGATGTTTATTTGAAAAATTAAAAGATAATAATCTATCCATCCATCTTGTTAATCTGCTATGATATGTTTTATTTCCATGATTGGGTGAAAGGGCAGAAAATAGTGCTTTGTGTTCTGTGATTACTTCAAATTGCGATCCGTTAAGGTAATTTTTATAATGTTCAACAGCCCATACGACTCCTAACAGTTCGAGTTCGTTTGTGGAATATTTTGACTCATGCGGTTTTAAAAACCGAGAGGCGAAAGAAAACGTTTTCCAATCACTCACGTGGAGTTGTTCAAAGGAGGCCCCCAACCCATTGTGCGAAGCGTCCGTTTTCACTCTAGTATTGCGTTTCACGTCAAAATGGGTTTTCTCCGTGAGGTTTACGATTTCTTGCTTAATTTTCTCAAACGCTTTCGTATGATCGTCATTCCATTGGAAGATCGAGTTCTTATTTACTAAAGGTCGAAGTGGGCTTCCTAAAGAAGCTAGTTTCGGGACGAACTTGATGTGTTGATTTATAGAAAAATGATCTTAACTTATCAATTTTTTGAAATAGGTAGGTCCTTTATTGCTTTCGATTTATCAAATGAAGGTATGATTCCTCTTTTCGAGATTTTGAATCCCAGCCATTTGGTTTTTTTTGAAAGAATTTGCATTTTGTCCATTTGACCTCGAAATTATATTCGTCTAATATGGATAAAATTTTTAACCCAATGTTCTTGTGGTCTAAGAAACTTCCTTTGGAAGCAACTAAAATGTCATCTAAGTAACAGTTGGTAAATGGGATAGAACCTAACATTGTGTCCATTAATCTTTGAAATTCGGTAGGCATATCGCCTAGGCCGTAAAAGTTATTTAAAAATTGGTATGTACCAGTAATATCGCCGCACACAATACTGAAATTACATTGATCGCTGGCAAACTTTTCTAATGCAAGTTGACTGTATGCATTTTTTAAACCTAGCTTAGTAAACCAAACTTCTCCAACGGAATCACTTGAAATTTAAGCTGCGACATTGTCTACCAGTTCGTGAATATTCGGCATTTGATATTTGTTCTTGTATATTTGTTTATTTATAAACTTTGAATCCAGAGCTAACTTGATGGATTTGTCTTTTTTTTACAAGTAATGACTATTGGACTGATAAAACGAACTTCGTCGCAGTTTTCTAGTTTCTTAAAACGTCCTTCATCTTTTAATCTGTTGATTTCTGTCTTAACTAAATACAGTAAGTGGAGGGGGACTCGTTTTCCTTTTAATTGAATCGTTTTTAGAATTTCGTGAAAATGGGTAATTTTCATCTGGTTTTATATTTTTCCAATCCGAAGGAAGAAGTTTTTAAATGTTTTTGATAGGTTTAAGATTTCGCTATCTTTGTCTGATGGCGAAATAGAATTTATGGACTTACTTTGCTTGTGAGTCTGGAAATGTGGGAAGTACTTCTGCGAGACTTCTATCCCACTTTGGGCAGGTTGTCATTTCCTAGGATGTTTCTCTCGTGTCCCTCGGTCAAGAATAAATGACAGTCGTTGTGTGACCAACCCTTAAAAGATAGGAAGTATCACTTTTCCAGAAATTTTTATAGCGTTGTCAGTGAATCCACAGTAAAGATCCTTGGTTGCTTTTTCCACCGGATAGATTTTCAAGTAAGGGTCTCGAAGTTTCACTTCGTGTAAGACGTTTTTCTTCAGGAAACTAACCGGGCTAGCTGAGTCCTCTTGTATGTTTAAAACTACTTGATTTTCTTTTGCGAGGCCAATATTTAAAAATTTCTTCAGTTCTTTTCCGTCATTGTCGAAGATTGTAGTTACATTTAATACAGAGTAATCGTCGTTTTCGCTTTGTCCAGATTCCGACCATGCGTTTATGACGCCACAACATTCTCTATTTACATGGTTTGTATTTACATCCGGAGTATCCGACGAATTAAAATCTGTATTATATACAATTTGATTATTTACAATGTTTAAATTTCTACGACAAGATTTTCGAAGTCTGGTAAAGTGACCTTTGTATTTACAGGAGGTACAGATAATATCCTTTACTGGGCAAACTGCTAAGTGTTCTTTTGAGAAGGTACCGCCGCACTCCATACAGGAGTTGCTCTTTTCTATTTTGAGAGTTGGCTCTCTTTTTACAGTAAAATGGCTGTGCGGTTTCTGTACAGATGATCCGATGGATTTAAAATTGTTTGTAAGCCTTAAGTGGTTTAAAATTCCGTTTTCATCGATGAGTGCTACGTTTAGTGCTTCTCGTGGTAGAAGAGTTTCTGTTAAAAGATTCCTTTAGATGTCGTAGTTTTTCATGTTGTTTATGAAAATATCTCTAATCCACTCTTCTTCTCCCGCGCCTATGTCGCACTTTTTAGCCATTTCTGCTAAGGCACCCCAAAATTGTTTGAGAGATTTTCTATCACGTTGTTTTCGGTTTAGCAATTTGTGTCGCTCGAATGTGACATTTGTCTTCCTTACAAAGGCGATTGCTAGGAAACCCCAAATTTTTTTAATGAAATTTGCAAGATTTTTACCTATGTAAATTTTTGTCCGAAGATTCTTTTTCCTTCATTTCCTAAGGCCAGGTACAAGACTGATCGTAACTTTTTATCAGCTTCCTCTAGCCGCATTCCATTGAACTTCTTGCTTTCTGATTTAAGGGAAGCTGATTCCTCTTCGTCGTAGCGTCTCTGTTCTTGAACGTTTCTGTCCATTCTCGACTTTCTTTGGTTTTCCGTTTCGCCGTCCAACGGATTTTCCAAATTTGGAGGTTGAGGATGATGTCTCTCCGAAGGATTTAGTAGGTTTTCGATGTCTATACTTTCTTCAGCGATTATAGCTAAGTGAAACAGATCGCTCCAATCTTCCCAGAGAAAGGGGGAACTACGGTATGGTTTTGCCAAAATGGAGGTGTTCCTCTCACGTTAGATTCGTTTTTGACTGCGCTATGATAAAATGTTACTTTAATGTAGCTAATTCTAAGTTTACAATTAAAAGAAATAAAAGAATAAAAGTGAATTAGTCTTAAGTTAAAACATTAAAAAGTGAGAGATCATTCTCTCCGCCGGAGAGAATGGCAAGTGAAGGTCATATGTTAGTGACCTGTTAACTAATCTAATTAAGTAAAATTTGCAATAAATTTAAGATAAAATGCGAATCACAATAGTCTCGGCATAAAACAGATGTGTTATTTCAAAGAGCAGTTTCGGCTCTTTTTCCGAATGTCGGGGCAATCGGAAAGAAAGAGCCGCATTCTCTGTTCAATGACACCACAATCTGTTATACGAGATAACGGTAAGTTATTTCTGTTCTCTCGCCTGAATTATAGACATTTCAACAGTACAATTGTCAGATTCTCGGGTATAGGTTTGCAATTTTTCGACTGACACTACCAAAAATTGACATATTTCAAAGAAATAAGAAAATGGCTTCTAGTTTTAGCTCCAAGGTAAGTGATAACGTTTTTCATTTGAATATTTGTTAAATTAAAGTGATGACAGTATTTTTTATTGATAACAAGTTGCCTCATTTGATAGTTTTGTAGCTTTCTGTAATTGTGGTCAAGATTTAATTGTTGCTCAAACATTGGGTGGGACCATGTCTAGGCCATGTCGTGGCTTTCCTGTAGATGATACTCTACCACATTGCAAATCAGCTTTCGGCGTTGGATCGCTTTTCGCTGCCGTTGTCGTGTTTGCTTCCTGAGTGCACCCACGGTGTCGTCGCTCGATTCTGCAGTTCGCCGCTTCTTCTGTGTCTCCGATGAGCTATTAGTCGCCCAAGCCGCTCGTTTTGCTTGCGCAAGTCTCTTGCTTTGTATAGTTGGCATAGCTGTCCCAATTGGCAAAGCGTCGTAACCATCGTCCGATTCTGTCCTCGCTGTGCTTGTTGACCGTCCCGTGATTCCTGCCCTCTCCGGTTCTGGCTCATATCCAAATGCGATAACGCTTGTTTGTAAAAAATAGCTTTTTCTATTTTAACTGTATATGCCGTTTTTTTTCGATTTTGTTTGTCAAGCTGTTTTCCCATGCCTGGCTGGGTTTCTTGGATCGGTAAGGCCAGTCTGCTGGTACACTGTGTACGCTTCCCTGGGTGTCTTGGTTGTCCTGTGTTGTCCCAGTTTCGTCATGATCTCCCTTACCTTGGGATTGTTGTCTCTGATTGCGCCCCGTATGATCTTCAGTATGGGATCGTTTTCGACGTTCGCCTCCATCATCTACAGAGAAAGCATGTCCGGGTGCTCCACTTACCGCACCACCTTGCTATCCGTCGGTTTTACTGATTAAATCCATTTTTCCGTATTGAAGAGTCGGTATGAGAGGCCAGGGATTTTTAATGATAATGATGTTATCGTGTTCTGTTTCTTGGATGATTCAGTCATTTGGTGTAGTTTTTGTTTCTTGGATGATTTAGTAATTAATTTCACCTGGGGGAGCGTTTCCATATCGGAATCAGAGCTGCTTCAGCCAGTCTGATTGGTTGGTCATCTTAGTTAGGACCACCCTAAAGTTGACATTTTCTGATTGAGTCAACGAGTTCACTTTTGCCGTGCTGTCGTCCTGCATATATGGTGTAGATGTTGAAAAACCTTGGGCCATATTTTGTAAATTGAACTGATTCAATTGTTTGGAATATTGAGAAGAGAGTGTGGGGGATTTGCTTGTAAATCCTGTCAACAAAATCTGTATTTCCGCTTTCCGCTTGATCTACACAAATATGTCTTCTGCCATTGGCTGAATGTCGCTCGCATGATTTTACGCCCTCGGCCGGCTCACGTGGCTTAGTTGATGTATTTGCATAATCACTGAATCTTTGCCTGAAATGTAATTGCTTGTTTTTCTGCAAACCGCCGTTCATTTTTGGCAAGTATCACTCGGCAACCTTCCTTCCTTTCGGTTTTTTGTTTTGTTTATTAATTCCGATGGCGGATTTAAGGCTTTGTTCATCATATTGATCTTAGCAACTGTAAATGTAGAGAGATAGTGACTTGTGAGTGGTGCATACAATCAAGTTTATCTCACTAAGTACTTTAACGTCCCCATTTTTAACCCTTGGCGGTGTTCTACTTTAAAATCATAAGGTAATAATCTGTCGTACCACTGGGTAAGTCAGCTGAAAAATGGTTCATTTCATTCAGGTGATAAGTTTAAAGTATTAGTAATGCTTTGTGATCTGAAATGGCATCCAAAAAATTAATTTCTATTTTGTTATGTAGCTTACACAATGGCTAGTATTTCGAGCTCATTTGTTGAGTAAATGCGCTCCGCTGAAATTACGTATCTTTATGCGAGCGAGATTTGTTTCCATCTCTCTTGACTATGTTGTTCTAGGATTGCGCCAAGTGTATCGTGACTTGCATCGCGCACAAAACGCGTTTCCCGGTGTATGTCAAAATGTTAGAACTCAGTTATACTCGCCACCAGTCGCCTGAGAGTAACAAACGCTATTTCGCTCTTTTGTCCAAATGACTTTTTTTTTGCTTAGAAGTGGCCTTAGATGTGCGCTTATTTCCGAAAAAAATGGTAAGAACTTATGTAAGCTGTGTAGTGAGCTCATTAGCGATTTTGGCTGTTTTCTCGTGCGTGGCGCTTTTTTCCCCTATTGCCTTTTTACGAATTATTAGCATGATTCCAGTACAAGTTATATGCTAGCCAGCCCTTGGAAATTGATTTTGCAATTTCGAATATCCGTTGTTTCGACAACGCCTTTCCTGTGTCAAATTTGTAATGAATTTTTCTGCTTGTGTATTATGTTTGATCTTGCTTCTTTTTGAAACGAGTGATATGTTTGCTATAAAGGCGTGGGCCTGCGGGAATTCCTTTTTGAGAAAATCCTTTTTTGAATTTCAGCTGTCACTGTTGTTGGTCCGTAAAAGCCGTTCGTAAATCGATAGGTACCGGTACACTTCTCCCCACCACTGAGAAATTGCATTTTTGTTTTTTTTTTAGTTTCCAGGGCTACTTGCTCGTACCTCGTACGCGTACGTAAAATCGAGCTAATTTTGTACTCACATCCTTTGTCACAGTTTTCACGGTTGGGGACACCAAATATTTATCTGAACACTCTTCGAAGTTTACGATACGTCCCCCTGGATTAGACGCGTTATTTCCCTGTCTACTTTATCCTGTGAATTAATGGACACTGCGCCTTTTTGTTGCACAGGTTTTAGGATGTCAAAAAAATCGGCCCGTTTCTTCTTTTCTTGGCATTTCGATTACACTCTTTTCTAAAACAACTTCGGGAGCAACTTACAGAAATATGGTTGCCATTCGTCCAGTTCCTGCTCCTCCTCACCATTTTGGCCTTCCTCTGTTACTGTCATCAATCAATCCCTCCGGACCAGTTCCAGTCGCAGTGAACCCATCAGGTTGCGTCTTAGGAGTGATGGGTGATTTCCTGCAATGACCTAGATCTTCTGTTGATTGACCCACCCATTTAGTTCGATCATTACTACTGCCATTCCAAGGATGTGAATTCAGTTGTTATTATAATCAAAAAATTCATCCCTTCTTAGTAAGAAATGAATATTTGCTCCAACCATGGCTTGTTTCAATTCTGGCAGGCTAAAGATAGTTACTTGGGAGCCACTGTCAAGCCACAGCCACATAATCTTACTGCACACATTGATCAGGACCCGAGCATTGGGAGTTGTGAATTCTGTTACCTACTGATTACGTTTAATTGCCATTGCCATGTATTCCCTCGATCCCGTGGACGAGTTGTATTCCCCGGTTGATCTTGGCTACTACTTACTGGTTGCTCTGATGGTGTTCCTGTTCTTCTTGCACCTTTCCAACGCTTCTTCTTCCTCTCCAATGGTTAGTTGCCCGGCGAGTCCCACGGCATGTACGTTCGAAGTGTCCTAAATTTCTGCATGCATTACTTGTGGCATTATTTGTAAGACAAACGGTGATATGTTTCAATGTAAAAATAGGGCATCGTAATTGTAACATTTTCGGGAGTTTGTACCCGGTCCGTTTTCGTGTCCGCTGCGCCCTCGGATTCGAAAAAATCCTGTTCCTTGTCGAATACTCCCCGCTAGCTCTTGCTTGATATTATTATGTGGCGCTGATGCCGCTGGCTTCCTTGTGTATGACTCCTATGCCTTATCCCCCGTTCGTAGGCTTAGAAACCCTACATATTTCCTCCAGCGTTTTTGTTGAACGCGGTAACTACCATTGTCAAATCGATTCCCTCAATTTCATTGTGTATGACTTGTATGCCTTATCCCCCGTTCGTAGGCTTAGAAACCCTACATAGTTCCTCCAGCGTTTTTGTTGATCGCGGTAACTACCATTGGCAAATCGATTCCCTCAATTTCATAATGAAAATGTCTTTTATGTTCTCCGCCGCGTTCGTGAAATTGCAGCGCCCCGTTAACGCGCTTAGTTCCACTTAGAGCTTCTCAAACGTATTATGCTCTCGTTGTTTGTGTCAATAGAACAGCCCCTTTTCGTGCGTTACCTTGCGTTCTCGTTCGATTATCCCATATCGTCCAAAACTCTGGGACATCTTTCCGCTTTGTTATCAAATTCTGGATTACTTACTTTAATAATCCGTTGCGCCTCATCGCCGATGCATTATTAAAGGTTCGATTTAAGTTTTTTTTGGACTCCGTCTGGCTTTTTCCGTTCAAAGCCGTTGGCAACGCGGAGATTCGGGGCGTTGTTAACGTGGCATCAAAATAGAAATCATCCGGATCAATATGGTAATTCGCTATCATTCCTCAATGGAATTTTACGATCTACTCTCCTAGTAGGTTAGCGGTTCAGGCGTTTTAGAGTCCCAGAAGGAAACAATTTTCAGAGTGTTTGTCCCCCTTTTCTTAACTGCCAGCTGCGCCATGTTAAAGTTGATAAACAAAGTAGAAAGTTTAGTAGATACATTATGATGAAGGTCGACTGAATGTTATTGACATGTAAGGCAAACTGCACTTACTATTTCAGGCCTGTCCAGACGTAGAAAGAACAGTGACTAGAAGATAGCCGTTGGCCGGACATTCGAGGGCTTCACCAAACTTTACATAAACTCAAACTATATAATTTGTACCCTATATCAATTTTCTTACTCAATTTTGAGTTCGATCTATTGCTTCAACCAACTCGACTTTATGTTTAGCCTATATCTTACACTTTTTGTGTGGATTATTTATTGCGTCTTTGAGCTCAACTATAAGGCTTTCTCAATCTCTGACATCTGACAGACACATTGACAGACTCCGGCGAAGAAATCAAAATCCAAATTTAAGAAAAACGTAAGACCTTGAAGAGAAAGAGTCAGAAAATCTCAAGAAAACTTGATTCAAAAAAATTTATTGCCAACCAAACAGCGGTATACTTAATTGAACAGTAAAGAAAAGGTTATCTGCGCGGATGACCATTCGCAATTTAAAATCCAACCAAGCGCAGATAAAAAAAGAGGACAATTACAAGCTATCGCGAACCTCCGATCAAACCTTCGAACCCTGTCAAAGCCCCTGCAGCGATGAGTTTTCAGAGCTCAAATCAAAAGGACGATCATTAGCTTACTGCTTTGTACAACTATGTCAGCTAAAAGTTTATATGTGGTTTTACAAATCTAATAGCCAGATCCTGCTTTAAAATTATTTAAAAAACACTATCATACACTTCATTGCAATTCCATGAGCACAAAAAACTGTATGCAAGGTCTGTGATTGGCGATTTTTCATATACGAAAATTGTTTGATCAGCATTTTTTTAATAAGCCAATAAATAGTTTTAATGAATTAATTTTTTTTTCAAGTTTTTTTTCGATTGTGTTTGTAACCAAATATAAATGACAAATAACCTGTTTACTCAACGCTAGAGTCACCAAAGGCAAAACACAATAAAGAGGCTTTTTGACTGTTTTTGGTACAAAGTTGTCTATGTCTAAGTTAAGCTCAGTTTCATATGAACTTATTGCAATTTTCAAAGAGATTTAAAAAAAAGGTTTGATCACAATTTCAAGATCTTAAGAAAAGTATTTTTACAAATGATAGAAAATATATTTTTATTGCTTAGAACATTGTAATAAACCTAACTTTCATTGCAAGCCGATATGTAATCATTCTTATTTTTTGGACAGAAAACCTAATCAAAATCAGCCTATATAGTTTTTACTCTTGAGAAAAACCCCAACCCCAGTGGCTTTTCGGGGTTAGGCTAGAGATTTGTCAAGCTAGAGATTGTTAATTGCGCGTGCTAATAACTGTTCTGGGCGGCCTTCTAAAGAGCACTTGTACTTGTTTAATTAGAGACATATATTTGCATCCGTTCTATTCCTTGTAGACTTAAACTTTAATGCAGAGTAGCTTTAACAACCTCCGTCCCCAGAAAGAACGAGAAACGAAACGGTCTTTACAAGCGGTCGGAAAAAACTTTCCGCAGATGATCCGAAGGTTTGCGGAACGGGCGACTTTGACTTTTTCGTAGTTCAAGCGAAACGAACCGAGCTAGTGGTTAGTAGCACCCAATAATAGTCGACTTAACGAATTATTTTAGACCTTCCAAATTTTAAGAGTCTTCGGGAGAAGCATGCCATTTAAGTCTCTTACTGAGAGTTGTTCGTAAACACTCATTCATCACTGCCAAATTGCACTCGCATAAGACTGTGCATGTGCATAGCAGTTTCAGCGAAAAGTTTTTTCGGTGGGAAAATTCAAATTGTGATGACCAAGTAGAACATGAATTGGTTTCAAAGCCTCGAGAACACTGCAATATCCCGGATACGCCACAAATTGCACGACCATTAAGCAAACGTTTTACTAGGCTCAGGGTGCTGCTATTTTCTAACCCTGGTAGTCATATTTTTTTAACCCTGAGATTGAGCGAAACAACCGCATGCAACAGCGCACGATTCGCTTCTATGCTCCAACTTGATGTAGTGTAATGCACTAGATAGGTTTTACGTCAATCAAATGCCTGTGTACAAAAGAGTTTCCGCAGTTCAATTGATGATGCAAATCATAATCTCTTTTGCAGCTCCTACAAAGTTATTGCCGTTGTCCGTGGCTATTCCTCACCTAGAGCGGAACTTCTCGGTAGCTATCACACACGAACGTATGTCCAAAAAGTGACGCAAATCAGTACAAATTGCGCGGGTCGTTGAGCAAGTAGATAGAAAACCTCAGCATTGAATAAGTAGATAGAAAATACCACTAATGATCAAATGAAACGGTCCAAAAAACGACTTCACAAATCACAAAAAATACAACTGCAGGTAACCTATACAAACTGTGGGAAACTCTTTGTCCATATCATACACACTCAATTTCAAAAGCTCCTTGTACGGATCCAAATCGTAGAACAACAGAATGCTGATGGTTGACAGAACAGAGGTAGTCGCGCATGGATTATCTTGTTTAAAGTAAAGAAAGCGGAGAAAGAAAATGGCTGTTTGGTGAGGGCTATCTAAGCCATTGGGTTCGAGTTTCGAGAGCGGTTGCGAATAAACGTTGAATACATCCGGTAGATATGATCAAATATTTCGGTCCGAAAAAAAACTGATCAAAACGAGAAACGATTGGACTTTTTTGCAAGTTTCCTGCAGCCAAACGATTACAATCGGCTGAGATTAACTCTAATTCAGAGTTTCTCAGAAATGTTTCTGCTGCAATAGCAACTTTCGATGAATTAACTATGACCTAATCCAAGGCTCGAATTGAAAATGACTGGATACGAGTCTAAACATTTGCAACATTGCGCTTTATATTGCAGAATGAGCTGAATTCTTCGAAACTGCAGTGCACAAAAACAATTGAGCAAAACTCTAAACTGTCATTCAGATCGTAAAAACTACTATATAGAGGGATTTTCCGAATAACTTCCGCGTTTGTCATGAATGGCCAAACAAAGGATTACAAAAGTGAAGGGTCGTTGATCCAACTAATTCTTTTCATGGTGTTTCATGTAATCAGCAGTCCCACATCTAGTTCCTGTATCTGCGCGTTTACAACCATTCAAAACATGAAATCGTTAGTCAATTTTTGTCGATTTCAGGACGTCAGACAACCGATTGCCAGCAAACACGAGCTTTTCACAAAACTGTGCAAAAAAATTAATACATTTCAATCATCGTCAGTTTATAGTGATGTCAGTCCGCAAAAAACTTAGAACATTCAGTTTCACAGATTCTGGGATATCATCCTTCAGACGAGCAGAGCTTTTCATTGATGCTAGTTTTTTTGCTGACTCCGAAAGCAAGCTGACAACTGAAAATTGGCTTTTTAAATGAGCGCAAAGGAGCTACAACGCTTGAGCAACATCAGGGTTGAGTGACAGGCGATTGTTGAGTGACTTATGGGTTTGCAAATGGCTGGCAGGCAAATCTTGCATATTAAAAGGCAGTTTCTTGTGGCGAGGTTAACCTTATAGAGACTGCTCAACATGAGCGGCATATTGCTGCAGAAGGTAGTCGGAGGCAAAACAAGTTTGCGTAGGCAATTAAATGAGCTATTTATTATGGTTAGGGGCAGACTAAAACTGTTTTTTTTTCGGAGTTGAAGCTTCTACAGCAGAAGTTGGTACTAAAAAGTTTTATCAAAGTTGACATTTTGATTTGGCGGCAGGGCTCAACCACTTTTTGACCTGGTGAGTTCCTGGTTCTGTCTTCCTCCGTATCAGTGCCTCGAACTGCCAATTTCTTGATATGTCTGGCATTCAAATTCCTCTTGTCTAATCTTCGCAAAAAACGCTTCTCTTTGACGTTCAGTCCAAGTAATCGAAGCAATCTTTAAGCGCAGGAACGCAGTGAAAGTGTTTTCTCTGAACAATTGGATTCATTTGGTGTCGGGGTCTGCGGACTTACTACTAGATCATCTTCTGACAGTTGCGTAAAACCATGAGTGGGAGGGGGAAGGCGACTAACGAGGAAGCAACTACGGATGGAAATCTAAGGTTGAGTGAATTTTGATTTCGCAATTGGGTGGTAACCAATATTTTTAATTGACAGGCAGTTATTTGTGCCGAGGTTAGACTGATGTAGACTAATCTGGATGAGCGACATAGTGCTACAAAAGTTGGTCGGTCACTTAAAAATATTGGCTTAGAATAGGAACATCTAAGATTTTTACACCAACGCTTAACTTTTAATTTCGGACTCTTTGCATACAGAAAGACTTGGAAAGCTGTTCTCGCTAGAATTCTTAGCGAGAAAAAACCAAGGTCGTAACTAATGAGTTTTCTGGTGAACGAAGAACAGTGTGTGAAAAAAGACAAAAACTCAAAGATCGAAACAAAGTTCACAAGTTATCAATGTTTGCATTTTGGGTATTTTATGACATTGAATTCTGCTTTTAAATACCGAAATTTTATGGCAGTTCGTTATTCTTTGGTGACTTGTAATTTCCGATAATTACGGTGTCTCTTTTCCAGTTCCCCCCTTTCAATTTCAATTTTGAAAAGCCTATTTAACGTTGTCACAATGCAATGAAATTTGGTGTGGTGAACAAATCGACAACTTTGAACAGATTTGTTCTTCATACTTTACAGCGTAACATCACGCATTTAGCCGTAATAACACGTAAAACAAAAAAACTCGGTATTTTGAAAGAGGGGGTAACTGGAAAAGAGCCTTTACGGTTAATTTACGTATGAAATGAAATGTTGTCAATCGGCCAGCTACCCGAAACCGATCTACCTCAGAACCGAAACGAGGCTGAAATTAAAGCTTTTTTGGCCTCGTACGGCAGTTTTCGGACTTTTCGGATAAAATAGCAAAACTTACTGAACCTCTGTGTCTACTGTTGAAAGACTCTTATCTTTTCAACTGGGAAGCTGAAGCTGTCCATTGAAGCAGTTTAGGTTCACGAAAGTATGCCTCTAGTCGTGATTTTTAAGATCCCAAGCCAGAGCTTAAACTGGAAACAGATGCAGCTCCTCGCGTTGGTGGTCTTGGATATGAACTACGGTTCGAAGTTTCTACTAAATCGGGAAACATGTTATGGCACTTTGACACTTTAGAAAAGTAATGTCTGTTTAGCAGTTCCTGATTTCAAGCTAGTCCTTGATTATCGGCTGCTCGTCCCTTACTCTCTCGCTTTCGCAAGTAGAAAATCCCAGATTTTTTGCCTTATTTTGAAGTCTACTAGCTACCCTTTCTCAACTTCCCTGATCAAGGTAAGGAGAACAAAGATAAAGATGCCTTCTCTACAGTGCTACGGCAAAATTCCGATCCGGAAGACAAACACGGCGAACAAGAACATTAGGATAAACGGGTTATGCTCAGGCTTATGACAGATGCCTCTCAGTCGATGCCAAATTGCCTGCAAGAAATAGTCTTTTCGAAGCTCTGGAGTGCGATTCCTTTTACAAAGAGCTGAACAAGCTAACTTTTGCGAGGCTTCCTACGCAGAAAAAAGATGCCGCCTCAACTGAACCGATTCTGGCCAGTCGTCACAAATCTACAAAATTCAGACAAACTAGTACATGTTACGTCTCATTTGCTAGTTCCTAAGGATCTGAGAATTCGACTTTTCAAAAGTCTTCTTTATTCCAATCAAAGTGCTGAGATAACAAAACGGTGAGCACTCAAACTTGTCTAATGGCCTAATATGTCTATTGACATTGCAAATAAAGTGTCTGGATTAGTTTAATGCAGTACTTTTTCGCCGTCTCTTCCTATGGAACTTATCATAAATGGTAAGGTACCCAAAAAAATTTCCAAACTGTATGCGTGTAGATTTGATCATGTGATATGGATTTGAATATTTGATTGTGACACATTGGACTGACTTGCATCTCAACAACAAAACGCACCCCTCACACGGATGATGTTATCAAAATTTTTGAGTTTGGTTTTTTGATGTTGGAATTTCTGGCGTCCTTGCTACAGGTGGAGGTCCACGATTATCCGCAAGAAAGTTCAAAAGGTTTTGCAACCGATAGTTCATCAAGCTTGAAGTGTCATTACCGCGTTAACCCCAATGGAACGGTTGTGCAGAGTCAGAAGTTAGGTCAGCGAAACGTCTCGGCTCTTTTTCCTTTTCCCCCCATCTCACACGACCTTCAATATATTAGTGTAACGAGTGGTTTTACGAGGTTGAGTATGAAGATCAAATATGTTTGTCGTGGCTTTATTAGTCTGTATGTAAATTTTCATAGTAATCGGACAATGTAGTTAACAAATTTACATGTAAAAATTTGCAGGTGGGGGGGGAAGGAAAAAAAGCCAACGTCTCCTTCAGCAATGTACATCACATAGACGCTTAGATGAAGAAGCGTTTCATGAAGGGTTGTTAGAACTTAGAAACACCTCAAAGAAACAGGTTCTAGACCAGCACACCTTCTGTTCGGAAGATCTTTCACAATTTCTTTATTTGCTAGTCATCGCTTGTTTTGCAAGGATGTACAAAGAAGAGCAGAGGAGATATCTGATGCGCAAACGTGCTGCGGTTCTCTACGAAACAACTGCGAAAACTTTGCCGACGTTCAGAATTGGATCACACATAAACATTTAATATCCTCGAGTTTTAGGTTTGATTTACTTCTATTACGTGTTTCTTCAATTATCTGGATATATTATTTTTCATACTATTTTACTTGGGTCTATTGGGTCTAGTAATTTTCTAGTTCAAACGATTGAACATGAGTACAGCACTCAATAGTTTCGAAACCAAAGCTCAGTTTTTTGACATTCAGCATAACGATAAACGAATTTTCACAGTGATTTCATTTGGCAAACACGTTTTATTCGACCTGCTGAGACGGAAAATTTGCATAACTCCCTGCTGTGCTTCAATTGGAACTAGTTTCAAGCACTGCTTGACCCATGCTCCCATAAAGTGAGTTTCATGTTGTACCCACTCTTGGGTCTCGCAACACCTTTAATTTAGCTGGTCAAAATTTAGATATTCTAGTGAACGAAAACCTAAGTTTTGAGTAGTTAATTTTAATTGTGTTGCAATGCTTGCCGCCGAGACCCATGAGTGGGTACAACAAGAATCGCATTTTATGAGAGCAGTGCTCAAGTTTGTGCTTGAGACTAATTTTAATTGAAGCACAGAAAGGAGGTTTGTGCATTATTGTATGACGACAAACCGGGGACGTTAGACGATGAAGTAGCTCGTTTGCTGCGATTCAGCGGGGCTGTTTTGTTTGGATTTGTGTGACCTACATTGATGTTATTTTTAGCGCATATTTTATTTTGGAGTCCGTTTGAGTAGTTCAATCGCATTTTTGAACAGGCGAAACCATTATAGAACACTGAGAAAAGTTTTTAAACTTTATTAAATGTCGTTCGATCTATGATTAAAAGGGCTTTGTTATCATATATTACTCGCTGTATTGTATTTGGTTCAAATAGCCGGAGAAACTAGATTGAATCTTTTTTCAATGGTTTTTTAAAATTTTATGAAAATTGTATGATTAGCATTCTTCCATACATTTGATGCAGGCAATTGTATGATAAGCATTTTCGGTGTGGGGAAATGTAAGATAAGCATTTTCGGTTTATGGAGGTCTACCCGGAGTCACATTACTTTTCCAGGCCTTTTAGTTGGTTTTTATCGGTTTTCTTTATAAGACCGCTCAAAAACCGCTTAAAAACCGCTCAAATCTTGCTTGAAAAACCGTTCAAAAATCACCGCAAGAAATGAGCGGTTTTTGAGCGGTTTTTCAAACAAGATTTGAGCGGTTTGAGCGGTTTGACCGGGCGTCCCATTCCGATGGTTATTTGTGATGCATTACTTTGCGTTAAAAAAAGAAACAGAGAAAATTCAAAACATACCCGAATACAAAGTTCCTCCCAGTTTTCAATGGGCGGATCAATTAAAAATAACCCCAAATATTGTGTCTGCGTCTGAGTGGGGTGTAGTCAATAGAAAACCAGTCACTGCACCGCATGGTAGCTGCAGGTCTACGCCTACTCTACGACGGCTCTCTTCTACTTCTTCTCGCCAGTGAGGTCGATCCAGATTGTCGCACTTCAGGCGCACCACTGAAGCAGATCGATTCACTATGAGTCTATTACACTCTTCCTCGTGCGTTGAGAGCAAGTGGCGTCCCCATGTCTGGCTTTCCCTATTCCTTCCCGGTCCCAGGGGTACGGTTGGACGCAGCTGCGGAGCTGGTTGTGCAGCGGCCATAGCTTCAGATTGTTATTAATAGTTTTTTTTACAATTAGTTGTCTGTTTGTTATTTTTGTTGTCTTTGTTTAAAATTCTTTGTCACCTTGGTTTTAAGGGTTCAAGCCTCGTTTTAAAATAACTTGAACTTTTATCTTTTTTCTTAGAGCGGGTAAATTAGATCGAAAATATCCAGTATGACTCATAAATTTACTAGTCAAATTGACTGAGTATCATTTTTTCTGCCTTACAGCGTATTCCGCATGTAGCAACGTCCCCTAAAGGCCTCCCCCTGGCTTTTTTTTTCTCAAACCCACCACCTTCAAATGTAAATGTTCCCACCAACCGATTGTTATGAAAATTGATTTGGGGACTAATGAGGCCGGCAATGACAAACATGTTTGGTCTCCATAATCAACCTTGTAAAACCACTCATTACACCATAAAGTTGATGTTCATGTGAGGTGGGGGAAGAGTCATCTTCTTCCCAAGCTTTTTAACAGAACTATATCCCTTAAGCGCTCTGGGAATTATCTGTTTCTGGTAGCCATAACTCGTTGGAGCAGCTGTACTGGGAAAGATTTGTTGTGTATGCATCCTGCTGAAGCTATAATTAGAAACGCACAAAGCCCGGCTCTTCTTACTTCCTTTAGGCTGCAAAAACAGGGCGCAATCACGATTAAAGTAAGCAAAATGCAACTCGAGTAACGATTTCGAGTTTTGCCCTTCTCCCAACTCACTCTCTGCAAATAAGTACAAAATAGAGCGCAGAAAACGCCTCAAAATTTCGGGCCTTCTGTTTCTGCTGTAAATTTTAACCAGGACCATTTTGGTTTACTCTGCTGTCTCCGAGAACGACCGTACTGGGCTCTTTTTCCTTTTTTCCTCCCCCCCCCTCCCCCCCCCCCCCCACCTGCAATTTTTGTAATTAGAACTAGTGTTTACATTGTCCGATTGTCATGAATTAGGCCATGACAAACATATTTGATCTTCATAATCAACCTTGTATAATTACTCGTTAGACCATAAAATTGATGCTTGTGTGAGGTGGGGGGGGGAAGAAAAAGAGCCACATACTGGAGAGCAAAAGTTTGGCGTAAATCTTCAAATTCAACGAGGCAGCAGTTTTTATTCACCACTACGAGGATTTTAAAAACATGATTGCCACCTGGTAAAGGTTTTTGCAAGTGCGTTGAAAACCAAATTCTATACAAGCTTAGATTTACTGGGTATATGTCAATCAATATCGCCCAGATGAGTTGATATTCAATCTAAAGATTGACGAACATAATAGGAGGACGTCGCAGCCGGACAGCGTTCTCCGTAGCGTTCCCGGCTCTTTTTCTTTTCCCCCACCTCACATAAGCATCGCTTTTATGGTGTAACGAGGGTTTTTACAAGGTTAAGCAAAAAGACCAAAGATAGTTGTCATGGCCTAGTTAGTTTGCATGCGAATTTTCGTAACCTTCAAAAAATGTGCACAAAGTTTCACTACTAAAATTTTGCAGGGGGGGGGGAGAGGAAAAAGAGATGGATGACCTTCCGCTCGAGCGACTGGGTTACCGACAACCGCCATTCGCAAACTGCGGAGTAGATTACTTCGGCCCGTTCTACGTAACGATTCGACGAAACTCAGAGAAACGCTGGGGCTTCTTATTCACGTGTATGACGACACGTGCCGTTCATCTAGAGATTGTTCCGTGTAATAGGAATAGAACGCTTCATTGCTCGGCGGGGAACGCCTTCCGTCATCTGGTCGGACAATGGCACAAATTTCGTTGCATCGGCCAAAGAGCTGATTTCGTGCATCGAGAACTGGAATCGCCATGCACCTGTTCTGCGCGCTCACAAAGGCCTAGCGTGAAAACTCAATTCACCCAGTGCTCCTCATCATGCAGATGTGCGGGAAAGGCTCGTCCGGAGCACCAAAAGAGTTGTTATGATATTCTGGGAACAAGAAAACTCACTGAGGAAGTCCTCATAACCACGTTTTGTTTAGTTGAGCAGTCTCTGATCAACCGTCCACTCACACCGTATCCTCCGATCCGAACAATCTCGAAGCGTTAACGCCGAATCACTTCCTTCTTGGACACCGCGCAATTAGCTTTCCGTCGCTAGGTTTTGAGCAAAACTTCATTAATCGAAATCGCTACGCCCGAGCGCAATTCTATGCAAATGCCATCTGGAATCGTTGGCTCCGTGAGTACGTACCAAGGCTTGACAAACGAGTGAAATGGTTTTCTTCTCCGGAATCACAATTGAAAACTGGAGATCCCGTTTGGTTGATTGAGGACAATAGTCCAAGAGGCGATTACCCGTAAGCCCGAGTCAAATCATTGAACTACGGTAACGACGGCATAGCGCGTTCTGTCGTAATTAGATCGGCAACTGGTGAGTACACCCGTCCAATCGTAAAACCCGCACCTGTTCTTGCTCCTTTGGGGGTGGAGGATGTTAGCGCGGCTAGCTATGCGTCTGTTTTTATAATGTAGTCATTTCATAGAGAAGTTTTTGGGTCGGTTTTTAGCAAAATTGTCACTTAAAACTATGAAAACCCTTTAGCCTTAGAAACTGAAACTTGAACTAAATTAACTCTTGTTTCAGATTTTGCCTAAATTTGTTTATTGGCTGTAGCTGATGAAATGTTTTTTTTTGTTCAGCCTCAACTTATCGCAATGATATATTAAATTGTTCACAAAAATGTTCAGTTGGAAGAAAGTTGTTCAAATGCCCATATTCCGCAGTTGCTAAATAATCGTGGAAGCCTATGAATGAAAAAGAATTGTCGATTTATGGGGAAAAAATGCTACCAATTATTCTGTAAACTCTGAATTCAAATGTAATTTTGAGTTTTTCCAGACCGTCCTTATTTTCATAGGAAAAATCTTCAAAGGTATGAATTTTTACCGAAAAAAAAACAACTCTCAAAAAATCAAAAAAATAACTACCTCTAGCGTTTGTGTAGAAACCAGACAAAACCAGTAACAAGTACAGGCATTTAAATACTTGTAAGCACAAGCCATTAAAAAATTATAACCGCCGGGAGTTCCGAGTATAATAATCAATTATATTGTCATTTTGTTGTTAGTATCTATAAAATTACAAAAATAATCAATTAGAATTGATTTTAAAAATCATCTTAGTTTAACCCCCCCCCGTTTACTGAAAGTGGGCGGGTTAAAAATGGGAGAGGGGTGGAACAAAACCTGAGTGGGGTGGTTAAAATGGAGAATGAGGGTATAATGGTGTAGTGGAGGGGGTTTAACTGAAAATTGGGGGGTGGGGGTATAATTTAGTAAACATGGGGGTGGGCTAAGGGATAAATACGGATTTGAGGGGAGAGGAGGCAAATGCGGATGGGGGAAAGTGACGGAGGGTTATTTGAGTAAGTTTAGATTGCGAGTAGGCCATGAGCAACGCAGAAATGTTGCAAGATTTGCAAATGATTTTGCAATAATCTGTAAAGATGTTAAGCCGTTATAGTCAGTTATAATGGATTTTAAATGGAATATAATCCATTATAATGGATTTTAACGGGTTGCGTTTTCACGAAATTATTGGATTTCAATGACAATATAATCAATTTTGTGGTTTAAATTTGCAACAGTAATGGATTATAATGACAACAATTTAGACAACATTTTTCCATTATAATCGATTTTAATCCATGGAATTCCGGTGCGTGAACATAAACAGCTTGACCTAAAACTTCAGGTCTACCACAGCCTGCTCGATTTTGGCTGCAGTAATGGTACCATGTGAAAACTCTAGACGCGAAAAAAACTACATTGAGTCGCAAGAACAAAGAGCTTTGCCCAAAAAATAAACTCAAAACTCAGTCTCGAATGTGGGGAAATAAAAAAAAAGGACTAACAGGTTGCAAAGCTTTTTGTAGACTCTCTGCAAATCACAGAAACCGCATTTTTTATGATTCATATTTCAAACTGCCTATTCATTTAAACATGCATGATATAATGCTCTCTTTCAAAAGCCATTTTAGAGCAATAAGTAGTTTCTGTAAGATTAGTAATTTGGAAAAAAAACCTTGAAAATATGGAAAAAATAATGATTAAGATTGACCTCATAAATCATATTGACGTTCATGAACTATAAAATTGTAATTTGAGTACTTAATGTGAAGGCAAATTGGTTGAGCGAAAAAGTTATACTAACTTTAAATTGGAACAGGCATCATGACACTTCGGAGAGTCATTGGCAATTAAATTAATTTAAGTTTTGAGCTGCTAACAAAAAGTGCAATGAAAGGGTCCATTTCTCTAAAGTTTCAACTCAAGTTGGAACTCGGCTGAAGTTAACTCGCGAAAAAAACTATCATGAAACAATGTGGCTTAAACCTATCAATCAAACAATTATGTAACATATCTTGACCGCCAATACTCCAGTTAATATAATCGCTTTGAAAAAACGATTAGAAATGACAAAGTCGTATTTTTATTTAAACAAATATAGTAAGTCATTGTAAGAGGAATCCGCAAGTTGTAAGTGGAATCCGCAAATTGTAAGTGGAATCCGCATTTTGTTTGTGGATTCTATTTACAGATATGTTTATATGTGGTAACGTTTTAATTTATATCTTTCAATTACTACAGGTGTTCACCAACAACGGTTCACCAACAATACATGACGTCTACCAGTCTCAATTCGATTTCAACTTCGATCTGACCATCTTCGTCACCAACTTCGATCTCAATTCCTGTAACTCAATTTCGATCCCAATTCCTGTAACCCAATTTCGATCCCGATTCCTGCAACCAAGCTTCGATCCCGATTCCTGTAACCAAACTTCGATCCCGATTCCTATAACCCAACTTCGATCCCAATTCCTGCCATCAATCTCAATTCCTGCAAAAGGAACAATTTGAACAAACTTATGAAGTAAACTCGCATTTAAATTAATCAGGTGTTTTCAAATATAGTTATGGTGTTTTCAATAATTAAGGTGTTATCAAATATAGTTTGACAAGGCCAATTTTTCGGGAAAATATTTTTGTTTTTTGCAATTAACTACTTATTTTATCTGTAGTTGTTCAAGTTTTGTTAATCTTTTTATCTAAAACGGATTTACTCTGATTAGTTTTTCTTAATAGATAAATTACTTTCTATGAGCAAATTATACCAAATAGATATTTTACTCTTTATCAGCAACTTTGACGAGCCGACCAATTTTTCAGACCATAACACATACTGCATACAGCAAAAAGAATACAGTCATGAAGAAAACAGTCATGACAACAAACAGTATAAACAGTTCAAGTTGTTCTTTCCAATTCATAAAAAAATACTGGGCGGACCCGGCCGTATTATGTCTAAATACTTCTCGGTAGTTATCCTCGACGGCATATCTACCACGGCATGCATTTATATGGCATCGGATTGTGCTTATGAGGAAATGTCTGTGTTCGTTGAACTTGAGAGATTTGATCGGAGTGTCTAGCTCACAATCGTTTCTTGCTGGCACAAATCCCATTTCCCCCCAGCACAGAATCCCAAGATTGATGGCATTCAAAAAGTCCTGAGGTTATACTGCCCAAAAGTTTAGCAGCACACTGTGTGGATGATAAACCAATGGCCTTTCTGGTTACTGGTGTAGCTGGAACCAATATGAAAATCTGCACTGTTTTTTTCCTCATCAAGCCAACGCACTTTTTTTGTCAAAAATTGGGTGAGTAATATCACTCAGATCGCAGCTAAAATCGTTCTAAGCCGAAGCACAAGAGAATAAATGAATATATCATATTTGTTTTTGGAAAAACAACGAAATTGAAATAAACAGCCACATACCAAAAAATCTTCTTCAGCAAGCTCCGCCAATACAGAAGGCATTCTCAGGGTGACATCCGCTTTTTCGATGAAATTCATTTCAACAAATGCTTTTTTGTTCGAATAATCGAATTTCAACTAATCAACACGAAATTTTTCTCCGGCGCGCAAGTTAGTGTATCTTAGCTAAAATCACAAAATAGAATACGGTGTATAAATAGAATAGGGTCGTTGAAGATGACAATCCCTTTTTTGACACTCCCAGCAGGTTCACAAAAGACCATCGAGTTCATGTGCAGCCGTCTGTGGTTGAACGATATTTTATCTTTTCTCGAATTCCGCCTTCTGCTGATGACACAAGTATCATTGTGTTCGTGAAATTTTCTTATTTTCCATGCTGTTGCGTTTTCTTTTCTGTCTCCTGGGACACTAAAGATGGCAATTCCAGGCCAGTCAGACCATTCAACCTGAGGCACCAGTCGCTGACTAATCATAAAATTACAGCACTTTCCCAGATGGAAGTGACGGCATCGAGGACTTAGACTTTTTCCTTTACCCGAAAACTTAGCATGATGACATGGATGAAAGACTCTAATATATGGCTGAATTGAGGAGCGATTGAATGATTGAAAACGAAGTGAGCGTTGGTTCAAGAATTGACTAATGACAGTTTTCCCTGATAATAACGGCTTTCTTGATAAGAACTGCACTGTCTAGTTCCAATTAGCAGTTTATTGTCAATTAGCCGTCTTATCTTTAGGCAGTAATTTTTGCATAGATGCTACTGTCATCTGGTGTGCTAAAAAGAGTGGAAAATGTCGAAGCTATTTCTTGGGGGACTCTTATCTAGATATCCTGGTTTTTCGATGAAATTGGTGCAGATAAGCGATGGGAGCTTTGCCACTAAATTGGAGTCAGTTCATCTTCATCTTAGGCTCAATATTAGCTGCATCTCTCATTTTTCATCCCAATCTACTAAAAACTTACGGACTCAAAGTAAATTTCCAACGCCGAAAACTCATGTTCAGTGCCTTCCAGTTCTCCATCACCATTTGAAGTGCCTTCTAACATCCCTGTGCCTCCGTCACCACTCGCAGCACCAGAGACGACATCATTTGCTCCTCCGACACCGGTAACCCCTTTGCGAGCACCCCGGCGACCTTTCGCCTCGCCAATTCCGCCGACATATGGGCAACCACATACCCATCTGCGACATGTCCATTCAGGCCCCTCGATGGTACCTCAGTGCCAGCCTCAGCAGTATCAGCCATATCCAGCCTACCTGGATTCCTACATGTCGGCATCACCGTATCCGAGTTCTCCGTGGCCATCGGCTTTTCCCCACTATCGAGAAGTTTCAAGACAACCGCGTGACCATGATAGCTGAACCCACACTCCCACGGAACCCCGAGCCCATGATCCCACGAAATTACAAGACCACATGAACGACGAGCCCACAGAAAGCCGCAAAAGGGATCATGCAGAGCCAGATAATGTAGGCGAAACTGTAAGTTGAAGAAATAACTTAACATTACACATGCCTAAAGCTTTTGGTAAACCAAATATTGAAACTAAATCATATTCAATTTTAGCAACCTGGAAAAGCCTCCCGAGCCGAAAACCCGATAATAAACGAGACTCTCAAAGATCTCATTTTACAGAATGTCCAGAAGTCCAATGACTGCGCCGATAAAAGAAACGGAACCTTGACCCACAAAGATCAATTGACCCTGTTCAGGGCCATTGTCACGTTTGTGTTCATGTGCACAAGGATGCTCGAGAAAATGCTCATCAACACCACGTTACATGCTGTCGTCCAGGCGATTGTCAACATAGAGATAAAAAATGAAGACGATACCGTGGAGTTGAGCACAGAACCACCAGCCTGTATGTATCTTTTTAAATCTAAAACACTGATTTGATTTAAAAAAAAACACTGATGACTTGATTTGATGACTAAATTTTATAGTGTCAACTTCTCGCGTCTCCCACAGAAGACCAGTCTCGCTAGTACAGGGTACAAAACTGTACTATACAGAGGCCAGAACCCATTTAAAGAGGAGCAATATGAGCTATGTTGTTCAGCGGGCTTTTCGAGACACAAAAAACATGGTGACGACTCAACTGTTTTTCATCAATTTGGGAACGCGGTGTTCCGGGTTGCTCCACTAGTTGATCAGTTCAAACGCCAGGTAGATCAATCGATATAAAATTTCAATGACTTCCAAAGGAACTTATTTATCAAAAATGAAACTGACGTAGAATCACATGTAATAATTTTGTTTTTTATAGATTAGCATCATAAATCTGGAACAGCTGAAGCGCTGTCTCGCACGTAAGGTTGCGAAGCTTATGCCTTTGTCTACCAGCCCTACGTTCGAGATGGAAAAGCTGAAGAGGCAAGCTTCAGAAATTCACCAGAAATAGGACGGATACGTCTACGAAGAGCTTCTGTTGGCAGTGCGATCCCGACAAAATTCTCAACGTTACGTTCGCCAGGTGCAGCGCGCACAGATCTTTGTTCAGCAGATGACGACTTCCCATGAGCTTTCAAGTAAAGTTACAAGCTTTTACTCAAAGCAAAAGTGGGCAACCCATGACCTGAAGAAGGTGGTTGAGCATGTGGCGAAGCTGCTCATTGATGGATCAAAGATAAAGTTGAGAAAACCACAAGCCTGAAACGTACCGCCAACGACATTGAGAGTTTTCCATATGAGGCTCAGTAAGAATTTTGGAGTCGTGCATTGACCCAGAGCTGGGTCAGCATATGTGATGGGATATTTCCCGACTTTGGAAGAGGTACTTCATAATTTTAAAAACTCGATAAATACGTCTTTCTAATAAAATTTCTTTTTTTGTATCAGTAATTTTTGATTCAGTTCATTTTTCAATCAGTGATTTCTTTTTTACTAGGTTTGGTTGCTTTGCAATCGTTCAAGAAAGATGACATGTTGGTGGATTACCACGGCAAAGTAGTCACTAACTCAATGCCTACCAGTACGGTCTCCAACCAGGAGTTCTAAGTGAATACGTATTGCAAATTTCGGGTCCTCCTAGGCGATTGATCGACGCTTCAAATGAGGAGTGACCGTAACAAAATTGGAACGTTTGCCTGGGTCGTTTAGCGAACCACGCCACCCAGAAGAAAAACGAGGCCAATATGAAGATGGTAGAAGTTGTACTTTCCCGCGTAGTTGAAAGAATAGTCATCCTAAAAGCCAGGAGAGACATTGCACCTTTCGAGCAACTGCGCTTTGACTATAGAGACAAAGTTGCTCAAGCGTTGTTTGACGACAGCAGTTAAATGGATTTTGGGTATTCTACAAAACTTTAAACTCGTTTCGTTCCGTGGAAGGTTTTATCAGTTTTCGAATCAATTTACAAAATATAAGAGGGCGTTTGTGTTCATGATTTTATATTTTAAACCTGTTTTAATTTATGTTCAAATTTACTAATTAATTTTCTCATAATAAAACCTGAATATATGCAATTATGTGCATTTACATAGAAGTTGAGAAAATAACGTGATTAGGAATGAATTAATTGAATTAACTGATTAGGAATGCATAGATCTGGGCTGGGTGGCAATGAACTAAACTGAAAAATCAAAATAGCCGTTTTCAATCAAATGTTTAAAATCTAAAAGGGTATATCCACGAATTTAGTTAAGTAGTGGTTTAAGATTTGTTCGTGGATTCCACAGAGAATGCTTAAGTGTTTGTTCGTAATGTCCGCATTCGTTGTTCTAGCTAGCCATTGTTCAAGCTGGTAAGTGCTGGATATCTCACTTACAATCTGCGGAATCCGCTAACAGTTTGTGGAATCAATAAAAACAAACTGTCGCGCTTTAAGGCAAATTTATTAGTAAATATTACGTGAGATTATAAAAAATCATTGTCGCCCGAAAATGGTGCAAAGCGATTGATCAACGCTTCAAATTGATCGACTAAAATTTGAGAAAATAACATGATTAAGAATTAATTACGAAAATCTTAATCTAAAGCAACATTAAAACAGTGAACGATCGACCGATGGCCGATATGAAACATACTTAGCACGTATCTAATTAGTGCTAAATTAGGGAAAACTAAGTCTACAAAACCTACAAATCGTAAAATGAAGAAATTAGAAAATAGAATTAGTTAAGTAGATGGTAAACTAATTCAATGAGAGTTCAATGAGTTTTATATGTATTCGGCGTCAAATTCTTCTAAAGCTTGTTGTACGTCCTGATCTATCGTCGACGTTATGCCGCTCCCGGAATCTTGCTCTGCGACTATGATGGGTGATTTGCCGTGGGAGACTTCCGCGATATCTGAACGTACCCCGATTTCCCGAGGGGATTGAGGAAATCAGAAGGTAACCAGCACAAGAAAGCAAGCGGTCTGATTGTAGATCTGGGCTGGGTGGCAACAGGATGAGTTTCCTCTGGTGTGCTGTAAAGCAATATTTGGTCTAGAGCGGATCCGAAGGATTATGGTCCAGGAAGACTGCTGTCTTGAGAGGATTTCTGAGGGGAATTCGGAATGACGATACCTTCTGTCGACGAATTTGTGGTCGTTTGTATGAGCGTCGGGTTTCCGCCAGTCAACTTCTCACTGGTCGTCTTTTTCTGAGGGTTGGCTCTGGTTGACTTTTGGGGAGGCGATGATTTCCTCTTTCCGGCTAAAATATGTCCATTTTCCAAAGTGACCGTGTGGTTCGAAGAATCAACAATCGCCTCTTTAAATGGATTAAAATACAATTCTCCAATACATTAAAAAAGGTTACCTCCAGCAGTGGCCAATTTCACTAGAGTAGGCCGTTTCCGATTAGAGATTGGGATTGGGGTTGCTCAACTTCCATGGGTAATTTTCGCCAGTGGGATGTCCGAGTCCGAGGAGAAGTCCATCACCGCGTCTTCGTATCCGTCTTTTGCTCCATCATGTAGCTCCCAACTCTTTGCCCGGCGGTATGATATGATTGACTTTCCTTGATCTAAACGATTATCAATAAAAATCAGAAAGCGTCAAAGGGGCCGGCGAAACTTAAATTAATCTTTTATTGTTAATGAAAGTTCCTTTATTTGCTCATATGCTCCGATCCCAACATCACCTTAAGGTTCTTACCGGCTTTTGAACATTGTTTGCAAGATTTGCCGTGGTGATATATTTCTCTATAAAAATGTGACCACCAGATGAACTCAGCCAGAAACTTCATGCCAAATTGGCCTGGATGGGACTCGTGTAACATCGAACTGAATGCGCTTTGGGACCTAGCTGATATTACTAGTTTTGTGTCGAAGAAAAATAGATCATCTCTAGTGTGCAGGTCCTTCTCATAGTTTTTCATGTAGAATCCATGAATTTTCAGTGGGCGTCCTGTCTTTAGTGTTGTGACTACATCTCATAAGAGTTTGTCATCCTTTGTCATTATTTTTAGTAACTTATTGGAGCAATGATTTTCTGGTATAATTGGGGAAGAAGGTAAAGATAAGTTAGCTTTGTAGCGTTTCAATAAGTTAAAGTGGTCATTGTTAAGAAGGTTGTCTTTAAATTTCCGAGCAATATTGTGTTCCTCTGGTACAGGGACCGATCGTTTAGCAGACCAATCTGGGGCGATTACTAAAGGGTCAGAAAATTTTGATGATGAAGTTCCCGTGGTATTCAACTTTTTGTTAGCAAACTATCGTTCAGCATTACAAAACATAGTAGGGCCAAAAACGACATGATTTTGTAGTTAAAAAGCGAATTATCTAGCGGTAAATAATAGCAGCAATAATTCTATGATTAAATGCAGTTTAAGAGCAATCGATTCGAATTTGACCAATCACATCGCTCGAGTTACTCGTTCCCGACGGGAGAAAAATATTTACAACTGAATTTACAGCGACCGACGGTCGGTCTATTTTTAATCTATTCAAAACGGTAAAATTATGCGAAGTCTAGTTTTTTCGACCCTGTTAGTTAATAGAAAATTGATCTGTAGAGCTGGAATGTGAAAATTGTTGCGATGACTACAATTGTGAAAACCATAACCTGAACCAGAATCTACCACAAGGTTGAATGTGAACTTCCATAGGGAGCAACTGTGCAAGTTAACATTGAACTTCGGTAGAGCCTATGTTTTTGACGTTTGATCCCTATAAAAAGTTGACCTTAAACCTTATTTTAATAGCTTCAATTTTGAACTTATGGAGGCTACAAATCAATTCGAATTAACATTCTAGGGCGTTCACGAATTAATTCGTAGTATGTAATAGTTTTAAATTTAAAACTACGATTTTTTGTCACTGTTAATCCATCCTATAATGAAAATGGAATCAGTTCTTACAATAACAGCTCATACATAAAGTTTCGTTAAGCCCAGTTCAAGTAAAACCAACAACATTGTTAAAAATTTTTTATCCCTGGGCATTTTGTTAATTATTTATGCAATTTAACTAATTGATTTAATTGATTTGACAGTTTCAATTGGTTGCGTTAAGCCGCAAGCATGACTGTTTTCGACACGACTACAAAGATTTGCTGGTATATGTCAATAATTATTTATGGTATGCAAATCAATAAGCCGAATAGTCTAAACGCAGAATGGGTCCAAAAACCTTATTTATGATACGCATAGGAAAACTAAATTTAAAAATCAAAATGGCCGTTTTCAATCAAATTTGAAATTGTAAAAAGGTATATCCACGAAGTTAGTTAAGTAATGATTTAAAAAATGATTTTACCAGCTTCAATTTTGAATCTATGGCTGCTACGAATTAATTCGAATTTACATTCTAGGGAGTTTAGGAATTAATTCGGGGTATGCCGAAGTTTTAAATTTAAAACTACGATTAGTTGTTACTGTTAATCCATCCTATAATGAAAAAGGAATCAGTTCTTACAATAACAGCTATTACGTATTATTTTGTTTAGCCGAGTTAAACCAGAATCAACAATATTGTTAAAAAGTTTTTATCCCTAGGCATTTTGTTAATTAATTATGCAATTTAACTAATTGAATTATTTGGTTTGACAGTTTCAATCGGTTGCGTTAAGCCAAAAGCATGACTATGTTTGACCCGGCTACAAAGATTTTAAAATCTAAAAGGGTATATTCACGAATTTAGTTGATTAATGATTTAAGATTTGTTCCTTGATTCCAGAGACAATGGTTAAGTCTTTGTTCGTAAGCTCCGCATTCGTTGTTCTAGCTATATTCATTGCTCAATGCTGCTGGGTTATCAAATTACGGATTTTTAAATCAAAGTGGACATTTCATTAATCACTGATTGAACTCTTTTTATTCATCTGATGAATTCGTCAGTCAATTATGTCGTTCTCGTCTCTGTTTATGGATTTTACAAACTTTGCATTATGCGTTTGTTGAAGTTTCTAGTCGTTTAAGGCGGCAGGTGTGTTTTCTCATTCACGCTCATCTGTTCGTGATCTTCTTCGTCGCTTTCCCCATCCAGCTGAAATTTATATGACGTCACTTATTCGATTTAAAAGCTTAGAATTATCGCACACAAGTTGTAACATATTTTTAGACTTCAAAGCCAAAATTGCTAATTTTATAACTACCAGAGTCACCAAGTTGGCGATCCTTAAGGACAAAAACATTATAGTTATATAGTTAAGACAACGCTGAAATCAGAAACTTAGCGTTAATGTTTTAGTAGCTTTAAAGTTGAGAGGTCAGACTCTCATCAAGTTTCAGTTAAATTAGCCTGTTAATCGAAAATAATCAGACCCATTTTTCTAGACAAAATTGGCTAAAAAAACTTTGCGATAGTTTTATATTTAATTTCTAAAAGGGTATATCCAGGAACTTATTTAAGTGATAATTTATGATTTGTTCGTGGATTCCACAGACAATGGTTAAGTATTTGTTCGTAATTTCCGCGTTCGTTGTTCTAGCTAGCCATTGTTCAAGCTGGTTATTGCTAGATATCTCACTTACAATCTGCGGACCGCTAACAGTTTGTGGAATCAATAAAAACAAACTGTCAAGCTCTTATACAAATTTATTTTACGTGAGATCAAATAAAACAGCTACTCGGGTCCCCCTCACCTTTTCCAGAGGTAAGAATTAACCGGCATTGAGGATATCATCTGGGAGCCACCCAGACTCATTGTCGCCCAAAATTGGTACAAGTATGATATTATTAACGGATGCCAAAGAAAAAATAGCGATTTGAGGTGCTTGTAAAGTTTCAATTTCGCCCTGAAGTCTCTTCGGCTTGACGTCACGTCGGCTTGTTGTCCTAGTCCCCACGAAAGGACCTCGACGGGATATGTAGGGCATACCACTAGCGTGGGTTGATTGAACGTCGTTTTAACACTGAACTCGTCGAATTTGATCTCGTTTGGTTGTGGTGTTGTTGTGAGCTGAGTACTATGTGGGCTGAGTTTGTTCAGCTACACGAAGGGGGTACTTGAGGTTCAGTATTCAGAATCTGCGTTGATTTTTCAGCTCTCTGTTTACTTAGAGCCACGAGTGCAGAAACCTTACTTTCACCGCTAGTTTGACATTGCTCCATCAAAACTGGTCGATTGTCATTGTTTT
Source organism: Symsagittifera roscoffensis (assembly GCF_963678635.1). Lineage (NCBI taxonomy): Eukaryota > Metazoa > Xenacoelomorpha > Acoela > Convolutidae > Symsagittifera > Symsagittifera roscoffensis. The sequence goes on from NC_087066.1 coordinate 67,440,713, forward strand.
AAATAGCTGAAAAATTACTCCCCGGATGTAGCTGTTAAGATGTTGGATCAATAACTGAATCAGAGAAAGAGAGTCAACTAAGTATTCTAGCTTCAAAACCTTGAAATCACTACTCGCAAATTTACGGCACTGGATGGCAGCAGGTGACAATTCTTTTTTGCCAGCTCGTTTGTTTGGTTTTTGCCCAGTATCACTAGATTCCAAATCAATTGTTGACTCGTTTTTAGCTACTCGGTTTTGCAACCGTTCCTCTCAAGTCATCGTTCCTTTGACCAAATCTTTGTCATCTTTCAGCAGAAGAAAGCAGTTAGGTGTCTTGGAATGTCTCCGAATAATGGTTTCAGCATTGTCTTTGGTTAGGACAGTACCTCCTAAATCATGGATCCATTTTTCCACCATATCTTGTTGTGCTAGTTTCGGTTTTGCTTTATTTCCCGCAACTGCTGCCGCTGTACATCCGAAAGTACCCAACACATAAAATCGCAAACCAGAAAGCAGCAGACTAGATGGACGCTTTTCCCCGATGGCAACTGTCGGAAATTTTAGACTTTTTCGTTAGATTTGTAAATACGACGGGATAGGATTGGTTCGTCCCAAGACGTCTCCCGCATTGTTTAGAAAAAAAAACGTGTGCACTTGCCAGATTTGATGAACTTGCAGAATGAAAAAAAAATTGCGAGGAATAATGGGTCTTGGTTATGCAATCTTTCTCCGCCTCGCATTGTCCTATGTGGAAAATCCTTGTTCGCAGAGTGGTTTTATTTTTTGAGAACTTCGCACAAATGTTCCCACGGACTTCGTATAAAAATGCTCACCACAAGCTGTGGCATTAGGAGTAATTTTAATTTGCAGGTAGTCAATCCTTGTTCTCCAAAGATAAGCACTGAAACTTTATAGTAAATTTCAGCCCACCTTTTGACCTCTATAGCGTTAAAATCACCTCTTGCTCTTAGTGGTGATGCACCCGAGGGTTTTAACAGGAACTTTTGAGACGAGACTCGGATAGATGGCTTGTAGCACTTTTACAGACTTAACGTACGTATCTGTTCTTTCCTTCGGGCGAACAACAACTTCATTTTTTCATACTCCTTCAAAGAGATCTTCAATTTTTGTGCTAGCCTCTTTCATTTCTTCCTTGTCAGCGATGACAGTCAGCGCACAGGTTCCAGAAAGAGAGACTGCACCCACTTTGCAAGCTTTGTCTGTTCCTCCTATCGAGACAGTGGTGAAATGAAAAAATGGCTTTTTGGCCCCCGTCTGGTCAAATTTTCCTCATGCACTGAATGGCAAACTTTTCGTGAGGATGCATATCATCGATTATTTTTTGTGCCATTCTACGAAGGTCTGTTTCCACACATCGAGTAATCATGTGGAAGGCATCTGGACTAACGCATCGATTGTCTTCGATGCTGACCAGTGACGTCTTGGGTAACTTTTTTTGAAATGGCACATTGAGTTCAGTTCCTTTACCAGTCTCTGGCTCGCAAGTTAGTGGGCGGAAAACTGTAGTATCGTTTGACACATACAGTGGGAGCCACGAGACTGTATCAGATGACAGCTTATTAGAGACACCAATAACCAGCCGCAACAAAAATGGTGAATCGCCACTATAAGTCAGCTTTGCTCCTAACTGTCTTAGCAAATTTCTTTGATTGTACAATCAACCCGAATCTTGGTCGCCTGCTGTGGTGGGACCAACGTTCTACTCCATAGCGTATCTGCTGTCTTTTCCACGGTACGCTGAAGTTAATGATAAAATTAATCAAAGGGGTACGTACAATCATAAATTTGAATTCTCAGTTTTTTAAGCCTTGGCTGAGGATTTTATTAACAATGATTAACTATTTGCTCTTAAATTCCATACTGGCTTGTGCCCTTGCGCAGAAATATTTTGCGCACTGCTCCATTTGACAAATATGAATTTTTGGAAGATAGTACTGCGTGGAGCCCAAGTGCCTAATGTAGTTGATTAGGACCCATACTGACTATAATTAGGAACCATACTGACTATACATAGCATATAAGCAATGCCGAGACTAATAATCATGAGAGATATTTTTCCAAAACAAAATTGACTTACCTGCGAAACAGAAAACGCTGCTAGTCGATTTTTTACTAATGTTGACATTGAGGAGCCTCAACGCGAGCCTGGTAACCTCCACACCTCCACCTCCACCTCCACTCACAGCTGTCTCCCCCGATATCCACGCGTAATCCTTGAAGCTCCGTGGTTTTCAGTGAAAGAGACGCAACTGCTTTGACGCAAGAAACTAGGTCACTTCGAAATACAGAAAATGTTTTCGCGGGCTTACAGAAATTCTTTAAGTGAACCACTATTTCGGCGTTTGCTCGTTGAACGTGTCTAAGAGAAGGAACCAATGATTTGAAGCCTGTAATTTTAAGCCGAGATCGAGTAGTGTTGATAATATCGTCAAAGTTTCCGGTTTTTGTCCTCTTAACCAAATCGTACTTGAAATTTTCCGAAGATCCCCGTTTCTTAAATAAGCGAGTAATTATAAAACGGGTCGAAAAAGTAAATCTACACTTTTGCGACCAGCTTTACCGCGTTTTAGTCTCTGGGTGTCTTTTTCAGCTTTTTGCATTAGTCCTTGGAGGCTAATTCTATGACAACGAACATAAAACAGAACTTGGCGCCAAAATCTTTCAGACCCTTTTGGAGTCGGCTATTCTTGTAGTTTCTCCAGTGCTCTCTTCCGAGTAGTCTTGTGAGGAATCACATGCTTCGAAAATTGAAGATTTTCAGATGGTGCCTGTATAAGGATGCGGTTGCTGAACTTCTTAATCGTTATGAGGGTGATGGAAGAGCTAATGGTTGTGAGATTGTTGATTCTGTTGATGTCGGGGTTCTTGATGATTTTCCTAACTGTTCTAAGGGCGGTGTCGATCTGTTCTGATGGTTTATAACACTAAAAGGTGAGTATTTGGGTAGGATTGTTTCTGAAAAGAGAAACTTGACCAAGTTCCTCCGTTTTTGTTCCACGATGTTTCCTTGAAGCCCCGTAGAATTAACATCTGCATGATTCCTGCTGCTACTGCAATCGAATGACTGCGTTGCCGTGATATTGCTATTTTTCGTACAAGACCGTCAACCTCCAATGTAGTTCCATCGACCATTTCTTAAACTAGTATTTTCACTGTTCGATATTTGTTTGCCAATTCTTTTCCTTTCGTCGGGAATTTTGGCGTCTACAATTTTCGATCATTATCTGATGCTACCGAATAGCGATTTCACACTTGTTGATCCATTTTTTTTTCTCGGTCATCGAAGAGTCGTTTTTCGTATCCGGCGAGTCGTTCATTTGTATGTCGTTTCGTACGCGTCGGTTTGTGCGTCCCGATTTGTATTTCGGTTTTTTGACTGTCGATTCGTATGTCGGTTTGTTTGTCGGTACGTCGAATGTCGTATCGGTTTTTGTCAATAATCGTGTCGGTTTTTTTGTCGGAATTGTACCAGGTGCAGTAACGAATGAGTTAGGAAAAACTTCAAACTGAATTTGAAAGAGGTGCAGTGATGAATGAATAGAGGGTGTTACTTAAGTTATCCATTTGTTTGGAATTACCAATTTGCCCAATTGGAAATCTAATTGTGGATTCTGCTGTTATTTTTAACTTGGCCTAACCGGCTTTGCCAAACTTATCGAATCAATTATGAAGCTTCATAGCGTCATAATTAATTCGAGACTTTTTTAGCCGTCAACTAAGATAGTCTCTAATTGTTTCTTTAGTTTGATTAACTGGATTTTCAAATGTTTAGATTTCATAATCCAAATGGTTATGGTAATCGGAGGAGATAAATTAGTTGGTTATGGTAATCGGAGGAGACCAATACTTCTTGAAATACCCAGTTTAACTATACCCTCTAATTCTAGGTTATACCCTTTTTTCCTGTGATTTTTAACTAGGCCTAACCGACTTGGCCAAACTTGGGTTAAGCTCCAAAGCCAGCGGATAGACTTCATAGCCAACTAGAGTCATAATTGTTTCGATACTTTTTAAGCCGTCAACTAAAAGAGTCACTAATTAGTGTTTCTCGAGTTTAAATAATTGGATTTTCAAATGTTAGATTTCATTATTCGTGATTATCATATGCTCCACATATACGCTCCTCATTTTTTCTGTTATATGCTTTCTTGAAAAAAGTGTTTCACCTTCTAAAATATTTTTTTTTCAGTAAAGAAAACACTAATTATATCATCGTTTCTGAATTGTATGTGTAGCCGTTTAGTTTTTAACCCGCCCCAAATACGGAAATAGTCTGTTCAGTTTTGCAAAATCTCCAGACTGACAGGAGTTAACGGTGCTGTTCAGTCTATTTCTCATCCCAAACACTGAAGTTGGCATTCGTTCGAGGTTTGTATAATCTCAAATCTTGACGGAGAGGAATGTGTAATGGCGCCGTGCAGCCTATCATAAATACAGAAAATCTCAATTTTTGGCCAAAAGGAATGTGTGATGGCGCCGCGCAATCTATTGCCCATCCTAAAAACTGAAAAAGTTTGTTCAAATTTGCAAAATCTCAATAGTTCTTTTTGCAGTTCAATCTCAAATACAACTCAGTTCGTTCCAATTTCGTTCTAATTTTGTTCCAATTCCGCTCCAATTTACATTACAAATTTTAACTCAATGAGAAAATCTCAATATACACTGACAAGTTTTTTGCAGCTGCAAAATCCCTAATACTGACAAAACCCCAAATACTGACAAAATCCCTATTACTGACAAAATCCCAAATAGTGACAAAATCCCAAATACTGATAAAATCCCAAATACCGACAAAATCCCAAATACTGACAAAATCCCAATTACTGACAAAATCCCAAATGCTGACAAGCTCCCAAATATGGACAACATCCGAATTACTGACAAAATCCCAAATACTGACAAAATCCCATTTACTGACAAAATCCCAAATACTGAAAAAACCCCAAATACTGACAAAATCCCAAATATTGACAAAATCCCAATTACTGACAAAAACTTCTGCAATTGCAGAACTTTTTGTCAGTAATTGTGATTTTTTCAGTATTTGGGATTTAGCAGAACTGCAACGAACTATAATCATTATTTGGGATTTTGCAGAACTGCAACGAACTATAATCAGTATTTGGGATTTTCAAATGGGGGGATAGTTAACAGTGTACAAAATTCGTGGGGGCAATTAAGAGGGATATATCTTTAAAGGTGATAATCCCCGGTTTGCGCCTTATGGTGGGCAACCCGGGTCGCTACAAAGGTACTGCAGAGGGGAGAAAATAACAAGATCCAAAACCGCGGTTTTGGATTCTGTTATTTTCTCCACTTTATGGTACCTTGTAACGAATATCCCATCAAGAATTTTGATTTAAATTATTTTTTTTGAAAACTGATTTTTTAGTATTGAAAAACCGCGGTTGATCCTATCAATTTAAATTAAATTTATTTTCAGATCTGATTCGGTTTTATTTTCGATTTGATTTCCTTTATTCATTACCGATCAACCCGATTAATGACTGGCTTCTAGTGCAAAAGTAAGTTTATCTTTAATCTAAACAATTAGCTTAGGATACTAAGGGGACTGATGGCCTGAAGGTAAATAATATGGCTCCTAAACAAGAGGTTAAGGGATCGAATCTGCGCTTCTGCAGGATGTTTTTAAAACAACGAAGTAAACTTGCATCAATTATTGTGGCCTAAAAGACGTTTTTCTCTAAAAAAAATTGTATATCATAATAAAATTTAAGGCTCACATTTCACAATTGAGGTACCGGTTTCACATCCTAAAAGGTATCACAAATTTTATGTGGCAAAAAATCTAAAATATTTGATCCTGGCTTCTAAAAGAATGATATAGATAGTGATTAAGAATTTGCGGATTCCACTAAAATCATTGGATCTTTTTCCTTTTCCCCAACCTCACATATGAATCAATTTACTATTGTATGGAGGGCTTTGCTATTAATCCTTTCTTGGACGGTTTTTTTTTCATTTCCAGAGTGCGACCTACAACTTTCGCAAAAAAGCAATATGGTCCGCAATTTTATTGAAAAGCGATGTCAGAAGAGGGATGCAAAACTGCAGAAACTGACTTGCATGTTCTGTGGCACGGAGGGCTTCAGCGACGGCTACAAAACTGCAGAGCATGTGTTGTCGCCTGGATGCTGGGAGAGAATAAGAGCCAATCGAGGCTCTGGGCTCAAACGAAAGCTGCTCTTTCCCACTAGGAAAAGTTATAACATTAAGCGGGACACTTATGAGGGGTGCCAATTACCATTCAGAGCGAAGCAAAGGAGGGCAAATTTAATCTGCGAGGATGAAATTGGCGATGCTCAGAGTGAGTGAAGAGGTGTGCTTTTGAAATAAGTTATGTTTTATTGACATCATATTCAAACTATTTTAGCACTAAGCCAAATAATTCAGTCCACGTCTGCGCAACTGGACTGTATCACGACAACGACAAAGAGCAGACGGCGAGACGGACTAACGTAAGAAATGCGTTGGGAACCAGCAGAAAGACGACCAAGAACAAGACGACGAGCAGGACGACCTCCAGGAACAAACATGAGCAAGGCAGAAATGGGACGACTACCTGGTGAAAGTAGGAACCAAACGAGCGGATAAAATCGGGAACAATTGGCGACTTTTTGGTGCAAAATGGAGCCGGAGGATTAGGAACCCATTTTGACCATTCAAATTGTATGTAACAAAACACCGTTTTTCTTTTTTATAAATATAGTCTGCAATTAAATCAACATCACTGTTTTAGCCCTCTATTTCACTGAATGACGGTGAAATCTCCAAGGGCACTGATCCAGGTACTGTTGGTACTACAATTACCGCTCCAGAAGTGACAAGTACTATCGATGAACATATCTCGGAAGTCACCCATCAGTGCGCCAGCTGCGCCAATTAGGATGGTACCACTTCTCGAAATCCATCAAAGGGTACAAAAGCCAACTAGCGGATAGTTGCCAGTATGACAGCCGAACGTATGGGGACAATTGCTTTGACGAAATTTTGAAGGAATACCCCGAGGAACTCAGAGCAAGACGGTACATCTTAAAGAAAAGAGATAATCAGTTTGTAAAGTAATTAGACTCCTAATAAGAGTCCAGTTTTCAAATCAGTTTAACCTCACATTTGTGTTCAATCCTAGGCATATATACAATCAATTAAGCCAGCTGATGTTCAAACTTTGTTCCGATCAATGCCGCCAAAGTTCTGGATTATCATTGATGCTGATGATTCCTTGTCGGCCGCCACAAAATTCTCTGTCCCAAAAGCAGTCAAGGATGTGCCGTTGGGACACATACATAAAAGGAATTTGGAGAAGACAGAAGTACCGACGAAGGAGTCAAGCTACCTGCTGTTATCGCAGGCTGGTCCAATAACACCATTTCACCAGGATTTCTCCGGTGCATCTATGATGCATTTTTTAGTGAAATGTTAAACAAAATTTGTTGCACATTTTTTTAAGCAAAATATATAAATATGATCCATTTAGGTCTTCTTAGGCTTCAAAATATCTTATTTGATGGCCCCGTCGGTCAAGAACAAGCAGATATTCCAGGAATATCTGACGCAGCAATCTCTGGGTTGGAAACTGATGTTTCCCGGGGATGACCCTCGCTGTGATGCTGGAGGGTGTCAGAAAGTTGTTCTGACGGAGCGCTAGGCCCTTTTTATGCCAGCTGGCATGATACACATGGTTGAAACGCATTCAGAGTCAGTGGCTTTGCCTGTCAATTTCATTCATCGTGGACACCTGCTAACAGCTGCCAGAGGTTTTCGACATGTACGGAAAGACGAAGAGCCCTTCAGCAGCTATTACCATAATTTTCCAATGTTGACTCTGAATGAGCTTATGGTGCATCTGTGGTTAGTATCAAAGGTTAAACTGATACAATTTTGTCGAAATAAATGAAAATAGAGAAAGATAATTTTATAGCACCAGTTAGAAGTTAGAAGATCTGGAGGAAGTCTGGACAATTCTGGAGGCGCACGACAAAGCCCTAGATAACCACCTTGCCAGAATAAATAACATAACTACTTCTGGTCGAATTTCATCCCAATAACTGAAATACTTACTTCCGTATCCCAAAAACTGCACCCAGTTTAATCGCATATACTGAAATACTCAATTTATCCCAAAATTGATTTTCGTCATCCCGTATACTGAAATAATTAATTCATCCCAAAAACTCAGTTTAATTTCTCATGCTAACTTTTGATAATTTTGTATTTTAAGCCAACATCTAAGGAAAGGCTGGCGAATAAGGAAGAGATGGACAGTCTCTTCCAACACCATCGTGGTTCATCCGGAGAATTGCCAGTAGGGGCATTGCTTGCCCAAATATTAGTCAAAAGGACCTGAAGACTTTCTAATACCACATTCAATTATATAATCTGGAAAGTTTTTTTTTAATTGATATTTTAAAAACAGTTTTTTTTCTATAAAATGAAATATGATTCTAATTTTTAGAATGCAGTCTGAGTAAATAACTGAATTACTGAATTTCAGAAAACATGAAAGCGACTACTTCCACTGATAGTGAAATGTACCCCATCTGCTGTCATGATGGACGGAATCTGTACAAGATACACGGTGGGGCTGTGGAGCACAAGCTGTACTTTGTCTGTTCGCGGAAGGTGCAGGATGAGCCTCATCCAAAGTGCCCCTTCTGTTGGCAGGACTTGCCGCCTTTCACTAGCTTCTTGCCGCACTTGTAACTATTGCTTTTGATCTTGTTTATTGCATGTTAAACTAACTAAGATTGGTGCCATGTGAACAACCTCTTCTTTTCACCTTTGACCACTAACTTGAACCTTCCCAATGTAAACCACAAAAGAACATCCAACCCTTCCTCCATATCGATCACATTTTAACTTTGTTTAGTTCCTCTGACACATACGAGGATACACATGACGAGGAAGACGATGAGGAGGGAGAAGACCAGATCGAAGTCGAGACAGTGGTGCCCTACCGTGACTCCGACTCGGAATCGGAACCGGAGCAACTGAAGAGTGTCTCCGACTTTGAACTGCTCTCGGGCAGTGACGAGGAGGATAATTTAATTGCCCGACTCAATCGACCGACTCAATCGACCGACTCAATTGACCGACTCAACCGACCGACTCAAACAGTGATCACTTATCAGTAAATATCATAATCTCAAAACTCAAAATATGACCACTGGGTGTCTCAAATACTAAGGTATTTTATGACTAGTTTATTAGAAAGGTGTTTTTTAGTGAAAACAGTTTTGCAAAACAGATTTCAATTTCATACCTTGTAGGCAGAGTTGTCTTTCAACCATTTTTCAAGCTGTGTCCGCATGGCTCTGTTCATTTCAAAATAATGTGGTCCATTTTTGTAACAAAACTCGATACGGTTTTGAGTTTTTAACGAAAGAGCTTGCACTTAGATTCAACACTAAAGTTCACGTTTCATTATGTCAGTGTCAATTGTACAAATTTGATCCTTCAATTCAAAATTGGCTCACCTTAGATGGCGAAAGTACCAATATCCATTTCTGCAAACCGTCATTTGCGTCTGCGAACTTAAAGTTGCCTTGCAAGCCGGGCATCTCAAGTCCAGAAGTGCTTACAATCATTCCAACTGCAATGTTCTTCACTAAAAACGAGATAATGCCGGGGAGATTGGTCACTAAAAAGAAGCAGTGTCTGAGAGAACCATTGGGTGCTGTTATTCTTCGCACTCTTCAGCTGACGAAATAATTGATTTCCTTTCGAGTCTGCAGTTCGGAAGTATTACACCCCTCGTTTGTCCGGATACAGATACTCCACTTGACTCTGTGAACGTTTTTTTTAAATACGCTCAAACATCAGAATCTAAACACGTCAAACTATTCGAGTACAAAAATGTGGAAAGAGAAAATTAATTTCAATAAGAGAGGTAAACGCAAACTTTATCTGGAGAAAATTTCAACAAACAAATCAGACTACGAATACCATAGTGAGCCATTAAGACAACACAGACGCTTTGTCGAAATTGGAGATTTCGAGGAAAAAGATTCAGAAAAAAACAGAAAATTTGATCCAATGGCTCAACAATATTAAAAACAATTTTTTACTTTTCGTACTGAATTTTTTAGTTACCGCTAGTAAAACTTTTTCTTTTCAGTTTTAATTAAACGAGGAGTTTTACTCCGGTTATCAGAGGAAGTTTCAGTTCAGCTTTCAAAAAATACAATCGAGCCGTCCTTTATCTCCTTTCAAATGCTGATGGGTTCGATGATAATTTCTGAACCAATTGAACCATCTCATCTCAAATACTGATGAGTGCGATGATAATTTTTGAACCAACTGAACCATCTCATCTCAAATACTAATGAGTGCGATGATAATTTCTGAACCATATACTGATGAGTGACTTAGCTGTCATTTCAAAGTGAACCATCTCATCTCAAATAATGATGATGATTTCTTATGCATAACTGAACCATCTCATCTCAAATACTGATGAGTGACTTAACTGCCCCATTTTAAACATGAATTGCCATTTCAAACCCTGAAGAGCTATTTCAAACCCATTTCAAACCATAACGAAAGATTTGACATCCGCATAGTTAACCAATGTTTTAAGATTGGTTTGAGGATTCCGCTGACAAATGGATAAGTCCCTTTGCGTTCAAATTGCGCTTTCTTATAGATAATAAATCAAATATTCCACCTCTAGCTTTTAATTGTTCATATACAAGTTCAGTAATAAACAAAATTGCGGAATCCACTTACAATTTGCGGAATCCGCTTACATTTGCGGATTCCGCAAACAAGTTTTGCGGATTCCACTTACATTTTGCGGATTTCACTTACAATTGCGGAATCCAGAACAACTAGCTATGTTTGCTTGTTGCCGAATCCGCAACAAAAAATTTGTGCCGACAAAATTTACGTTACAGGTACGTGTATGAGGAATCCACTAAAATTTTGTTTGTGGAATCCACTTACATTTTGGAACACATTTTGTGGAATCCACTTACATTTTGGAACACAATCCAGGAACATACAGACACGAAATTGTGCCCCTATCCAGTGCACAGTTTGGCCTCGTAATGATCATTTCTCTCAATCAAACACATTATCCCAGACTTTAAAGGGTAATTATTAGCAGAGAAGCACAGCTGCGCTTCGCACACAAAAACGAGAAAATGACAAAGAATTGGCTTTATAAATTTTTTAAAAAGTTGGAAAAAGAGATTCAAATAAGGCTTGAATAGTTGGACTTTTCTTGTGGTTGATTCGATCCTAAAACCAATAAAGGAAACTAGCAAAAGCCCCCTTTTTTCAAAAATTATGAAAGTGACTCCAAGAAAGGCATCTATAATAGCGACTTAGGTTGTAAAAAAGAGTAGTCGTACTACTACGCTACGCTCGCTAAAGTTTGTTAGTCTAATAAAAAAACGAATAATTTCACAAAAATGTCAGTCTCACAAAATGGTCTTTTCCAGGGATTTAATTTTTTTAAACAAAAATAAGGGCGTAGCCATTTATGCAGGGAAGGTTCTCTGTTTTGTAAGTGAACTCTTAATTCCAGTTTTGGAGGGAGTTATTGAGAAAAAATCAAAACGTTGCACATAAACATTCAATGTCTAAGAATCTACGCTGTCTAACGCTGTGTTTCTCATTTTATAAAAATCAAGGTATGACAGCCAAACAAATGACAGTTCTTTTGTCCTTTTTTATTGAACGTTCAGCTCCAAATTTGGGAAAGAAAATTTCGAGAGAAATCAAAAGTTTTATAAAAATGTCAAAATATCAGCCTGTTCCTTAGTTCAAAACTTTTTTGTTTGTGCGGAAACGGAGCATAGTTACTCATGCAGTAAAAAAGCCCAAGTTCATGTTTTTATTGACCTCTTTATCCCGGTTTTGATAAATAGATGGAAACATTTTTCAAAATACCAAAACAAGCAATGACTGTTTTTCTACAAAACAGCATAGGATTTAAAAAAACAATCGGTTTTGTTTAATAGTATACAATTGAGGTCACCCTTTTCGTCCTGCATAATTTAGGCTATAGTCTTATATGCCGCGGAGATCAACTATTGCTTATTTTTTTCCATTGAAATCCTGGTATCAAATTTGGCGAATTACGTTTTGAGAAATCAAAAAAATCAAAGAATGGGTCAAAAGTTACCCCAATGAGAGTTTCGAAAAACTAAAAAAGAGGAATAAGATTAAACTCAACTAGATGAATATGCTTATATTTGAGATAAAAGTCGGAGACTAAATTGGTACTAGATTTTTTTTTCGAAAATTATCAATTCTTTTAAAGAAAATTGAAAACCTTTGCAAAACAGGATTTTAAAAAAAACTCTGAAAAAACAAGTGCTAATTTTGAATAAAATTTTGTAAGAAGTTTTATTGTTTCTGTTTTTTTGCACAATTTACTGTTCTGTTTAGTTTGTAGTCAAAATGCATATTGAACCGTGCAGACAATTTTTTTGAAAATTGCTTTGAAAAAAAAGACAAACGCTGAGAAAACAATTTAAAAAGATAACTTTAATTTTATGAAAAAATAGCTGCTTCTGCCAAAATTGGGGAGCAAACTTTATGCACAGTGAGCAGAACCCGTTTTTTTATTGAAACTTTAATCACACACTGGGAAATTAAGTTTCGAAGAAATCCGAAACGTTTATCAAGAAGCAAAATTCCAAAAACAACTTTTTCCAACGACTTTAACTCATCGTTTTACTCAAACTAGGGTGAATTGATTATGCAGGTATGATATCCACATTTAGATTTTTTGTTTCGAAGAAAAAATAACATTTCATCAAAACAGTCAAGATATCAAAATTTGATTTTTTTTTAAGTTTCAGCTTCAACCTACGGAATTGAGGGCGTAGCCGATTATGCAAGAAGCTAGCAAGTACCATTTCTCTCGTTCAAGTCCATAATTCCAGATTTGAAATTGTAATTATTAGCAAAGAAGCGAAGCTGAGCTTCTCACACAATAGCGAGAAAATGACAAAGAATTGGCTTCATAAGTTTTTTTAAAAGTTGGAAAAAGTGATTCAAATAAGGCTTGAAAAGTTAGACTTTTCTTGTGGTTGATTCAATCCTAAAACCAATAAAGAAAACTAGCAAAAGCGCACTTTATCAAAAATTATAAAGGTGACTCCAAAAAAGGCACCTATATTAGCGACTTAGGTTGGAAAAAAGAGGAGTCGTACTACTACGCTACGCTCGCTAAAGTTTGCTAGTGTAATAACAAAACGAATAATTTCACAAAAATGTCAGTCTTACAAAATGGTCTTTTCCAGGGATTTAATTTTTCTAAAGAAAAATAAGGGCGTAGCCATTTATGCAGGGAAGGTTCTCACAACCTGTTTTGTAAGTGAACTTTTAGTTCCAGTTTTGGAGGGAGTTGCACATAAACGTTCAATGTCTAAGAATCTACGTTGTCTAACGTTGTGTTTCTCTTTTTATAAAAATCAAGGTATGGCAGCCAAACAAAGTCAGCCTGTTCCTAAGCCCAAACAATTTTTGTATCGGCAGAAACGGAGCACAGTTATTCATGCAGCAATAAAGCCCATAATCAGTTTTTTGATTGAACCCTTAATCCTAGATTTGATAGAAAAATGAAAAAAATGAAAAATTACAAAAAATAGGTCAAAAACCAAAACTAGCAAGGTCTGTTTTTCTACAAAACTTCATAGGGTTGCAATAAAACAATCAAAATGTTTAAAATTATGCATTTGATGTTATCCTTTTCTTTCTGCATAAGTTAGGCCATAGTCTAATATGCCGCGGAGATCAGTTTTGCTTAGTTTTTTTTCTATTGAATTTTTTGTATCATATTTGGCTAATTAGTTTTTGAGAAAACAAAAAAACCAAAAAATAGAATAAGATTAAGCTAGAACAGGTGAAAATGCTTAAATTTAAGATAAAAGCCGGAGTTTAAATTGGTACCATTTTTTCCAAATTTTTTTTTTTTCAAGAAACTTGGAATTTTTGCAGAACAGTATTTTTGTTCCGAAAAGTTTTAAGAATACCAAGTGCCAAATTTGTTCATAGTCTTTTAAAAAAATTTATAAAATCTGTTCTTCAGCACAATTAACTATTTTGTTTTGGTAATCAAAGTGCATATTGAACCGTGCAGACAATTTTTTTGAACAATGCGAAGAAAAAGAAGACAAACATTAAAAAACAGATTAGAAATGACCAACTTGAACTTTTATAAAAAAAAGTCTAACAGGTTCTTCCCAAAATTACGGAGTAAACGTTATGCACAGGTAAGCAGAACGCGTTTTTTTTGATTGAAACCTTACTCTCAATTTGGGAAAGTACATTTCGAGAAAATCCAAAAAATTTATTAACAAGCGAAAATCCAAAAACAACTTTTTTAAGGCTTTAAATCGTCGTTTTACTAAACTTAGGGTAAAATTTGTTGTGCATGTAAAACGTCCACACTCATTTTCGCTTTGGAGAAAAAAAACATAACCTTTCATCAAAACGGTTAAGATATCAAACTTTGAATTTTTCAAGGTTTCAGCTACAACCTACAGAATTGAGGGCGTAGTCGATTATGCAGGGAAGGTACTCACAATCTGTTTTATAAGTGAAGTTTTTTATTCCAGTTTTGGTGGGGAGTTATTGAGATAAAATCAAAACATAGCACAGAAAGTTCAATGTCTAAAAATCTACGCTGTCTAAGGTTGACTTTTTTGCTATAAAAGTAGGGGTATGGCAGCTAAACAAATGAATTTTTCTATGGTCTGTTGTTTTAATTTAACCGTCGACTACAGAATTTGGAAGAAAACTTTGAGAGATATCAACAGTTTTATAAAAATGTCAAAAAATCAGCCTGTTCGCAAGGCCAAACATTTTTAGTTTCTGCAGAAACGGAGCATAGTCACTCATGCAGAAAAAACCAAAATCAATTTTTTGATTAAATCCTTAATCCCAGTTTTGATAGATAGTTGAAAAAACTGGAAAAATTACAACAAATAGGGCAAAATACCAAAACCAGCAATGTCTGTTTTTCTACAGAACAGCATAGGGTTTCCAAAAAACAATCAAAAATGTTTAATAGTCTGCACCTGAGGTCATCCCCTTCTTTCTGCAAAATTTAGGCCATAGTCTTATATGCCGCTGAGATTAACTTTTGCTTCTTTTTTTTCCATTGAAGTCCTTGTATCAAATTTGGCTAATTAGGTTTTGAGAAAACAAAAAAACCAAAGAATTGGTCAAAAGTTACCCCAATGAGAACTTCGAAAGACTAAAAAAGTGGAATAACGTTAAACTAGACCAGGTGAATATCCTCAAGTTCAAGATAAAAGCCGGTGTTTAAACTGGTACCAGTTTTTTTCGAAAATTTTTTTTTCAAGAAATTTGAAAATTTTTGCAAAACAGGATTTTTTCTAAAAAATCTGATAAAAACAAGTGCCAAACTTGTTCAAAGTCTTGTAAAATTTTTTTATAATTTCAGTTTTTTTTTGGTCAATTTACTATTTTGTTTAGTTTGTAGTCAAAAATGCATATTGAACCGTTCAGACAATTTTTTTTGAAAATCATTCAAAACTTGAAATTTCACATTTTTGCATTGACAAGAAATATTTTGACAAGATTATCTGAAAAATATCTAAAGCAAGGTTTCAAAAAAATTGAACCTAATTCTCTCACGCAGCCAGATGCTCTAGCGCTAAGTTTTCCGTTAAGTTCATTGGACTCAATGTGTACCTTAAGTAGACGCAAAAGATGTCTTTGAGGAACAAAAAAGATTCAAATAAAATCTATTAATGAAAATAGCAGGCAACTTTGTGAGTTAAGCAGATATGGGTCGTTCATTTTAGAAAGTAAGTAGCTAATTATCAAAATAATATATTAAATGATGTTACCACTTTCAACTAGTTCACAACGAGTAAAAGTTAGCATTGGTCGTTAGTGCTGAGAGCCCTGCTGGTTAGCTAATTTGTTTAAATGACCTGCAAACAGTTTGCAGATAATTCATTTTAAAATTGATAGTCAACTTCAAACTTTAAAGTAGATTTACTTCTTTGAAAGTGCTCCAAAAATCGGTTGCTTATCGAAATCTTCTCTATTACTTCTCATGTATCTCAAGCTACTTAGTTTTTGTTATGAAAAAGAAAAGAATGAAGTCGACTGAAATAATGGTCATGAGTAAGAACAAATATTTAGTTCTCCTTTAAGATCAAGTTACGCCTTCATAAAACAATTGAGACGATAACTTGGCGTCATAAAATTGAGACGAAAAATGTACTAGTATACTTCAGTAAAAGCTAACAGGAACCCATTAAATGGTATTACATCAGATAGTTGGTGTTATATTATATGTGATTTTGTTGTCGTACGTAAATAATTAACCAGCTACTATAAGGACCAACCAAAACGGTATATTTTAATGCAAAAAACTGCATCATGGATATGTTATTTGCTACAGGTTTCAGGGCAAATGGCAAACATTTCAGCTGTTTTATATACTGGGCTCAGATTTTTTAATTATCCCCAACACCTAACATCCATCGGAAAACTTCTAAGCTTCGAAATACTTATTCAACTATTAGGCTTATGTGATTTATTTTCCTTATAACGAACTTGTTCTTTTTGTGAGAGGGAAGGAGGAGGATAATTAAACAAATTCTTGCGTTCATTTTTGGTCAGTTTGTCTTGATGATATTATGTAATAAACCGCAGCAGTGTGAGTTGTTGTTCAGACTAGGAAGTACTTGAGGAATTCGCTGTAGCTCAACTTGCCGTCCATGTTCTCGTCTATGTCTGACATCAGATGGTACAGATCCTCCTCGCTCAACACAATCCCGTGGTCTCTCAACACCCTCAGGAACTCCCCCTTCTGCAGATATCCGTCCCCATTCACGTCATGTTGAGTGAAGCCTCGTCGCAGATTCTTCCACTTGGCCAAGATCTGAGCACGAACAAAATGATTTGTAATACACGATAAGAGAACGCCTCGAAAGTTTAAAAAAAAACAGAGAACCAGGTCGATGCGCAACAATTATTTAAATTTTCTGACCGTATTTTCATAAATTTAAAGTTCAATATTATATAACATAGTCAATCGAATATTGGAAGAGAGAAATGAACGCAAGTTAAAAAAAAGGAATCAAGTTAATATCCTCACCCCACCCTCGTGGGGTAGAGGATGTTAACTTTGAACATCGCTCTTCGAATTTGTAGAACATTTTATCATGGACAATTATTTGTTAAAATTAACCCAATTTGAGAAAACTGGATCAATAAGCAAAACTATTATTTCGCTGGGAAATCTGATAATTAATCACCATTTTTGAAATTAGAAGTCGATCACGTTTTTCGTGACCTGTACACTTTTGCTGCTCGATAGTGGAGTTTAACAACAGAAATGCACTGAAATTAAAAAGAAATCACAAATCAAACCGCGAAAAATCAAAACTGAGCGTGAACAAATTTTAAGACTTTTTACTGAAAAAAAACAGAAAAAATCAGCAAGACTTATATAAGAGTACAAACTACATTCATTACTCTTTAAAACAACTTTGATATGGAAAACCTAAAACTTTTCATTTAAAAAAAATGTTGAATTTTTCGATAACTATAAATTATGCTACAGCGGCATCCCAATTCTCTTTGATATACAAACAATGAACCGCATTATATTGAAGAATTATTCAAATTAGATTCGTAATCTAACTCTTGTTGCTCGAAAATCACTCCTACGGTAAATTAGTTTCCGAAAGAAAAATATCAAAGCAACTTTCATCAAAACCATAGGAATTACTGTAAAAATCTATTGGGAATCTGAACGGGGCTGATTTCGACCTTTTTTAGGTCATCCAAATTGTTTCCGAGCCCCTCCCTAAGGCCGCTACTGAACCTGAATGATGAGTAAAGGGAATTTTTATTAAGACTTCGACTCCGTTTTAAAACAAGATTGCTCGTAATCAGGGCAAAGCCCTGAATGTTCCGACTGTCCCTGAATGTTCCGACTGACCCTTAAAATAAACAATTGAAAAGCTATAATTTTTGGACAATATCAATAAGTAAAATTTTGAGTCGAAAGAAATTAATACGGCCAATTAGCTATACTCAATTCAATTTGAAACAATTTTGTTGCACGGGATTACTTCGCCACGCATAAATAATTGGCCGTACGCTCTCAACATTATAAGTAAACTCTTCAAAGCGCGCATAATTTAGTCCTGAACATGGCAAATTTGGCAACTTTCAACCCCCCAGAACTTTGCAAAAACTAATCGGTGAGATATCTTTTTACATTTGAACTTAGGAAGTCGATATCTTTAATGAGGCACAAAAACTTTCTGTGGAAAACTATTATTTCGATCGGTGAAAACTGACTGAATAAAAAAAGCCACGCCGATCATAAATATTCCATTTTCTTCGAATTCGGAACAAAAACAGTCGAAATAATAGTTGAGACTGAGATTTAGAAAACTAAAAACTATAACAAGACAAAATCGATCTACTACTCGAAGGTGCTCAAAGTGATGACGAATAAAGTTCAGTTGTGATGATGATTTCATGTGCAATAAATGATCAGCCCAGGGCGCAAATTCATTGTGCAATGAAATTGTCGAGTAATTGAGAACTTCTAAGAACAACTACGAACTAAAAGATGCTGCTGTGTGATCTAAATTTAGATGTCATCACTAGACCCACCTGAAGTTTAAGTGTTTTTGGAATTTCTGGTTGCTCCGATTTCTATAGTATATAATTGACGTTCAAAATCAGAACCACTGGTGCGAAATCATCAGAAAAGGTTGTTGTTGTCCACTTCAAAAACATCATAATTTCATAATTTCATTTTTTCGAAAAAAAACATGACTTGGCCATGAATTATCTCAGGACGAATTCAAAATAAGCACGAGAATTATGAAAAAAACAACAGTTTGTTGAAATATTAATTTCAATTGCGTATTTTGCGAAAAAACTGGTTCAGGTCTGAATTAAACGAATTAAAAAATCACCGAGCTATCAACAAAAGTAATTAATGTACATGTTTTTTTATGATTGAAGTGGAATAGTGTCTTGAGTGGAAGAGGTAAAATTAATAGAAGCAAAGGCTAAGTTGAACACTCACTCTGGTCCTGAGCACTTGAATGATGTTGGCACTGTCTATGGGTGCGTTTGCCTCCATCGGGTGTTTGCACACAGGTGGCAAGTAGAGTTCCAGGAACCTCAGGTAGTGGAAGCTGCAAACAGAACAGCCAAACATGTCAATGAACATTAGAACCGTGTTTACTGTTTACGGTCAGTGAAGAGCAACATATCCACACTCAAATCGTCCCATGATTTTCAAAAACTGTAGGAAAAGCGGGACTTGGCTTGCCAGCCAAAAAAATTCTTTATATCACACATAAAGCAGAACAATAACAAAAAAATCAAGATAGTTTTCAGTTTCAATGTGTCGAATGTTTGGCCAGATAGTCTTAGGTTAGGAAGTTCTCGAACAACTAAATGACTTGGCTTACTTTCCGTTTGCGTTGATATCGAACGCCCTGCAGAGCAAGTCCGCCTCTTTCTCATTTCGCAAGTCCAGTCTGTGCTGATGGAACAAGTTCTGCGAACAGAGATTGATACAGTCCAGGTAAGTATGTCTGGGAATCCAGAGAGGCCAATTCAGTCATCAAATTTTTTCATTGTAATGCCATTCCACAAAAAAAAACAGCAAGCCAAAAAGTCCAAATTCTTCGTGGATGAACAATTTCCAAAACTTGAAAAATTTCAAACTCTTTAGATCTATCTCAAGAAATGGTTTGAATAAAAGAATACTTCAATATTGCGCGATTTACAGCGACGCTGCCAATGATGCAGCATTGATGTACTGGATGATGCGAAAAGTTCCTGTGCTTTATCACAACAAATCAGCTTTTTTGTATGCAGTTTTTGAAACTTCTGTCAGAAAAGAAGACATTACACTATAGGCATAAGGCATGCTGATAGATTAGGACGACAAAGGCAACTATCTAAAAGGTAGACAGATTATAGATAGAATAGACAAAGACAAGGAACCTTGGTAATTTTGAAATCGATGTGAGTTCGCCCGTAGCGATCCTGACACACAAACGCCTCTTTTAGGCTCTGTGTAATCTGAAAACAAACCAATGTGGTTAATATAGTTAGTAATAGTTGACAGACTGACCTCCATTACATTTCTCTTCACACATCCCGTGCCAAGTGAATCTTCCTGGCGCAGTTTGGCGCGCAATTCCGTAAGATGTTCGCTCATCTGTTAAGATAAAAAATATCCATTTGCTTCTCTCACAAACCCTCATAACTAAAGTTAGAGAAAATAACTACCAAAATTCAAAATACAATTAAAAATCGATCCTATTTAGATCATCCGATAAAATTAGTAATGGAACAAAACTAGAACTTGCTCTCAGAAAGACTCCTAAACATTTCTGTAAAGATTATTTTTACAAGCTAGCAAATTGAGTATTCGGAATAAAATTTCAGAAGCAAATCTGTCTGAAATGGTAACAATGTATTCAAGAACCAACTGCAGATTTGGAGGGGGACCCCTTATTCAGGATCCAATCCCATCACCACACGAAGGTCCCCTTTTGGTACTTTTATACGACATGCATTTTTGGCCAAACAACACTTAAATTGTTCTAAGAGCGCCGATTTTGAGCTAATTTTGAGAGGGAGCGCGTGCCAAAATAACGCACGCAAATTTTTAGTCGTTGCCTTCCAAAAACTGCCCCAAACGTCTCGAGAAAATCCTAAGAAAAAAACATGGTGGCGCTTTGCATTCAAATACAAAAACGTAATTATTTGTCTCGCTGTCATTAGATAATTATGAAAAAACTATTCAAGGCTCTCTTCAAACGCACACATAATTGACAAATAAACAAATAAAGGGGAGCTGTGGCGAAGTGGTTACATCTCCGCATCTGAATCGAAAGGTCGGTTGTTCGAGGCCCACCATAATCCGCACTCGTTGCTTGAGGGTGAAGCACCATTACCCAGCCCAGAAAAATAACCAAAAAACTGAATGTAGTTCTTAAGCAGGGGCACAACAGCGGTTCGCAGTGATCAGCTGTACAGCTCGTATGTTGGTCCTTTCCCGCGTGGATAAATGGTCTTAACGAAATCGATAATGACTGGTTTCTCTTTGCTTCTGTAAAAAAGGATATGAATGAACCTGTGGTTTGATTCTGATCATGATCTCCTTCACTTTCTCCCTCTCCTCTCCCAGAGAGGCCTTCCTCTCCCCCCTCTCCTTCGCCTCCTCACTAGTGTCCCCCTTGCCACATCTGGCTGGCTTGGCCTTCAACAGGGCCAGCTTCCTGGCTCGCTTCTGCTCCGCTATCTTCTGCTTCGCCTGCGCCACTAACTCTTCATCCGATACTGGATTTACAAAATAACACTTGAATACTACTTAGAAAGAAAAAGAGAACCAAATAAATGCAATCAGCGAATAATTTAAATGTTTCAAAAATCCTAAAATTAGTTCTTAACATTAATCGGTCTTTGATAATAACTGCCTTGTATTAACTTGCAGCTTTACTGATTTTTAATGATTCAAAATGGCAGAATAAGTTTAGCAGTGCCACTGGAATAGTGGTTAAATCAAACGCTGATTGGTCACTATGGCGCCATTGTTTGATTGAAAACGATGATCGATAGAGCAATTCATCATCATTAGTCTGAAACAGACCACCTGACTGCCAGTTCAATTCTCATTATTTAAAAAATAATTTAAAAATTGAGTATTTTAAGTTCATTATGTTTCATGAGTTTGTACAAAGCCAAAAGCGAGTTCGATTGGTGCATGTTCAATCTTTTTTAGAGCGGAAAAACTGCTTCAATGACAAAAGAACTGCTTCATTGCTGGATGAGACAAACTGCTTTGATGAAATGCCAGCGAATTTTGCATTTTCCGGGACGAGCAAGCATCGCTTGAACCTTCCTCACAATTTATTCTGTCATCTTTAAAAATTTTCGATTAGGTAAAAGCACCTTAGACCACGCAGTTGAAGACAAAATTCGATCCAGGATTTTCGACCAGATGGTACGGAATTAGGTAGTTTTCGGCAATTGTTTTTTAAATATCGTGTCAAACGCTCACCTTAGACTGTTTTTTGGAAGATTTTTATACAAAAAGATTGCATATTGACCTTTTACTGGCCTCACAATAAGTTCAACTTTAATGGGGAAAAGGGAAAGTATGTAAAAGTAGCAAAGGGGTCATTTTTGAGACGAACTAGTAGCAACTCTAAATAAATTGTTGTTGTTGCTGCATAAGCTGGTTGTGATCACAGATCATTATTGACACCTTTAAACATTGCCAAGAAGATAGCCATTACTTTATTTTTTGCAAGTCATGTCGCCGTCTCATAATAGATTCTTCTTTGATGACGTGAGTTCGAAATTGTGACAAAACAAAATCAAACTACTCAATCAATTCAATGTGCACTCAAAAACAGAAAACATCAAAATCAAATCATGCACACAATACTACAATGCAAACCAACAAGCATAAAAGACACCATCAAAATTTTTCTCGTTTTTAAATACACGTCTGATAATTAAAGAACAAAAATGGCCTTTGAATGAATTATAACTTTGTTGTCATGAACGATAAAGCTTTTGTCTATTTCAAGTTTTGTTATAGGACAACACCGAGAAATTGAAAGGGAAAAAAGAATATTCAAAGCACTGTGCAATAAAGGGAACAACCAAGGACCTTGATGATCAAACCACATGGAACACTCTTTGTTTCTTTTACTTACTCGCACGTCAATAACGGTCAAGGCAATGTGAGGAGCTAAATTAGAGCTAAATATTGCATAAGAAGAGCTAAAAATTACATGCACGCTTAAGAGGAGCTGAAAATTATATAAAACTATTCTGAAATTTAAACTGCAAATAATTGTTAAAGAATCCTCGTCTCAACATCCTTTACTTTAAATCTAGCCTATCAAAAGTGGGAGAAGGAGCAAACCTGGAATCGGCCTTTTGGAGTAGAGATCTGGAAGAGCGCTCGCATTACTGGGATGTCCAGGAGTGAATCTGGCGACCAACGCTTCCAAGGCCACCTCTCCTGTGTCCTGCTCCAGGGGCAGCAGAGCCCAAATTCGGTCTATCTCATCGGGTGAGAGGGGAACCCCGATTTTGGAGAGGATGTCAGTGAACTCCAGTTTGTTCATGAGTCGTTTGCCGTTCTTTGTCAGCAGCATGAAGGCCTGGTAAAGATAAATAAACGAAAACAGTTGGATACAAATATTATACATTCCCAGCTTCTATTCTCTATACGAGCTTGAACAGAAACCATCTCAGCAGATGACAGAACGAACGGAGGAAAGTAATGTCAAGTATAAATGCTAGAATTGTAATAAACAAATTATACTTCATACTTTAAAAAAGTTTTTAACAAACAATTTACTAACCTTATGCAGCGAGTGGATTTTGTTCTTGCTGACTTCCTGCATCGCCATTTCCAACTAAACAAAAGCACCAAACTTCAGGTGAACATAAAAAACTACTAGAACTCGATTTACTGTAATAACAATTCAGAAAAAATATTGTTCAGCCAACTTCGCGTTGCCATTTCACAAAACTTTTTGTGAAATTACAAAGCTCGGAATTGCGGAAGATTTTTTTGAATCGTTTTTTACAAATATTCTATCTGAAATATTGTGGTTACATCTGGTTAATAATTATTCTCGTTTCCACAGAAAAATTTTCCTAATTAACTAGGATCTAATCTTCAATCGACTCACCATGGTTATTGGCAGGTTGAACACATTCTGCTCAGTTGGATTTTCCTGCAGCTCTTTCAGAGTGTCCAGACCCTTCTGGTACCTCTTGGGGGAGACAGTCCTCATCCGTCGGTGTCTGTTCCTCGCCGTCACTCCCCAGGCGGGCGAGAGGGGCTCCTTCTCAGAATGGGAAGTACTCCTCCCTGATTCCCCACCACCGAGAGAGGATCCAGCTGATCGGACACTGCTGGCAGCACTGGCATACTTCTGACGCGAGAATCTGCACAACAAAAATCAGGAAAAAATATTAGTTGTACAAAATGTAATAATAGCTTTTTTTTTCCATGAACAGTTCTGATTGATCAAATTGTCAAATCACATCAATAAGAATTTGAAAGGAAAAAAAAACAATTTGAGACGTAAGTTATTCCGTTCCAAGAAGTAACACATATCAATAATGAAAATAGTCGAAACAGTTCTAACCCTAGGCATGGGCTGATTTAAGGTTTTCTCGAGAGAAGGGGGCGGATTTTCAAAAAAAAATTTAGGTCGACTAAATTGATTTGCTGAGCTCTCCGTTATCTCTATAAAGACCCCAATTCGACAGAACTTTCGGCAGGCAAATTTTTGAAAAAAAAACAGGCCAAAAAAGTGTTTTCAGGTATTTTTTGGAAAACTTTGACCAAAAAATCGCGTTAAAAGAATATGTATTAAACAAAGTTTACGATAGCGGTTTTTCTCATTCCGTGGTTATATAAGATAATAATGAACAAAAACCAACTTCATCAACACAAGTTCAACCTACTAACTTAAAGGGTGAACAATAGTAGGATTGACAATGTATACATCTTTTTATTTTGTTATTTGGTATTACATACATCAAATTTACCAAGGTTAACTAAAAAAACGTGGTTTAGAAGTCGAAAGTCGTAAACAAGATGTCAAAACTTGAACTTGGCTGCGAAAACCTCAGGAACTCTGTTAGATATAAAAGATAATGCCCAGAAATCATTTCAATTCTTGTTCTGAACCTTTTCCTTTTGTCAGCTAAGCCATAGCTGTAGCAATTCGCAGACTGAATAATACAGTTTGTGAAACGTCGAAAGACAGTTTTAAAACAAGAATCAATTCTCCTTGTTATGTTATCATATAGATAATATAGATAGATTAGTATTTAAATAATGTCATGACAATAGAAGTAAATACAACTTAAATCTTTCATAAGTTGAACAGAGAATGAATAGAGCGCAAGCTGTTAAGATTCAAGTGGATTGGCAGGTCGGTAACGACCTTGACCGATAATGGAGTTTAGCACGAATAGCTAGCACACTGATGACGTCATGTTTAAGACTAAACAACGACGCACCACATTTCCCCCTCTCGGGAAAAGAATTCAAACCGTGTTTGAATTTCTTTACTCTTAAGTACAAAATTAATAAATGCGCTTTTACATATGAAACCGTGAAGAACATCAGGTAGACAAAGAGATTTATGGAAAATGACTATCATAGATAAAGGTTTGATATGAATTTAAAGATTATGGCGAGAACAAGATACAAAAATCTGTATAATTTCTGGACCAAATGCTGAATTGATAAATGCGAAAGTTTTAATTAGACAAGGTACGATAGTTTGTATGATTTCTGGGCCAAATGCTGAATTCGATAAATGCAAAAGTTTCATTTATCTGACCGACATGAAGTTTTACAATAGAAATTTGGTATAAAGTTTAAAGTTTTTAGCAAATACAGGGTACAATAGTTTGTTTAAGTTCTGGACCAAATGCCGAATTCGATAAATACAAAAGTTTTATCTATCTGACCGACGCGAAGGATAGTCGGAAGTACTCGTTTTGGGGAAACGAATAAATTTCCTATGTTTTGGGGAATCCTCGGGTATATCAGCCCGAGACTGGCTTACTTGATTAGGACGATCAGAACCGGACACGACAAAACGGACTTTCTTATCCGGAGAGGCAGGAGTTGACGGAGGCGTAGTTGTTGACTGAGACTGAATGACATTAACTGAGTGTCTAATAGGGCTACCGTAGAATGTAGTTTGCATTTTCCGTCGAGAAGAAGATCGTGACGAATTTGACGAAGAAGACATATTCCCATCCTGTTCCGAAAGTATGCCGTGACTATCTTGGGTGTTAGAGCCCGATGCTACCAATTTTGATGAAGTTCCTACTTGTGACTTCGAGATTGACGATTCTTCGTCTGAAGAGATGGGAATAAGATCTGAGCCTACTGGGGTCATTATTGGAATTGGCGCCTTTGACTTGATGCTAATAGGAATTTCCGCTCCTGAATTGCCAGACTTAGAGGAAGAGACAATAACTGTAGATTTCGGTTTGACGTTAATACACCTTGGTTTGACGCTAATAGGAGCCTCTGTTCCTGGATTACCCGACGTAGAGGAAGAAACTGTCAAGTCTACCACCGGAGTAGAATGCTGTGGATACGGGATGTTCTGTATACCCGGAGCCTCCGAAGTTGCATCTTCCCTTAATTTCGACGCCACCATTTGACTGCGGGGTGGAGTATGTGAAACTGGCATAGAGGGAAATTTCGAATGAGCAGGCACGTACACTGTTTTCGCTGAAATACGTTGCCTGGAACCCGATTGTTTGAGAGGCCTATTGTCTTCCGATGATGATGTTGAAGATGGCACGTTTGGGCGTTTCTTCCCTTTCTTCACAGGAGTTAGTTGTTTTCCTGAAAAACTTAGAGGGGTTCATTTAAGACGCACTGCCAAGTGATTCCTTCTAATAACTTTCCCTTTATCAGAAATATATGTGGAATCAGTGATCCGCACGATTTTGCCCTTATAAGGTTTGAAAAGTTCTCTGCCAGACTTCCTATTTAGAAATTTCCGAAAAATTTCGACCTTATTTGGTTCGTTCAATACTAAATAGTCCAAATTACGTTTTGGCAACGAAGGGCGAATTTGTTCCGTTGGCATTTGGTTCCGGAATCTGAGGGTACCAGCGGACAAGTTCGAACGAAGAGTGGCTGCGAGGATTTGATTTCTCTCCGTCAGGGTCTTCAGGGCTTTGACTCACTCCTGATGTGTCAGATACTTTTTCAATGACAACCACTGGTTTGCGGATTGTGCCAAGCTCTCCAGTGCACGGTAGTGGGGTGTATCCGCTACTGAGTCTGTGGTTCCACCAAAATGTGGAGACACCGTCGGGCTTGATTGCCCTTTCTTGACGACTTTGATTCTGGGACGACTATCGCACTGCTCCCGTCGCTGCTCTGGTGTGAGCAAGTCCCGTTCCAAACGTTGGTTGTCTAAATGAATTCCCGAAGTTAAACGATCAGCCGCTATAGATAGCTCCGTATTCGGCGGACGACCAAAATGAAGTTCAAACGGGGAGACCCCGGTAACTGAATTTTTTGTAACCCGGATATCTTCAATAATATTCCTAAGGGTATCCTGAACATTAGAGAAATCCGAACTTAACCGAGAGGCGCCCAAACGACGCTTAATTGTTTGTATCGACCGTTCGACTAAACCACAGCCACGATGGTCCCCCACCGGACAAAAATATTGTACAATATTTTTCTCTAGACAAAAATTTTGCACTAATTTATTTTTAAAACCGGAATACTGGTCTGTTTTAATGGATCTGGGAATACTGTGCTGTTGAATATATGACTTGAGAAACTTAATGATCTTCCGTCCTCCCGTGGAACGCGTAATCATAGCCGACGGATATTTTGAATAACGGTCGATTGCGACCAAGATATAAATACTATTACCAAATGAGTCAAGTAGAGGGCCTGCGTAGTCAAGTTGCAGCTCTTCATTAGGACCCGATAAAAGAGGTAAAGGCTTGGATGAATTAAATGATACGTTCGCTTTCAAATTCTTACCAAACTTTGTGCACTGAGGACAATCTTTGCACAGTTGGATAATGTCCCGATGCATTCGGGGCCACCAGATGTATTGTGCTGCGTCAACCATTGCTAACTGACCCGCATGCGATCTATGAAGTCGAGATAACAAAGGTTTGCGTAGACACATGGGAATAGCGATCCTATTATCCACCACAACACAGCCATCAACTACCGCTGCACAATGCCAAAATGATTTAATATAGGAATCGATACGGCAAAATCCTTCGTAATCCCGGTTGATAATTGCTCGTTTCATGAGACTTAAACTGGCATCTTCATCCGTGAGCTCCGATAATACATCTGAGTCCAGAATTCCCACCAGTCCGGTTAACGATTTCTGGTCCGCAGCGACCACTGGTGACTTTAAGATCTCGAGACTGTTGACTGACTGAGATTGTTGTTTTGGTATCCTGCCCCGTTTGGACCTGAAATTCGCTAGAATACGGGCGTATTGACTCCTCAGTTCTACTCCTCGTTGAACTGTTGAAGATCTTCTGGGTCGAATAGCCCCCGCGCGAAACCGCGGCCTGGCTCTATCTGAGGAGAACCAATGTTGGGTGACCGGCAGATACTGATTTAACAACTGCTCGAAACTGTCGTTTGTGTTGTTGGTACTTGTGTTGGGATTCATTGCAGTCTGAAAGTGAAAAACACTCACACTAATTGCACTCCAACCAATCCGATATGATGAAAAAGTGTGATATGAGAAAATGTGATCTTCAGTGACCTTGGTATAAAATATCGTATGTGATAAACAATTACATTACATTAAGCATCCAAGATTACCGCTAGCGCAGTATGACATAGGCTAACGCTTTTGTTTTAGGAGAAAAACTTTCCAAAATAGTTTTAAAGTAATCTTTCGAAATGCAAATTAAGCTATAGGTACAAGAAAAACCAATGAAAAAATTTTCGTAAGGTTTTTGAAACAACAATTTACTTGGACATCTGTAAACACCAAAACCCATACAAATCCGCATGGTATCTAATTCTGTCCGTAATCATGAACACAGAGGCGAAGCTACTCTTCGCAAACACTAGCCAGAACACGAAAAAAAGCGAACATTCGGCTACTTCCCAGATTCAATTTGCGACCTAGAGGTAATGCGCATCACACAATAACCATTCAGCCACAGGCTCTGAATGAGTTAAAAACACAAGCCACAATTAAAGCAGAAATTTCCAATACTACTGACCGTGATTATAGCAAAAGTGCCACCAAATGAGTGAACACTTTTATTGAACACTTTTATTTGCGTGTTAGTTTAGAAAAAAGAAGGTTCGTACTATTACACTAACGCTCGCAAGCTCGCCAGTGTAATCACGTAATAGTATGTAGCCTTTCGGTTATGTTTTTGGGTACCTCGCCATTATTTAAATGATGTGATAAAATGAGAAAACCGCAAAAGACATTTTATGAACTAATAAAGCAAGTTCAGTCATTTATTTTTTTCTTTTTTACACTGTATTTTGTATCTTTTTACTTGAGCTGATGTTTGGATCAGCCGTTTCAATTTACACTGAAGGAGAACACATAGAGAAGAGCCATACTTCTTAATTGTGTCCATAATGATGACTCACGATCTGGTGAACAGTTTCATGAAGTGCATGTATGCCACTTTTGCGCCATCTGCTACGTCCGACTTGTGTCTCTCATGCTTGAAGATCACATTCTCTAACAGCTGTTTGTGAGCTGGGGAGAGGGAGAACTTCAGATGCTTTTCCAACTGACTCATCACTACTCCTTTCTCAACACTACACGCCCCTTCCTTGTCCGCTTCTCTGCAACAGAGTGAACTTTTTCAACCTACATTCGAATTTGTTTGAACATAACAAAATACTGCAATTAAACAAAGTTGTTTCAGGCAGGTTTTGCAATAATGACAAATTTTACCATCAATTTGAATAACTTTCTACAAAAAATGAGTCTTAAAAACAGTTTCAGAAGAATTTGAGGCGATTTTTAAAAGATTTGAAGAAGGTGGGAAGACAGAGAGTGGAGGTTCTTTGAATACCTCAATCCAGCGAGTATGGCGAGGAAGCTGGCAGCCAGGAAGTCTGTGATGGCAGTCTCCAGTTTGGCATCATCCTCGTCCTTGTTCCCAGCGCTGCCAACAAATCAATGCATTCTTCAAAAACAATTGACGAAAGCTTAAAATTGTAGGCCCGCAATAGGAAAAAACGACAACTACCAGAAGGCCTCATTAAAAAGGATTCGAATCCCCGGAGATTTTTTTGCTTTGTTTTATCGAATCCCTGGAAAGTGTTTTTTAAAAATAAAATTACTAACCAAGTCTATCTTTGTTTATGAAGTTTTACTTCTGGCATAAAAAAGCTTATTGAGCCCTCCAAATTGTAAATTTTGAACTATTTAAAAAAAAGTTGCCTCATATTTTTTACAACATTTGTGCTATTTGACAAGATAATTCAATTTTTTAGATGCAAGTGTAACTTTTTTGCATACTCTTTGCCATTCTGCTCTTTGGAATTGTCATCGGGGACCAGTTTGTTAATAGCTTCTATCTTGGCCAACTCTGCCCTGGATGAGAGAATGGAGATGAAGTGATGGTAGTAGACTCCGTTCTCGTCACACGGGATGTCCAGACGTCCATTCATCTGGTCCAGCGTCTTCTCTTCACACTCGATGCCAACTTCACTCAACACTTTCTTCACTGTCGCGAGGGACACCTGGCGAACAACATAGGATTCAATTGTACCCGTGATTAAGAGCTAAGTGCCATGATTCTGTTGGATAATTTTCTGCGCTGTAATATGCTGCCATAGCCTCAAGCGACGATAAAAAGTTGAAAGTCTGAAATAAACTTGAAGAGGCAAATTGCTAGTTTTTGATTGACATAATATACTACGGGTTCGGTATGAAAATAACGTTAGGGCACCTGTATGAAAAACTATCGATGAGGGCGTACATACCTGGCCACATGATATCGTGTCGTACTTCTCAAAGCACTTCACCATCTGCTGGGAGCCAGCCTCGAACTGAAAATAACAGACTTCTATCGTCAAGTAGTTTGAAGAACGAAAAAAATCATCCTCCAAACCGGCAGAAGCTCAAAATGACTCCAAGAGTCCAAAATCATTCTTGAAATTAATTGAATTTCAGATAATTAAGAGATTTGAAAATTTTTTTGCATTAAAAATTGAAGCCTTTCTCCTTAGTGTACCTTCTCTCTCAAGAAAGCCATGAATTCCTTCGACTTCATCTTCAGCATGGACTTGGGAATGGGCGCCGAAGGGTCAGAGGTGACTCCTTTGGGGTCAGTCTCCCAGCTAGGCCTGAACACTGCCTGGTCATTCAGATCATCCAGTGCAATGGAGTGAGCAGTCGGTAGTCTGGTGTGTTCCCTTCCCCTCTGGGTGTGCACATCTGTCTGGCTCCTGTGGAACATCAGGTCCCGCAGTTTGGGCTTCCCATTTTTGTCCAGACCCCAAAGATGGAACAACTTATTCTTCGGAATAGCTCCCACGTTTTCCAGGTCGTAACTAAAACCATTATGACAAAACTTGCAAAATAACGTCACATTTTTCAAAAAATAATAATTGTGAAGCTAGAAAAAATATTGAAGTGAAATAAAAAAGAATGTTCTAACAAAACATCAGATGAGCATGCAGGGATTGTGCGCAAACTGTTCGGTGATTCGGAAATAAACAACTAAGTGGTCTAAGTGATGTGGTGTATCCTAATGATAAGTGTATTATACTTACATTCCGGAGACCTCGCAGATTCTGTACATAAATTCAAATTGCTCGTTTATTTTACTCGTTCAATTGAAATTGGCTTATTTTTTGTTTAATTTGGAAACACTGATAGTTTTGAAAAACTGAGAATATTTTGATATTATGACGTAGCTGATAACAGAAGAACCACCAGCGGATTGGGGGGGCGGTGACGAAACGCCCCTCTCCCTCAGGGATTCGACCCACAGCCGACCCCTGCATGGCGTCTAGTGTGTTATAATTTTCTTTTTCTTTTCGACTATTTTTGAAAATACAACTCAGACCAGCCAGTTTTCCTGACAAAGCTATCCTGACAATGATTGAACAAAAAAAATTGAAATTATAATTTTTGAGATGAATATTTTACAAATTTTAAAAAAAAACTACTAAACAAGACTGAACTATAATTACTAAACAAGACTGTATGTTACAACTGTACCTTTAAGCTGTCTCAGGTATTTTTTTTTCAAATTATAAATATAATAATCATTATTAATGAAAATTCAAAAAAAATCCATAGATCTCCCCACACCCAAGGTTAACTACGAAAGCAAAACTTCTGCTGCTAATAACACAATACTTCGATCAATTAGCAAACTTCAATGAAATTGGATAAAATTCTCAGCCCAATTTGCTACGCGTTGATAGAAACTGGAAACTTCGCGAGCATTAACCATCCCAATATGGCAAATTCCAAACCACCCTGGCTTCGCGAGAAAAACCCAGTTGAAAGAAAGAGCTTTTTACAGTTGAGCTTAGAGTATTGATTTCTTTCAGATGGAATGGAAATTCAAATATTGGCGATTAATTAAAAGGTCCATATTAGTCTGAATAAAACAACGACCGCATGCATAATTAGGCCAACGCGAATGCCTCAATATTCCGACTGTTCTTTAGAGTCTGAAGTAAGATGATTTAAAAATTGAGAAGCTTTCAAGAAACAAACAAAGATAAAACATCAAAGTTTTAATTATTCATTTATGAAAATCTTCCCTTCACACCCAGTTTTAAATACTGAGTGATACTTTTCGTATATGCAAAACACAAAAATTAAACCAACTCTGAATCATTTTAAGCAGAAAACTTTTTATTGCTTATTGAAGCTTCAAAAATTAATTTTCATGGAGTCGAACTGATTTTTCACTAATTTGTTACTTTTACTAATATAACACCTATTCGATCGTCTTACATATTCGAAAATTAAGAGTGAAAAAAATCTTCTTTGTACTAACACCAATTTTTTAAAACTAATCTTCAATATTGTTCGAATCAATGCTGAAAAGGCTTTAATAGAATATATCACTTTCAATATTCTGGTGATATCTTGTGGTACCTGATTTTTCGTATGGAAAAAAACACAGTTAGAAAAATAATGAAATCCAAAAAAAACTTTTCATTGCGGAATCAACATTTAAACATTTACACAGTGGCCGATCTAACTCATATCATTTATTATTTACAGAGACATTGTTTATATTTATGCCTATAAATTCGAGCATTGACAAGCTGAACTCAAAATTAAAAAGATTTTTTAACGATGACTAACTTTTGTAAATTACTGGTGTTTGAAAACTGCGAATTTGGCTACATGCAATACATATGAGTTCGTGCTATAAACGCGTAAGCGGCAGTTTAATCCGGCCTAGAAATAATTTCAAACTAATTGAGGCAAGATATTGGGTCGGGCTAATACATTTCTGGATGCTTATTTATTCACTTTCTATTTAATATAGGCAGGGTGAAGATTTTCAAAAAAACTCTGAATCTAAACTTCAAGTTTTTTTTCTTTAATTTACATGAAAATTTTATCAATTTTGTATTTTTTGAGAAAATTAACCAAAAAATTTGAAAATAATCAGCGAAAGTTGCATTATCAGATTCTACTGAAAACATTTGTAGCAACATTGAAGAATAAAAAAGAGCACTTTTCTGGAACTTGCTACAGCTATAAATACCATTTTGCATAACACAATTTAGGAAAAAATTGGCACGTAAGGTTTTTTCAATAGAGCATCTATTTTCCCAAAGGGCACTTCAATGGTCCGTAAGCAATGTGCAGAACTTCAAAATCATAATTAGGACTAGAAAATGCTCTTGGAAAACATTAAAGGTAGTGTTTTTTGACCGCTGGTTTTCGGTTTTCATTCCTATATAATAGCTTAAACACAAAATCAATAGAAACAAGAATTAAGTGGAATTTGCTGATGATACACTAATTTTATGTAAATAAAATTCAATGTTCGACCTTAGAATCTCGACGCTCGCAAAACTGGAGAAAGTACACAAATATTTGAAAGAAAACATATTTGTTCACAATGTTGATGAAACAAAACACAACGTTTTTGGGACAAATAGTTTGGAAAAAAAACACAATTAAAGAAAATCAGAGTTTTGGTAGATAGAAGTCTTAGTTTTCAGCTGAGTTAAGCAAACGTTCAAGCAAAATGGCTGTTTCAATAAAATCAATTTAAATTGTGCGACATTTGGTACAAAAAAACTGCTTTTGAAATAAGCATTTTCAATTGAGCTTTTTTTCCCAAGCTAGCATGCCTCAAACTGACAAATTAGTTAGAAAAAATAACTAGGAATCAGGCAGACAAATCAACGGGAGAGAGTAGGTTTTGTCAAAAAAATTCTATTAAATATTGAAAGACAAAAAGTTGCATCACAAAATTAATTTAAAAAGCTTCATTTGGCAACAAAAAATCAAAAATGGTACAAAATCGAAAATAGAAAATATTCAATGCATATAGAATACCAGAGAAACTTATTATTTTTTATAATTGCCCAGGTCTCACTAAGCTTAAGTCGATTATGCTCAACTCACTAAGTTTCTACGCGTTTAAACAGTTTTCTCGGCACACCATGCATAATACACGAACATTCATAGCAGGGCAACCGGGTAGTATCGTTTCAGCCAAGTTTTTGAATGCACATTTTATTACAAGTTTTGAAATTCTTGGTATTGTTGTTATATTTGTTTTCCAAAAAGCTCAAAAGTCTTCATAAACAATTTAAGCATGAGCAAGTCCATATGTTCAAGCAAAACGGCTGCTTTAATTAAATCAGTTTACAGCGTGCGACATATGGTGCCAAAAACAAACAGATATAATGTTTTCAAACCTTCAGATTTGTCTCAGTTCCAAAATCTACCATCTCTCAAACTAACAGACAAATTAAGTGGGTGTCAGTCAGACATAGAGAGCAGGTCTAATAAAAATTTTCCTTTAATATTGAAAAACATAATTTTATGTCAAAGTAACTAGTTTTCAATGTTTCATTTGGCGCCAACTTTGTGAAAACAAAATCGAAAAAAGAAAAAGTTTTCAGCAAAAAACATAGAAAAAAGTATTAGAAAAAAACTTTTCTGAAACGTTTTTTTTTGTCATTTCTATTTTTCCTCAATTTCGAGGAAAACTGTTGCCCAAAATGCTTTACTCCCTAAATTTCTGCGCGTTTCTATAGTTACCTTGTAATACCACACTCAAAAAAAAACGACACTTAATTAAAAAAATTCATTAAAAGCTACAAAAAGGTTTCTAATTGTTGTGGCGGAAAGCAACCGTCTACTATCGGTTTGTCACGTCTTTAGTTGCATTGGTTATTATGCTTTTTCAAACTATTTTCAGAGCTGTTGTATCGGTCTAGTAAAAACCTCAAATATTATTACAAGCAAATGCTCAAGCAAAATAGCTTTTGCAATTAAAACATTTTAGGGTTTTCAACATGAGGTACAATAAGAAACAAGAAATCTGTCTAACCAATCTTTAGCGTGTCAGGACATTTGTGTCCCAGACATTTATGTCCCGGCAAAAACAGTCCAAAATGCAAAAAGTGTCCAAGACATTTGGTTCCCAGACAAAATTGTCCCAAAATTGTCCAGGCTATTGCCACACTAGTTAATGACCGGATTAATTTGATAAGCTCTCAATAGGTAGGATTAAATTGATAAGGCCACGCAACTGAGCACTTAGACCAGAAATTACTTCGCCTAGCAAATTAGAGACGAAATTAACACAGGACTCAAATCATTTACACATACCTACACAATTATTGCTTGATTGATAATGTTGCCAAACGTAGACACGAGAGATCATAATTTCATTGTTATTGCTCTCGAGTTCGTGTTGACAATGGAAATTCTTATGACAAATAAAAACAACGAAATGCTAGTTTATGATGCATACGCATACTTCAAACATCGGATTCTAACAGACACCTCAATTTCGTGGCGATGTGTTTTATCGAAATGCAATGGCCGGTTGCGCACTTTCCAAGATAACGTCACTGCCCAGAATGCAGGAACCCCAATCCCTAACTGATTTTGAACTGCCAGAGTTGCTGAAAGTGACACACAGCGGCGAGCGTTTCCTTCATTTTGACTCTGGGCCTAATGATACCAAGCGAATAATGGTTTTCACCACTCTTCCGGGACTCGACATTCTCAGTGGCGCTGATGATTGGTTCTGCGATGGCACCTTTTCTACGGCCCCGAGTGTGTTCTTTCAGATATACACCATCCACGCTTCAGTCGAGGGAATTCTGATTCCTATTGTGTATACATTGCTTCCGGACAAGAAAGAAGAAACGTACTTTCGACTTTTGAGCTGCTTCGACATTGAATTCCCTAAACGAGCCACCATTGATTTCGAAATAGCGGTCAAAAATGCGTTCAACTCAGTATCCAAAAATGTACAAATTCAATACTGTTATTTCCATTTGAGCCAAAGCGTCTGGCGTCACATTCAGACTGGCAAGCACCCATCATTTCCCAAACTCATAGAAAAATTTCAAGACGAACAGAAAAACGCTGAAATCTTGATCGAAAAAATGTGTGCCGGGCAAAGAGTGTCACGTTATAAAAAACCTCTTTATGTCAAACTTGACAAAAACCTTTCAGAATTGGTTGCGGCCTACGACCCAAGTAAACTTCTGAGTTTCCTAAAAGGGTGCAGCAGCAACATCAAACTATAATTTAAAGTCAATTTATTTTCCAAAGTTGATATTGCGAAGCAATAATTTTCAAAAAAATTTTCTAAGTTGAACTTTTTCCCAGAAAATTTCAAAATTGAGCTAGACTCGATTTGAAAACGGCAAAATGATCAATGTAATCAAGCCTTTCCCACCCTCTTCCCTTTTGGCTCAATCAAGTCAACCCATTTCAACTTTGCCCTAGTTTACCCATTTTTGGGTTTTTTAAGTTCAAATATTGACTAAATTACGAAAATTTTTTAGTCGAGCCCGAGATTTGAACTTCAAACCTTTTGACCTTGAGACTTATGACTTCATCACTCGGCCAAATGCGCTTTTAAATTTCAAAATTTTCTTGAAAGTTTTGTCTCACTTTGACTGTTCTATGGTTAATTGGTACGTATAAAATCTACTTATAGAACGATCAAACAACCTCAAAAGAACAAAGCATTAAAGATCACAAGGTCAAATCAAAGAAATTAATTTCGCAAAACAATTTCGGACAATTTTGTCTGGGACATAAATGTCTGGTACAATTTTATCATTTCGGACTGTTTTGTCAAGGACACAAATGTCTTGGACACAAATGTCTATGCACCATCTTTAGAGTTGTCTCCCTTTACAAATAAACAATTTACTAAAATGTACGTAATTCTCAAACTAGCTGACTGGGCGGACAACTAACTGGGGAAAACATGTGCTCTTTTGGTAGAAAATATGATCATGCACAAGATTCACCACAGGTCACAAATTTTACCAGCGAGCTGCTCATCAGCCCACATATCCTAACCAGAAGTTGCAGAAGCGCATACATTATTGCGATAAATGCAATTGGTACGGCGTACATCAATAACATAGCCTATGCCTATAATAGAGCGGTGAAAATCAACGAAAGCACAAAGAAAATAAAAACAAAAGAGATTCTCTGGAAAAAAATAATTGTAATGTTAGATACAATTTAAGCGTGAAGCTGAAAAACGTTAAATTTGAAAAAAAAAAACGTTTGAATTAAACTAAACAAAATTGATTGTCATACAAATTCACATTGGTAGATCCATAGGCTTTTTACGAGATTATTTTTACATTAAATATGAGTATTAATTTGTTTAACTGTATGCTAAGTTGTAATTATATATTTACAAGCTGGAGTATAATTGATTTTCAAATTATCATGACAATTTCATTTAGTAAAAACATGATAGTTTATTCAAGTGGTTGTTTGGTTAAAAAACTCTACGAGTAGTCTTGTTTCATTTTCAGATAAATTATATAAATGCGTATTTAAATAACTTTACTAAAACTAATTGCAAAAAAAAAGATATGTTGATATTTTTGATGCGACCGCTAAAAGTGGGGAGGAACTTTGTCCTTGGGTTCCTTTCAGCCGTTTTTTATTTTTAAACAAATTCCATTCCACGCAAAACCAGGTATTACAAAAAAAATATCGAAGGAATTGAAAAATATAGGATAATAAACATTTTTCGGTCATATTTCGACTAATATTGTTTTTTTTTTAATTTCCCCAGTGTCGAGAAAACATGCCTTAAATTTGAGCTTAATTTTGTGCACGTAGCGCGAGTAGGTCGTATCAGAAAAACGTTCTTTTACGTATTCAAAAACAAAAAATACATCAAAAAAGTTTTTTTGCTAGTTTCATTTGGCGCTCTTTACTAGAAAAAAAACTTTAAAAAAAATAAAATAATAACAATTTCCGTAAAATCTTTTCAAAAATTTTAGAAAAAGTTTTCAGAATTAACTTTTTTCAACTTTTTTTTCTTTATCACTTTTCGAGAACAAATGTGGTCAAAGATGCCTAATTCGCAATACTTTTACGCGTTTGTATTGCTTTTCTGACATACCATGCACAAAAACTACACTTTTTTAAAAAGAAAATGAAACCTTGTGGTCGGAACATTCTGTGCTACTTGCACAGCAACCAGCTACTATAGTTTCAGTCAAATCTCTAGTTGCACTTGTTAACATGATTTTTCAATCTATTGGTGTTACTGTTCGATTTGTCTTCTATCTGTTCAAGCAAAGAAATCAGTTTACAGCGTTCAACATATGAAACACAAACCAAACATAAGAAACCAAAATTATGATAAGAGATTATAATTTCCGAGTTTTCAGATTTGTTCAATTTATTTTTTAGCTTAGCGTTTCTCCAAAACTAACCCAAGTCTCGGACTAACAGTCATGTTTTGAAAATTAACAGAAGGAATAAATTCTATTAATTTTTCGAAAACTTGAAATCATTTGCGAGTCATAGGATTCCGTATCAATTTAGGGTAGATATCTTTCATAAAAATTACATTAGGCACCTCATTCCATGCTATATGCTATGCTGTAAACTTTTTACCACAGATCTCCAGGCCTACAAGAATTATTTATTATTTTCACATTTCGCAAAAGCATTGGCATTCATAAGCTTAGATGATTGAACTACTATTTTGAATTCAGTTTTCACAGTTTTTATCTGGAATAAATAGAAAAAAATTATTGATGCGTATTTCTTTCTGTTGGATCAGTGGAATTGCATTTACTAGGAATTCCTCAGTTTTGCCACCTTTTCGTTTTTTTATTTAAGGTAGCTAAAAGTAAATAAAATTTAGCCTCATTCAAATTAGTCATTCAATAAGCCCTTAAAAAAATGCCTAGACAATTTATGTAGAAAAAAAACTAATCTGGGCAAGTTTTACGCAACAACTTTGTAACGAAAACAGAAATAACTTTTCAAAAAGATTTAGAGCAAGAGAAAACTAGTAATGGACCTTTTATTGTGCATCAGAGCAGAACAAAACAAGAGAAATAGCTTAGAAAAAGAACTTGAATTGTCACTACTACAATAATAATCTTTTCTGTGTCAAAAATTTCAGCAAAATTGTATCAAAAGAAATAAAAACAGGTTCACGAAGACTCGGCAAAGAATCACATGTGAATCTTCAGCGAAAGCATATGTGATCGATTGTTTTCAGCACGGGAGGTCCATCAAACCGATTTTTTGACAAAACTGAGACAAGTGATAGAAAAACTGCGAGGTTCTAAATTAGTCAGAGTTTGATAGAAACAAGAGATCATTTTCACAATGAAGACATAAGTTCACTAATTATACGAAAAAAAAATTTTACTCAACAAAGATGAAATTTTCTTAAAATTAAAGCGATGAAATTGCAGTCATTTTGCAATCAACAGGAATTATTTGCAAGTCATCGAATTCCAGAACAATGTAGGCATGCATTCCAAAACAATGTATTTTAAAATTAAACATGATAATACATTCCACTTCTAAAAAAAAACAAAAAAACTGCCGGAAAACAACTAACGTGAATTATTCATTGCCATTCGTTTGCCAACTAAATGTTCCAAGTTTTGTACGCTTGAAAAAAATATTTAGAGCTGAGCTATCTTTTAACCGGAGATGGGCCATTACAGAAAAAAAACTGAAGTGAGGTCTAAATTGGTCCCCATTTTCGTCTTTGTTCCATGGAGATTGCTGACTGGGTCCAATTTTCAGGAAAACGATTAAATTAATGAGCTCAATTTTTAGCAAATTGGCACCAAATTTTGGTTCCCATTTTCTCATCGTGGGGTTGAATTAGCCTGATTTTTCTAAATAAGGGCTGAATGGGCCCACATTTTAGCAAATTCGGCTAATTCAGTTTCCTAATTTTAGTTTAAATCGAACAAAACAAACAGTAACTCTCAGAATTGGTAAATTCGAGGTAGTTCAGAGAGGTCTTAGGTTCTCAGTGAGCCGGTTTGAGTCCCTCGAGGAAATTGTTCGTGCACAAAAGGAGCTGAATAAGCCTTATTTTTGGATCCTCATTTGCCATAGAAGAGGATGACTGAGCCCAATTTTCTGAACACTGGGCTCCAAATTAGGCGCCATGGGGTCCACTTTTTCCGTAATAATTAAGAGACCAATCGCACAAACATTTGGGCACATGAGGCCACTTAGCAAAACTTAAAAGATCAATTTCAAAAAAAGTTAAGCTGGTCAAATTTCAAACGAAAAAAAAACTTTAAATAATTTTGCCTCAAAAGTTGTCGATTAAAACTTGATTAAGTACCTTTTTGTTTTTGATTTACTTTAATCATTTGAGACTTTGCCTTTTAAATTTCTCATTCACAAGAAGACGCTAAAAATTTCAAAATCTACTTTTACTGGAGTAAAAAAAATTGTGACCAACCGTGACCGAAATGGGATTCGAACTCTCGACTCTCTTGCTGAGAGACGCTTGCCTTACTGCTCCCTCCCCACTTTCAATTGCCGGAACAAAAATACAAATATATCTTTTGTAACTTATAAAATGAATAGTTTCATCAAACTGCTAGCTCAAAACACTATAGTAAAATTTATTCCATGATTTTTATTCCTGGTTGGGCTGCTGTAGTAAAACCTTGTGGAAGTCTTGTGAACTCGCCGCTTTTCTGTGTCTGTTTTATCGAAAAATTAGTTTGATGCAACTCCCTATGCTGAAAGT
This sequence comes from Symsagittifera roscoffensis, assembly GCF_963678635.1. NCBI lineage: Eukaryota > Metazoa > Xenacoelomorpha > Acoela > Convolutidae > Symsagittifera > Symsagittifera roscoffensis. Next base: position 67,481,513 of record NC_087066.1, read on the forward strand.
CATAGATTAAACTGAATTTTCTGAAGCTTCAAAAAATACTGATACAATTTGGCCTCGTAATGCGCTTTCTTGGTATACACAAATTCTGTGAGTTGATAGACTTTTGTTTGATAGAAATTTAGACAATATAAAATTACTATTTCAATGGGGTCGAGCCGAGTCACTTTGTCTATGTTACTGTTTGTCATTTTTCCTTAGCTTTGTATTTGATTTTTTGCGCAACTCTGATGCATGAAAAAAGGACCAACTACTACTAGTTTTATATCTGGCTGTAGATCTTTTTGGAAATACATTTAAACTTTAAAATATTTTGTTTTCAGTAAGATAAAATGTTTTAGTTACAGCTTAGGGGCTTCATGTGTCTCTATATTTATGAGGGTGAAATTTATTTCAGTTTTAGCCTCCTTGAAAATAAACAAGATTGCTCGTATATCAGGGCAAAACTCTGAATGCTTTGACTGCCTTGTAATTGGTCTCGAATAGTTTTTGCTAAAAAAAAACAATATTGGAAAACTCTAAAGTTTTATCAAAACTATAGGAAATATTATAAAAATCTATTGGGAATCTGAACGGGGCTGATCTCGACCATTTTTTTAGGTCAACCACATTGATTTTCTGAGCTCTCCCAAAACACTATAAAGAACCTATTTTGACAAAATTTCTGAGCCGCCAAAAACAGCGGCTCAGAAAAAGCTTTGAAAAAGCCAAAAACATCGTCGCTCCCTAAATCCGCTACTGAACCTGAATAATCAGCTGAGGGAATTTTTATTAAGATTTCGATTCCGTTTTAAAACAAGACTGCTCGTATATCAGGGCAAAGCCCTGAATGTTCCGACAGTCCCTTATTTTATATCGAATAAATTTTGGGAAAAGAAAAAATTGAAAACCTATTAACTTTGGGCAAAATTAATGTGTAAAATTTTGAGTCGTACAAAATTAATGCGACCAATTAGCTATACTCAATTCAATTAGGAACAATTTTGTTGCGCCGAATAATTGCCACGTATAAATAACTGGCCTTACGCTCTCAGCATTATGAGGAAACTCTTTGAAGCGCGCATAATTTAGTCCAGAACATGGCAAATTTGGCAATTTTCAATTCCCTAGAATTTTGCAAAAAGTAATCGGTGAAATATCTTTTTACATTTGAATTCAGCAATTCGATATCTTTAATGGGGCATAAAATTTTTTTGTGGAAAATTATTACTTCGATCGCCGAAAATGACTGAACAAAAAACCACACCAAGTACAAACATTCCGTTTTCTTCGAAACTCGGAACTAAAAAAAACTTCCAAAACTGAAGAATTTTAAAAAATTTCCTTGCCTCCAATAAAAAGAATTATCCAACTTCAAAATTTTGTTCCGACTTTTGAAGAAAGCGAGGAATACAAAGGCTCGGGGTGGCGTTTTTTATTGAAATTATTTTATGCGTTTATATAGAAGAGTGATTCTGTAGTGAGTGAGCATCAGCATGGTTAAAAATTATAAGTGCTGAAATTTTCAGTTCGAATTTGATCAAAAAATGTATTTACTGATTTTTCATCAACCCATGTTCATCAACGAAATTGGTTTAGTATCTTACCGTCTCCAGAGTCCCCAGAATTCATTCGGCTCCAAGTCAAAGCCTTGTGAGGCAAGAGCTTCCCTGAGTTGAGGCGGTAAAATGAGTCCATTGTCTCTGAGACATGACTTTGGAAACATGTCTTCTACAGTCAAACGGCTAAAATGAAAGCAAATGGTCATTGAGGTCACTTGAGCATGGATATGGGAAGGTAGTTTTCTTACTTTTGAAAAATGGATGCTCTGATTTGCTCCACTGCGAATGGAGCTGTTGTAGATCTAAGATAACTGGGCTTAGGATAGGAATCCAAAAGAGAGCTCTCCTTTGGCGCGTGGAATCTAGGGTCTTGTAACATTTTGCGAGTTGCGGGGCTGACGTAAACATCTTTGATTACCTGAACATATCAGCTTTTAATTTTATTTCTGGGCAGCTTCAAAATGGAATGACTTGGATTTTTGAAAATCAAAATAAAACAAGGATAGCCGGTTGCTGTGCAAGAGCAAAGAATGTTCCGACCAGATTCGTAAAAACCTACAAATTTTTTGTTTAATGTTCAAATTAGCGTCGTTGGTGCGTGGTGTGATTTTAGAACTATACAAACGCGTAGAAAGTTAGTGAATTAGACATAAAATACAACAATTGTATTATTTTATTACAAAATACAACAATTGTAATATTTTAATGTAATATTTTAACAAAAAAAAACGAAAAAAAAGTATAGTTTTCCTAATTTTTTGCACTAAAAATTTCAAATTTGTATGATAATTTTTAAGGCCACAAAACGTTTAATGAAGCTTCCAGAAATGGTTTCCTTTTTTTTAGAAAAACCGAGTTTTTTAACCTAAATGGCCAACTACTACTACTACTAATACCACTACTAATGCGTTTATTGTCCGTTTTCCCATTGTGGCGGGGTTGGACACCCGGAAAGCGCGTAATTAATAGTTTACGTGAGGGCATTCTGAATAGCATTCAAGCTATTTAATGGAGGACAACATGTTTTCCATGCCACTCGATCAAGGCACTCTGTGGACTTGAGGCCTAAAGTATTTAGGTCTCGTTTAACGAAATCGGTTCAGCGGTTTTAGGCCTTCCTGATGGTCTTTTCCCTGAGACTGAAAAATGGTCTGCTCATTTTAGCGCATGGTCATTTTCTCTTTGGTGAACATGGCCATATTATCGTAGCCGCGACCGCACTTGTAGCTTGTCCGGACCAACAAGACCTGTCATTTCAATTAAGCTGGGTATTGCTTTGGTCTGCGCCCAGATTCCAGAGCAGTACATCGGAACTCGCCGTAGACAAGCTCTACAAGTGTAACACTTTGTAATAAGATCAATAACTTTATTCAGCAGGAAAAGCGCAATTTGCCGCCATTTTGTCCAGAAAACTGCTAACTGACCAATGATGCACGTATTGCGTCACTTCCAACGGAAACCATATCACCCAGATAGCAGAACTCTTTCACAGTATGACAGTATGCAGGGTTTCAAATGGATTAATCAGTGACATTCGTACAGTGACATTCTGTTTTGAGTGATAATTGGAAGCATTATTACATCTTGGACAAACATAATTAGTATTATGTTTAGGTATTTTCCTCACGTCACTGCAATTGTTATGCACCTATTGATTACGAGATTTGCAGCGTATTGATTTTTTATTGCGTGTTTCTGTAATCAGATGTGTTCTCAGTAGGATTCACATTCTATCGAATCGCTTTTGCCTTTGTAAAAAGTAGTAATTTCACTTTAACTGTAGTTTGGGGGATTAGATTAGAGTCCCGGACTTCCTTCAGGACTTCGAAAAATCCAGCAAAACCACAATCCTTGGCAAATTTTACCATATCCGAAGTTGGGCCCTGTTGGGCTTTTTTTCATCTCTCTCAGTCCAAGTATCACATTCTGGATAATAAATTTCTCCAATTGCCCAGCCACTGGGAGAATATCTTCAATTTGAACGGATTTGTTCCATTTAAAAGTTCTGAGAGGTAGCTTTCCCTCTGCGAGTGAACATTTTGGTCACAAGAAAGGCGTTTTCCGTCACATTTAATCAATTTTACTCCAACCAGGTCCTTTCGATCATTTTTTATTTTCTTGGCAAGGTGGAAAATTTTATGCCGTGTCTCCGTTTTCTAGAGATCTTGATTTTTTAGCTTTAGCAACTAGGTACTTCACAACTGCTCTGCCTCCGATATATCACCCTCTTCCTCAATTCCAGACCACTGTCACTTTTTGAAGCAACATCTTTTCTTTCAAACTCATTCGCCTGATTTTTTCGTTCCACCATTATTTTTTTCGGTGGTTTTTCGGTTGTTTCGTCACGTACGTTTTTCTTCTCGCCTAGAAGTGTTGATTAAAAAAATTGCTTTAGCATTCCCGTTCGTGTTAGAATCGTGTCAGGCCAACATTTATCGATAACTAACGTTACTGGGTCGCTTTAGTCGCTCGCCGGAAATTAGACTAAAACTCAAAAATTTTAAGACGGTTTTTCCAACACTGGGAAAAATTTTCGAAACTTTTTTATGTCGTTCGAATCATGACTGAAAGGGCTTCAAAATGGTATATCACTCGAATCATTCTGATGATTATCGAAGGTATCTGATTTTGCGTGGAAAACAAAAAGAAGAAAAAACAAGGTAGCCGGTTAATGTGCAATAAGCTCAAAATAATTCAACCAAGAAAAAGGAAGGTAGCCGGGAAAAAGGAAGATAGCCAAGAAAAAACAAGGTAGCCGGTTAATGTGCAATAAGCACAAAATAATTCAACGAAGAAAATAATTCAACCAAGAAAAAACAACAAGAAAAAGGATTTTTTCAAATTAGTTTTTCTGCGTGGTGCGATAAAAGGATCTTACTTTAATTTATAATTTAGGCATATTCGAAAATCGTAGTAACATAGGCAAACATGACAACTTTTTTTGGATAAAAATGTCAAGACAAACAAAAAATTATGAAAAAAAAAAAATTTTGTAATTTTTTTTGCGAAGTTTTTTTAATATTTAGATTCCCAAATTGACATAAAAAAATCTCTAAAAACTAATTTAAGTCGAGTAAAAGGAAAATTAAGTACAAATAAGCTATTATAAACGGCCTATATTCGAACTTAGATAAAAATCAAAAATTTCAAACCACGAATCATGACTTGAAGGGATTTAATATGATATATCACTCAACCCAGTCCGATGATTATTTGTGGTACCAGATTTCGCGTGGAAACTAAAAAGTACAAGAATAAAGCACACTTGAATACAAAGTTTGTCATTTTCAATAGTCGGAGCAACAAGGATGGCCGGTTACTGTGCAAATAGCACAAAAAGTTCCGACCTTGATCTTAAAAAATACAAAAACTTTTTTTCAAGTTAGTGTCGTCGTTTTCTGTGTGGTGGAAAAAAAATATCTGAACGAAAAATAAAATTAGGCATATTCGACCGTCAGAGTGAACTAGGCCGATTGCGAAACAGTTTTTAAAGGAAATTACTAAGAAAAATAAAAAATCTTAAAAAAACTCTAAAAACAAAAACTTTTTTCTAACTTTTTTGCAGAAGCTCAATTGAAAATTTTGATTCCCAAAATAACACTTAAGCTTCGAAAACGAATTTTCTCGATTAACAATAAATTTTCACTGCTCAAAATAAGCTTAAAAAAGCTATCGTAAGCCTGCAGCCTGACCTTATTAGCTCGAAATTGGACATAATTTTAAACAAATTTCAAACCAGTATTTCTCGACACCGAGAAAAATTGTTCAAAAAAATTTAAAGTAGTTCAAATTACGGCTAAAAGCGCTTCAATATGATATATAACTCGACCCATTCTGATGGTTACTAATGGCGCCTGATTTGGCGTGAAAAGCAACAAAAAAGAAAAAAAAACTAAAACACACCCGAATGCAAAGTTCCTCCCCATTGTCAAATGTCGGAACAACTAGTTCAACAGGTACAGTGAAAACATAACAGATGATTTTCGCTTTCATTCAAAAATTTTCACACCTGTTTTTCTCGAATTAAGTAGAAGTAGGCTATTGTAAAAGTCTTAAATTAAGCATAAATAAGCCTGTTCGCTGACTTTCCTCGCTCGAAGTTAGCCGAAAAATCAAAAATTCCCAACCGGTTTTTCTCGATACAAGAAGAAATTTTGGGGAATTTTTTATTGTGGTTCGAATTTCGACTGAGGGGCTTTGTTATGATAGATAACTCAACCCAGTCCGATGATTGTTTTTGGCACCTGATTTGGCGTGAAAAACAAAAAATAAAAAAAATAAAACACACCGGAATACAAAGTTCCTCCCCACTTTCAATGGTCGGAACAACAAGTTCATAATTGGTTCGACCCATGAAATTGAGACAAATCTAAGCAATGGATCTGTTTCATTTTTTTTTTTCATCTTAAATCAGGCACTATAAATGAGCGTCAAACGGGTTGAACAATCTATAGATAAAGCAAAAGGGCTCTTTTTCCTTTTCCCCCCATTGGTTATGAAGACCAAATATGTTTGTCATGGCCTAATTAGTTTGCATGTCAATTTTCATAACAATCGGTTGGTGCGAGCAGTACTTTTACTTGTATAAATTGGCAGGTGGAGGGAAAAGGAAAAAGAGCCGACTGGTGATGCAGGTATGCAGCAAACCTGGTGATCGCTGAACTTGGAAATGAAATCGTCGAAATTTATTAACTTGTTATCTGCAAAGCCAATTCTGAAATAATATGGTTCTGTTATAATCTGCCCTGATTCTCAAAATTTTGAATTCGGGAATTATAATTTCACCTGGTTAAGAAGTCATCTATTTGCTGTTTCGTGAAATACCCACACAGATGATAAACAACTTTTGAGAAGGAGTCCCTTGAAAACACCACTATTAATGAAACATACTAGGTTAAGAATTGGTGCAAACTGCGAAATCAAACCTTTTGATCGTTTCCGGGTGTTCAGTGAGCTGGTGTACTTGAAAGATTTGCTTAATACCTTGATAGCCTTGAGTATGGAGTTTTTGACGAATGAGGGCTTCAATCTGAAGAAACAAGGATGATTAATGGAAAACAAAGGGAATGCGGTAGTAAAGACAAAACATACAAACTTCAGTGGCTCCCCATTTATGTCGAGGTAAACTAGAAAAGGTGGGTTGAAGTGGAGATTTGACTAATCCCCGCTTTTCTTTTTCCGGCTTTGTTAAGTGATCTAAAATTCAGCAGAATTAAAATAAAACTGAACCAAAATACTTATGGCTAAAATGATTTCCAATTAACAAAGTCGAATGATGGATCGAGAAGAAGGATTTATGAAAAATATATTAAGATCCAGCATACCTGGTGGCCATTTCAACAGAAACTGTTTTGGAGTTGGTCTACCAGCAATTAGCTCATCGATGAGCTCTTTATTGGACCTAGGAGACCTCGCATTTCTTGACAGGCATGGTTTGATCTCTGGAAGTGTGGCTGCTCTGGATTCAAGTGTAAGATGTTGTCCCGAAACAGAAATATTATCAGCAACCATTTTCAAAAAGCTGCACAGAAAATGACTTCAATGTTTCAAAATAATTTGATTTATTAATCATGCTTAGCATGTCTGAAATTCACGAGAAAACGAAAATTCCGAAATTCCTAATTGACATTAATTGACGTTTTTTTTTGCCTTCTGATGTTTAGGTTTTTGCCTTCTGATTTCTACATTTTGAAAGAGAAAAATCTAATTTTTTTCAATTATATCTCCGGGTGAAGGCTTTTTTGCCCCCCATTGAGTAAAACCAAGTCATGAGTCAACAACAACTGACGGAATCTCAGCTACCAATTACTCACGAAGTGCTGATTGAAACGGAGACAAATTTCAGAAGTGCGCTAACAGCAAACAAATCGGCGACAGAAAAAAAACAAATCCAAATAATCAAAATCATCCCCCCATTCTCGAGAGAAATTGTAAAGTCTACTTAACAGGACGGTATTTCCCATGGGATGCTTTCCAAGGTCTCATAGACCCAAGAACATTTACCCTAAACTAGCAAAAATCAAATTGTCGAACTTGCCTTATGAATGCAACGATATCGAAGCGAAATTAATTCTCCAATTGCCAGAAGACATAATTCATAGCCCCATATTCCAACGTGAGACCTGTATCGTAACTGAACCGGGTCAGTATAATTACACAGGAAGAGCAATTTTAGAAGTTAAAATACAAAACGAAGAACAAGAGAAAAAGCTGAAGGACTGGTCTTAGAAATCGGGAATGGATGGCTTCAAAATGTGGGAAGGTGTAGAAATCTCGTTTCACATACCTTCACTATATGAATGTCAAAAATGCAAGATGTCTGGACGCCAAGAAAAAGGTCATCACGATGATTGGTGCAACATAGGCAACCAAATAACCAAAAATCCAAATAATCACTACCCACAAAAACCAAGCTCCTATAATGTCAGCAACGAGAAAAACAATGACGAAACAAAAAGCGATAAGTTTTGTAATGGTACCGAACATGAAGAAGATAAGAATGTTGAAGCACCACCATCTAGAGTTTTGACTGATGAATCTAAAACAAACAGTGCAGCAACTCCAAGTGAAGATCGTAGATTTTCATTCTTACTCTGCAAAAGAAAAAAAGACAATTTAAATATCGAAAATAACAAACGAAAATGTTCCTCTGACGGAAGAATGCTTACAAAAAGAGAGCGTGAAACTTCACCAACCTCTTGGTCAGTTTTAACGAGGAAGAAAGGGCCAAAAATGAAATCTAAAAATAACGGAGAAGACTTGGTTGGAGGGAAGTTTTTGTGCCAGTCGGTCATATTTGGAAGTTTGACCTTGAGAAGAGCAGAAAATACTTGATTTTGAAGTGAAATTTAATTTTTCAAAATTTCGAATGGAACATGTCATGCACGATTTTCTCGCGATAACTGAAAATCAGAAAAAGAAATCAGAACAATTTTAGAACAATTGCGGGAAAGTAGTCAGATAAAAACGAGTGGGAAATTGCTATTCGCAATTTCCATCATAGTGAACAAGAGTAGAGCTGTCCTATTCGAAACAGAAACCAGCGTATTCCCACGAGTTGGATAGTCGTGTCTGGAGTTCTTCTATTCTAAAGCTGGACCAGAGTGAACCTTCAGCGGAAAGGCGGACAACTAGAGTGTCCCAACGGTCCATGAGAACTCAAATTCTAGAGCATAGACTTATCCTTGTCGTACAAACTATAAAACATTAAACTTCTTTTAGTTATTTATTTCTTGAGTTAGTTACCAACTGGATCATTTCCCAATTCTTGAGCGTGCTGCTATGTGAGTACAAATTTAAATTCTAGAGTGTGTTTTGTAATTGTTATGTTGAGGTGAGGCGAGTTTTAGGTTGATCCATCTGAAATGGATCAAAGTTCCACTCTCTAATAAAAAGTAACTTAACGGATTGTTCCAACCCGGTTTTTAACGGCGTTCATGTATTTTGGGTATTTAGAGACCTAAGTATGGGGACGTTTCTAATTCTAGAGTGGGGGGATATTTTAGTAGTAGCCTTTAAGCTGTAACGGGTCGTAGTCTCGTGTCACAAGCGAACCGAACTGGCTCCGACCGTTCTTGAGGTGGAAAAACACAAGAGATAGTGTCCCTGACCCTTGAGCCAGTGGTTATAGGGCCTATTTTTCTTGAGCCTCATGTGTGACTGTAGTAGACGAATGTTACATAGTGTTTTTATGGCGCTCCTGGGTGTTTACGACATCAAGACTACGGAGTCGAACCCACTTGAGACAGCTTCGGGCTGAATGCCCATTCTAGAGTACCGGCGGTACGGTTCGACAGGAACGTGCAAACCTTCCGGTTGTACCGTGATAGCTTTTTAAGAAAACTCGAGAAAATTTCCTGGTGCGCTCTCCGAACGAGGCTTAGCTAACCGAGTAAAGGGGGGCAACTAGGGGGACAAAAACACGAGCAAAAAGACAAAAAGCAAAACAAAAACCAAAAAAGAATAGAAAAAGGAACAAAAACCATAAAACGAAAAAAGACAGTGACTTTGACACCAGATTAGTTGGATCAAACCTTTATATTAATTAAATAGTATACCCATACTGTTTTACAAGTTCGATCGTTTCGATCAACCTAGCAATTTAAACCAGTAAACTGAATAAAGTGCCCGAAGTGGGGCGTTGTCAAGGGTTTTCAGATAGCTTGGAACTTAGCTGGACCAATAGGAAACTTGACTGGAAGAGGTGACCAGCCGAGTGGGAAAGTGGTTCAGGGACACTTGAGCTGAACCAATAGGAGACTTGACTGGAAGAGGTGACCAGCCGAGTGGGAAAGTGGTTCAGGGACACTTGGCTGAACCAATAGGAGACTGGACTGGAACAGGTGACCAGTCGAGTGGGAAAGCAGCCAAGAAGGATTTGGCAATTCTCGAGTTCTCGAGTTGGGCAGAACGGGTATCGTTAGAATCCACATTACATTATAAGAGATAAGTGTAAAATTGGATAAGCGAAATCCCCCAGTTTTGAGGAACGTTTTTACTTGAGCAGGCCTGGAAACAGGTCTACGGTTTTCTCTTGAGAAGTTTAGCACCCGGCGCTTAAAGAAATTTTTAGGCTTAAGAAGGGGGGCTAGAAAGGGGGGAGGTTAGAAGGGGGGCTGGTTAAGTTAGAGGTTGGCGGTTGTAAATTGTAAAAAGGGGGAAATTAGAGTAACTAATTAGTCGACATCGTTGACTTAGTTACATTAGAAATTAACACGCGTTGGTAATATTAGGTGGGGATCCAAAATTCAACTCGAGTTAAGACTGGTACGCTGGTTGGTTTGGTAGGGGGGACCGGATATAGACAGCTTTTGTGATACCCCATAAGATCACTAGTGGGGGGAGGAAAACGCGTGGCAATTAGGTACCAGACATTTTTTTTTAGACGAAAGGTAGACATTGGTCACCTTTGAATTTCAGGTGGGCTCATTTTTCTGTTTTTATTATTTTTCTTACTTAGATTTTTGTTGCATTTTAGTGAGGATTTGTGTTTGGTTTTATACGAACAGGTGATCACAAGATACCTGCGCACCTACATTGAAATAGAAACAACCAAAAAGAAGAGGGGGTCAGCATTTGGCTTTTAAGAGAGGGTTTTTGGGAAAATTTTACTAGAGCTTGAGTGGTGGTACAAAGTACGGTGATTCAAGAAGACCCTACAACGAGGAAGACACTCCGTGACGAGTATTGGGACAAGACCGAAGAAGTCTTGGGACAGAGCAGTCTTGGGATAGTGGTCTTGGGACAGGGTCTTGGGACAGTGGTCTTGGGACAGGGTCTTGGGACAGTGGTCTTGGGACAGGGTCTTGGGACAGTGGTCTTGGGACAGTGGTCTTGGGACAGTGGTCTTGGGACAGGGTCTTGGGACAGGGGTCTTGGGACGGGGGTCTTGGGACAGGGTCTTGGGACAGTGGTCTTGGGACAGTGGTCTTGGGACACTAGTCTTGGGACACTAGTCTTGGGACACCAGCCTTGGGACACTGGTCTTGGGACACTACCCTTGGGACACTAGTCTTGGGACAGTAGTCTTGGGACACTAGTCTTGGGACACTAGTCTTGGGACACCAGCCTTGGGACACTGGTCTTGGGACACTACCCTTGGGACACTAGTCTTGGGACAGTAGTCTTGGGACACTAGCCTTGGGACACTAGTCTTGGGACAGTGGTCTTGGGACACTAGCCTTGGGACACTGGTCTTGGGACACTACCCTTGGGACAGTAGTCTTGGGACACTAGTCTTGGGACAGTAGTCTTGGAACAGTGGCCTTGGTACAAGGGTCTTAGGACACTAGCGGAGAGTACTGTGATAGTGACGAATAGTCTTGGGACGGTATAGAAATTGAAGTCAAATTACAACAAGTGCGTTTTAAGACAGAATAAGACAAATCGAAATAGGTAGGGTTAAGACCAAATTAAGGAAAATTTTTCGGAGGTTTTAGAAAGAGAATTGGATAAGGTTTTTAACACGTTGTACAGAGTTTGTTACCACAAAAAATATTTTTTTTTACCCTTAGAATAGAATCGTGTATATAATAAAATTGTAAATAAAAGCAGTTGTAAATAGAAATAATGAGGCGGAGTAGGGTACCGGTGCTCGAAAAAAGGTCAAGTGGATCAAACACGAAGTATAATTCATCGCTGCGCGGAACGACATCAACGGGCCCAAAGATAACGAAGACGAATTTTTCAGTTAACATGGTCAGCACAAGGAGTACAGCGGAGAACAGGGCGAAAGAGGGCACGGAAGGGGAGCGAGTAGACCCCACCATCGAGATTGATCTAGAGACACCCGATCAAAGTGTGGATGAAACAGGGAAGATGGCGACAGAGTCAACTCCAATGCCCAATGCAGAGGAACCAAACCAGAAACCCATAGAGTTCTCACCGATAGATGACGCGGAAGATGCAATAGGCAACACCGAAGAAACGGTGAAAGAAGACTCTCAAGTAAAGAGGACATCTTTTACGGAAAAATTGGGAATAATGTTCGGAATAAAAACGAAAGAAAACGTGACTGAAGAACCAAAAGCAGAAAGAGCACGAACGTTTGGGACAGTGAGCACGAAGACCTCAGAAGCCAATCCAAGAGAGGAACAAGCTAAAGCAGAGGCTACGGCCGAAGAGAGACCAACGGCTGACCATGAAGAAACTACCATTGAACTGGGCGATTTGTTGGCGAAATTAAATCAGATCGACAAAAGACTTAAGAACAGTGAAGAAGACAGAGAGGTGATAAAAAAGGAAATAAGATACAACAAGCACGAGTATCTAGACAGTTATTTTAACCTGGCTAAGGCAACAGAGGAGAGACTCAAGGAGATGTCAGACAAGGTAGAAGCCACCAATGAAGAACGGGAAAAGAACATCAAAACAGACATGCAACAATTGAAGAACCGATATGATGATGTTAACAGCCAATTAGGGAGCCTGGAAAGGAGAATGGACACAATGAGCAAGAGTCAAGCCGAGAGTTCGTGTGCAATACAGGCGAAGTTGGATGCAATCCTGAGAGGTTCTACTCAACAAGAAAGACCGGCAGTGGATCGCACGCAAGGCACCAGAGTTGACTTTGCAGAACCACAAAGGAACAAACGACAATCGACACCGTTGCCCTTAACCAGGGATGCGATAAGCATAGCACCAACAGCTGCGAAAACAATAATGAAGAATGGAACGTCGAATACAACGACTGCTCCGGGAGATTCAACAGCTAACAGCAACACAGGACCGGATGCTATGACATGGGCCAGCACTTGGGAGATGATGAACAGGACTCTAGAGGCCTTCGCCACGAGGAACACTGACTCGAGCGACAGGAGAGAGGGAAAATCAAGAAAGACATTCAAGAAGCCAAAAGAATTCAAGGACGACTCCGATGGATGCATTGACACTTGGGTGGAAGTGATGAGATTACATCTAGAACAAGACAACTTGAGTGACGAAAGACAAGCATGTACAGCCATACTGAGCAACTTGGAAGGAACGGCATTAAAATGCGTGGTCGCAAAGAAGGAGGAAGAACGCGACACCGCGGACAAGATCTTCGAGATATTGCTGAATCGGTTCGGGTCAGGCATGAAGGGTCACCAAGCGATGATGCGATTTGAAAAGAGAAGGCAGAGGGACGACGAGTCAATAGATCGGTTCCTAGATGACCTCGAGAGCTTGAGAAGGAGGAGTGACCCAGAGGAGTCGACAAATAGACGGAACTTTAGCATTGCCTCGAAGTTCATCGATGGGGTGAAAAGTGATGACTTAAGGACAATGTTAGCAACATACTACACATTGTCGAAGGACAGCGCACCCACCCCAGAAGAAATGAGACAGAAATCAAGAGAATACATGCTGATGAAACCTAAGAAGTACTCATATTCCGAAAACAGGAACACGCAAGGGGGAAGCCAACCCCAGAGGTCATCATGGTACAAACCTAGAGATGATATGGACAAGCGCAGATCATGCGCGAACTGCGGGTCAGCGGATCATCATGTGGCTGACTGCACAACGTACAAACAAGGCATGAAGAGCCTAGGTTATGCACCGGATGAAGAGGATATGAGCCAGATGGAGGAACACGAGTACTATAACGGCTTAATCATCAAGATAGGCGCCAGATGCTTCTTCTGTAACCAGGAGGGGCACTTCAGAATGGATTGTCCCTTGTTCTGGGAAGCGGTCAAGGACCAGAATCACCCCAAACATAAGTTGGCATTAGCGGCGGTGCAGAATCAGCGGAACAGGCAAAACGAGTTTGAATCTAGGAACTTGGGGGCACCAAACACCGAATTGCCGACGAAGACAGTGAAAGCTGTTACACATGTTAGTGGTGCGTTAGAGTCCGCGGCCGGAAGCTCTCTAGAGATAAATTATGAGAAAGCGGCGACGGAAGCAATTGCCAAAGTGAAACAAGATCTGGCTGCGAAAGAAATAGAGCAACGACTAAAGTTGGAGATCGAAAGACAGAATTTTAACGGAGCATTAACCGGATCGAACTCAATACCAGAGGCTAGAACGGGCTCAATGAAGACCGGGAATTGTAACACCGTGAAAATGGTGACAGGTAAACCTTTTGGAATATCGAAAATCGGAGCAAGAATAATGTCGATAATCACAGTGGGCGGACACGAGGTAACCAGAAACTTGAGCGAGCCGAGCGACCAGACGATAATGCACGTTGACGTGTATGCAGACTACTTGAGTGGAATAAGTCCACAAACGACTTCTAGAGCGCTCAGGGCACTACTCACGAGAGGGGGCAGCAAATCGGTACGTGTTGACAATAGGTACACTGAAGCTTATGGTCCACACGAGGTCATGCTAAATATAGATGGAATCAACATCTATACCAAGACGATGATAACATGCGACGAAGACCTAATTGGACAAATCTATGTAGGGAAAGAAGAATTGAAAGTAAGATCGATTGGACACTGCGCTATGCTCGAAGAAGATGCAATGTACATCGGGACGGAAGCAGACGTGACAGGGCACGTGCTAGACATAAATGGCAAAAAGACTCAGTTACGTGGATTACTCGACACGGGAGCAGTCTTGAGCGTCATACCAATCGAAACATGGGAAAAAATGGGCTTTGACAAAGGTGACTTGATAGACTCTAGAATACGGCTGTCAGCTGCAAACAAAGGGGCCCTTCGGGTGTTGGGCAGGACGCCGATAATAGCTCTCAATTTGGGGGAACGTAACCTGTGGATGAGCTTCATCGTGGTAGAAAACCTAGATGAATCTGACCAATTCATTTTGGGCAGAGACTTCATCAGGAATTTCGACGTAACGATTGATCTAAATAATGCAATGTTCAGGATACGGAACCCGGATAGGAGGTACGCAATCAAACCGGTAAATTTAATAATGGCAAATGAAAACAAAGCACCGGTATTCTTGAGTAGGAGAGTGAGGTTAAAAGCTAATGAAGCGGCAATCGTAAGCTTGAGGATGAAAAATTATAATGAACTAAGTGACAACAAGCAAGTGTGTATAGTTCCAAATCCTAATAGTCAAAGCGCTGCTGTTTTAGGAAGATCATTTTCGATAACGAAGAGCGGCCTCTGCGTCAGTGTCTTGTTGAATACCCTTGATATACCGATCACGATACAGAGAGGGAGGAAGCTGGGATATGCTTTACCGGTTAAAACTCGATATGAAACAATTGAAAACTCAAAACAAAATGAAGTTGTTGATTGTCCCAACCACAGGGACAAAATTTGTATCTTGAGACGATTGCAGAGAATAAAAGATTCTTCAGGTCTTATCAAATCACTTAAGTCAGAAACGGACGATGGGCTTTCGAGCTGTTCGAACTTTCCAGAGCGACCCACACTAGATGAAATGCAAATTGATAAACCGGTTCTGCCGGAGATTGAACATTTAAGGGGCAAACTGAAAGATGAACAGCTCGAAGCTATCAAGGACGTACTAGAGCGAAACGAGGAGGTCTTTTCAAGGCATAAGGCGGATATCGGGTGTTGTAATTTTGTTGAACATGAAATTGAACTTGAGGAAAACGCGGTACCACACAGGGAGGGGGCGAGGCGCATGACCCCACACAAATCGGACGCGTGTAGAAAAGAAATCGAAACGTTACTAGAGTATGACATGATAGAACCATCCAAGTCACCGTGGGCGTGTGGAGTAGTGATGGCCAAAAAGAAAGGCGACCAGTTAAGGTTTTGTTGTGACTTTCGATACCTGAACTCCGTCACGGTGAAGGATGCCTATCCCATACCTAGAATTGATGAGAGCCTCTCGAAGTTAGGTGATGCAAAATTTTTTACGACTCTTGATTTAGGCTCGGCTTTTTGGCAGGTACCATTAAGGAAGCAAGACAGGGACAAGACAGGGTTCGCCTGCGAGTTGGGTCTGTTTCAATGGAAACGGATGCCGTTTGGACTCTGCAATGCAACAGCCACGTTTCAGCGGCTGATGGCACACGCGTTAATAGGCGTGACGAAGAAGTACGGCAACCTGGTAATGTGCTACGTGGACGACGTGGTAATAGCGACGCCGACACTAGAAGACCACATCGAGAGGCTTGACGAGGTGTTCGCGTGCATGAAGAGATCGGGGCTGAAGTGTAAACCATCAAAGTGCGAGATACTCAAGGACTCGATTAAATACTTGGGAAGGATGGTAGATAAGCACGGCATTAGACCTGATCCAGACGCCGTGGAAGCAGTCCTAACCTGGAAATCACCGAAGACGGAGCACCAGCTGATGAGCTTCCTGGGTTTCGCCAACTATTATAGAGAATTCATCAAGGGCTATGCGGACAAGGTATACCCGATGCAACAACTAATGAGACATAAGGGCAAGAAGTTCACGTGGAACAACGCGGCAGAAGAGTCATTCCAGAGAATAAAGAAAGAGCTATGTGAGGCACCAGTACTGGGTATGCCGACAGAGAAGGGGATGTACGTGCTAGACACGGACGCGTCAGTAGTCGCCATTTCTGGGATTCTCCATCAAGAACAAGAATGGAATGGGAAGACAGTCTTGAGACCAATAGCATACGGGAGCAAGGTCCTAAGTGACACAGAAATGAAGTACGGAGCACCGAAAGCAGAGATGTTCGCGGTGGTCACCTTTGTCGAAAAATACAGAGCATACCTAGGCAGTGAGCCCTTCAAGCTGCGAGTCGACAACCGAGCACTAAGCTGGCTGAAAACGTACTCAATGGACCAGAGCTATATTGGGAGGTGGATAGTTCGCTTGGATGGATACAACATGATAATTGAGCACAGAACACGAGATAAACATCAAAATGCTGACAGCTTGAGTAAGAAGACGGAGTTCTACGAGAGGCAAGAACAAAGAGAGGCGGACAGACCTGAGATCAAAGACGGCTTCTCCTTTATGGACAAAGAAACGTACGACAGTCTTCCACTCACGAGATGGCTGGACAAATCAGGCAAACCGATAGAAGATCATCCCGAATTGCCGAAAGAGCCTCTTGAAAAGACCATCTTGAAGAAAAATAGAGGGATTCCGATAGGAATAATGCTCAAGTCCAAGATCGTGAGGGAAACACTCAAGGCAAAAGGTTATGATCTCATCCAGGTAGAGGAGGGAACGGTCCGAATAGATGAAGACTTAATGAGGTTGCTTGAGAAACTATCAGATAACAAGCCCGTGATCCAAGGGAAAGGTCAGGAGGCACCGGAACTAACCATACTTCGGAGAGAAGAAACAGTGAACAATACTGACGTCTCAAAAGGGAGCATCACTGATAGCAAGGAAGTTGTGCGATCACTAGTTGAAAAAATCCCCGAAAAAGTTCTGGAGCAGACAAAAGTCAGGGATAAGAAAGTGACATTCAGAGAAGAAATTGAACACCTGGGACTAGATCAAGAGTCCGGGGAGTGGTACAGATTCATGGAAGAAGACGGAACCGGAGAAGGAAAATTGTCCGGGGAGCGTAAAGAATGGGATGAAGATTCGGATGAGAGCAGTGAGGATCAAGACAGTCTATGCATGATACTGGCCGAAGAGAAGATGAGACAGCACGACAGGGAATTACAGACGGATCCATCTTCAGGGACGTACAATCTGGAAATACAAGAGGTACGAGGTAGTGAAGAGCTCGAGAAAATAGCAGTTTCAAGAAAACCACTAAGGGAACTATCGTGCAACTCAAACGTCAGAACGAATCTGGTACCAGAAGACGACATGAAAATCGTGAAAAGGATGATATGTGTGAAGCTGAGTGATGACACCCACAACCCTGGTGAAATGAATGGACAGATCATGGCGCTAAAGGAGCACGTTAAGGCGAGATACAGGCTGTCTGACCTAATAAGGGCCCAGAAGAATGACAAAATGACAAGTAACCTCTCCAAATGGATCCATTCGGGAGTCAAGGAGAAGGGGGAACTTGAGGAAGACAGCTACAAGATCTTGAGCCAGTTCTACAAGGAAAAGAGAGATTTACTTTATCACACAGCTGAAGGGGTGGTAGCGTGCAAGAGAAGAGATGAGGAAAAAATATTACACAAACACAACCTCATCATACTACCACAATTGTACCAAACGGAGGTGCTTTTCAGATCACACGACCAGATGGGCCACCAGGGGATAGATAAAGTACAACAAAGGATACTTCACAGGTTTGATTGGCCGGGAATGAGAAAAGCTTGCGAGAGATGGGTGAATGCCTGCCTAGCATGCCTTCAAGTAAAAGACCCAAGGAAGATGAAGTTTCCCCTCAAGTCTGTCGAGAGTTCGGAATTCAATGAAGTGGTGCAGATAGACCATCAGAAAATCTGCATGACGGAGTCGGGTTATAACCAAATACTAGTTATAATAGATCACTTCACCAAGTTGGCGGAAGCGGTTCCGTGCCAGACAGCCTCGGCAGAGGAGACATGTGATCACCTGATAACGCATTGGATATCGCGGTATGGTTGTCCAATGACTTTCCAGTCGGACAACGGCAAGGCTTTTGTGGGGGACTTGACAAAAGAATTGATGAAGAGATCACACATTGCTCAAGCGCACTCGACGACCTATCATCCACAGACCAATGGGTTGGTAGAGAGACAGAACAGGACACTGGTCAACATGCTCAGGGTGTACTGCTCGAGATACATGACGGACTGGGACAAATACCTGCCACAGGTAGTAGGAGCCTATAATAGTACTCAGCACTCAACGACGGGTATCAGTCCTTTCATGATGTTGACAGGCAGGGAAAGGGCAATGCCTATAACATTCTTTTACCCGGAGTACGAGGGGAAGAGGACGTCACCTCAAGCATACGTGAAGGAAGCGATCAAAAGACAACAAGAGCTAAACGAGCTATGTCGGAGAAACACGGCGCAAGCGCAAATGAGGCAACGCAAGAAATATGACGAAAAGATACTAAGAGCAAAGCCATACGAAGTGGGCCAATACGTGTGGGTCTTCCAAAATGTCATACCGCCCAAGGGAACAAAGAAACTACTCAAGAAATGGAGAGGACCGTTCATGATTACGGAAGTACATCAACAAGGACGGTTCTATCGCTTGAGTACAGGGCGAGCAGCACATTACGAAAATCTGAAGCCTCATGTCCCGTCCCCGGAGGACTGGTGCCTACCAAAAGACATGGAAGGTCTTGAGTACCTGGTGGTGGAACCAGCGTGCGAAGTGAATGAGAAAGGCACTAGAGAGAAAAATGATGGTAATGAGAACTTGAGTTTGGACGACAACGAAAAGATAGAAGTGGAGTCGGATGCAGGTTCATTTGTAGAAGAAGACTGGAACGACCCAGAGCAAAACGAGGTACCGAAGTGGATGGAGCCGGATCGACCAACACCACCGGAAACCAGGACTGGCAATCGTAAACGCACAGGCATGAGGTACAATAGGTACGGGGATGACTTCTTGATCGATAAGATACAGCCAGACAAGTTGGGCGATGAACTACTAAGCGCAGGCGAACTGGAAGCCGGAGAGGAATGGCAGGTCATTGACGATGGTGGACATTATCCGCAGGATGATTACTCGACGCCAGAATTGGAGACGGATCTCGAGCAGAGTGAAATAGAAAGGAGGGAGAACACGAACTTGAGGATTCTAGAGTGGATGCGTGATGTCAAGGACGAGAGCCACGAAGGACAAAGCATTCAGCAAGTCGATATATCAGCAGCAAATTACATGAAGACAGAGGACCCTCTTTTCGGATGGACAGCAACAGACAGGCCACTGGACATCCCTAAGGACAATTCAGACCCGACTACATCGACGGGGACGTCGATAAATATTTTTGTCCGGGGAGTGGGGGTAGGACTTACCCACACCGAAAATTTGATGATAAAGAAGCTCAAGGAAGTGAGGGAAACAAGCGGATTGGAACTGGAGGAAGAAGAACCAGAGCCTACCATAGGAAGGAATTTCAAAACGAAATTCGAAATACCCAATGAATACTCAGAGAACATCATGATAACAGATAGCGACTTCATCCTGTCAAACAGGACCAGCGCGATCTGCATCACGGCGGACATGAGTTTCAAATCAAGATTGGAGGCTGACTTCAAAAGAGAGTACCAGAACGTAGAGTTTCTGTTCAGACAGAGGCCAGGACTGGGAGGCATAGCAGCGCTTCCACCGTCAGTGGCACAAGTCCCGGGCAAATACCTCTGCTTCCTAGTAACGAGAGTCAACGACAGAAACACAATTGATCCCGAACACGTGATATTGGCACTGACAAGACTACGTGACTTCATGATTGAAAGAGGAATAGTGGAGGTCTCGATGCCGGTGTACGACCCAAACAGGGGCAAACTGAGCTCGAGGGAATTGTACGCTATCCTACATGTGGTCTTTGCAGAAACAGAGATAATGGTGCATCTTCACAAGAAGTACTACTTGAGCATCGCCTGAGTCGGGTACATGGAAGTACCAGGTCGGGTGTGAGGGAGGAGTCTTGAGTCAGGTACTGGGGTGCGGCGCAGGTAAAGGGATCTTAAGATGTGATTGGCATGACAATTGAATTTTAAAAGAAAGAATTGATGGTGCTAAAACATAAAATGAATCTGCATGTTCTTAAGGGAGATCCAATCAAATTGTTTTAAGTGATATGTGAATGATAAGATTTTAATCATATGGGTAGAAGGGGGGTCTCTAGGTTAGGAACGTGACATTCAGAGTTTTAATGAGCTTTATGTTTTCAGATCAAGTTTGAAAACAAAGTTGAATATCCAACTACACTCAAGCGAGAAACAGAAAAAGAGAATCTTGATTGAACACGCGACAATCCGGATCTACAGCAAGTGCTTGCAAGAGAAGATTTCTAGAGATTTCTTGAATTGGGTAATACTTGAGTTGGTAAGGTAATTCTTGAGCTGGTTGACATCTATCTACACACATCCCGAAGTTATAAAGAATGGCAGACCGATTCTGGAACTCTATGCCCACGGCTCTGCAGAGGCCCACTCTTGACGAGCTGTACAGACGCTTGAGGGACCTGGACCACACCCAGATCGACGAGAGAATGGCGGTGATGCTGAATGCGATCCTCCAGTTGGAGGACCAGGGCGAGTGCAGGGAGTCTGCGACGGAGGCTGTCTTGATAGTCGGCTACACCACTGAGGGCATATCAAATCGAGCACAGACCAGATGGTTGTCTTGGAATGCGGATGGAGGAGTAAGGGGCTTTGACTTGGCAAGAAATCCTGGCCTGAGTAACAACACCGAACACGGCGCAGGAGAGTTCCCTCTACCGACGAGGCCAACAGCGAGATCCACGGGCCAGAGCTCGAGTAAGGTGCCGTCGATGTCGCGGGCGCAACAGACGACCGAGGCATATCCGGAGCTGGGAGTCCTAAGGAAAGAGCTTGAGAAGGCGCTGAAGGAAAGGAATAAAGCGAACCTCGATCGGGATCAGGCGAAGTTGGATAGGGAGAGGCTTCAGCTGGAGAGAGACCAGGCAGTCGACGAGCGGGATCAGACGTTGAAATTACTTGAGATGCTAAGGGCGGAACATCAGCAGGAGCTAAAGGTGCGGGAGAACGCCGCGAATCGCGATCAACTAAAGTCGGAGTTGGAAAGGATAGAACAACGACAACGCGAGCTGGACGCACAAAAGGGAGCCAGGTCAAACGAACGAGTGGTGACAAGCTCAAGGCCAGAGTCGCGCATGGAGGTGGATGAAGCTCCCAGGGCTAGAGGACGGTTCAACCTTCACCGCGAGGCCAGGGAACACATGAGTGAAGGGTTGGAGGTCTGGATACCGAATGACGCGACGCCCTCCTTGCGCAATCTAGAGACCCAACCTGTACGTCCTCTGATGGATGTGGTGTTACCAGGATATACACCAACCTCGACCTCGAGCGGTAGTCAGGTGAGTGGCGCCTCATCGCGCCTGAAGGAGCTGGGCGAGAAATTGCAGCAGCAGAGTCGTGAAAGAGCGACAAGGCCAGAGCTTCCCCCAACTTGGAGGGAACAGCCGGTCAGAAACGTCGTGATCGCGAGCTACAAGAAGAACACAGAGGGGAACTACCACAAGCATAGTCGGCTGGACTGGAATGCGGAACAGCAAGCCAGGAGGGACTGCTTCCACGACGCAGCCTGGGTGCAGTATCTAGCGCCACCTCGTGTGCCAGAGGGTGCGGTTCACCTGATTATAGGGGACAGCCTGGTGCGGGTGTTGACCCAGATCCGGTCACATTGGCAGACGGGAGTCTTGAGTTTCGCTGGAGCTGCTACGCCACAGATGTTGGCAACTCTGGACATGCTAGGAATGACCAAAGTTTACACAATCACCTTGATGGTTGGGACCAACGACGTGTCGAGAGGAGAAGCAAGGAAAGTGACGAGGCTATGCGACAAGATGAGTTGCCTTCTTGAGGAGCTGAGGATCCAAATGGATCCCATCCTGCTGACGATATGCACGGTCCCCTATAACATGATGTTTGATCAACACTCCCTAGAGATGAACCAGAGGGTGCGGAGCCTGAACAAGGCGATCCGAGAAATACACCGAAACAGTGTGCTTCCTCTCAGGCTGTTAGACGTTGCAGAACGCATGGAGAACAAGGGATTCCCTGAAGACACCTCGAAAGATGGAATCCATTTCGATAGGCCAAGGGGAGCTGAGTGGCTGAACGACGTCTTCCAGGAACACATAAACACGCTAGAAGCGGACCTGCTGGAGACAGCCCAATTCACTTTAGGGCCACCTCCCAACCCACCATTCCTTGCCTCGAGGGCCTTGGCTGGTCGATTGGGAGCGAGAGTTGATACTAGAGATAGCTCGAGGAGCAATCAGACCCGATTGCAGAGTGCCACACCAATGGAGTCGGAGGAGGTAGAGTCATCAACACCTCCGACCTCGGCGATGTCCTCCGTGGTGGTGGCAGATGGCAGGAGAGAAAAGAAGTCTAGGGAGACTACCCGCTTGAGATATCCTGAGAAGGTGAAGGAACTGGATCTAGAGACTTTGGAATGCAGACGAGAGTTGGCGGAAACCCTGGGGATCGAACGAGTGTCGCATGAGGACTTGAATAGACATCATTGCGTAGACTGGTTGAAAGCACACGAGGCGCATTTCTCGAGAACGAAGTTAATGGAGACTACAGACCTGACTGGAATTCCCACAAAAACGATCATGGGACCCATTAACTACAGGCCTCTTAAGCAGCTAGGGAGTCCTGGACTTATAGCAGAACCTCCCAAGCACCGAACTGGCATCGCCAGGATCAGGTTGGCAACCCCGGCGCAATTGAAGGTAGTAGACAAGCTACTCAACCCGGGGGGAATGGAGTTGCCTGACGCTGCTTACGAAGGTCCAAGGTTGGCAGAGGATCCCAGGTACGGGAAGCCCTGTGGCGGCACCCAATTGGCCAAGACTCTGGCAGTTTATGATAGAGCAGATCCAGCTGCTGCAAGAGTGATCATTGTGGCGGGATCAGACTTCGAAGGAACGTCTCCCAAGTTGTTCTGGCCGGAGACTCTGGTATACTCTTTGCCAGGAGCCGAATTGAACCAGATGTTGACCCTAGTGGTGGCAATAAAGTCGGAGATGCCCTGTGAACCTGAGCTGCTATTGTTTGCAGGAATGAATGACCACCTGCACGCGATGGGACTTCTTGAGCAACTGAAGGGCAAAGAGATTCCGACATCAAAGAAGATATGGGAGGCTATTCAGGCGTTATTTGCGGCGATGAATGAGGTACAAGAGAACGTAGCCTCGAGATTTGGGTCCAAGACAAAGGTGGTGTTTACCACATCCCCAGGATACGCCAGCATGCCACCCGCCCTACAATTCGTGTATGCGGTCTTAATCTTGATAGCGGAAGGGAGTGAATGGCGGATTCTGATGGCAGCCCCCAATCGAGAGCTGGAGCCAGTAAACTTGAGACTTTACAGATCAGAATTACCAGCGGCATGGGCTGACATATCTCATGCGCTGAGGGGCTTTTACGGACTAGCCGATGTCTTGATTGTATTGGATGAGGTACTCTTGCTAGAGATATCGAACTTTGCTAGACAACTCAAGTTCAGCCCAGTCATCGGGGACGACCACCCGGCGATAAACCAGTTGACGGCCAGCCTGTGGTTCCGGAGTATGGATGTGAAAGTCGCAAATTCCACCAGCAGGACTAGAGGTCCCAGCAACGAGAGAAGAAATGTGGTCGAGACGGAGAAACAGTTGGAATCGATGAAATATCGCTTGACCCAAGAGAATGGCTGGTGGCCATTCCTGACACCAAGGCTGGAGAACGCCACGAATAAAACGAGGGAGGAAGCACCACTCCTCGTGAAACAAATCTGGAGTTTTCTAGAGAAGCAACTGGAGCTAGCTGAAAGGAGAGACATGACGGTGGTTAGATTTGTCTCGGCCGCCAATGAAGTGACGATTGGAGGATTTTGGAGAGAGCACGCCAACGGCGAATTGAAGACTAGGAGAGATTACGAGATTCTCAAGTTCTTGAGTCCTTGCTGGGAGAGAGAATTCTTGGCAGGAGTGTTCGGCACCACGGCGACTATCTTCGGAGCCTTCGTGCAGGAGATACTGGGCATGCCCATCAGCCTGCTCTTGGCCCTGTATTTGGTCTACCCCAGATACTTGTTCAATATGGGTCCAGCATATATGTTTAGTCGGGGAGTGGAGACACTTCGAGTTGATGGGTACCTGGCACTAGTGCTCTTGACCCATGGGGAATTGGTGTCGTTTCATCGGTTAATGGAATATGGAGAACCTCTGTCTATGGGGAGAGTCCACACGAGCATTGAAACCAGCTCCTACAAGTGCGCCGCAGGGTTGAAGACACTACTGGTGCAATACCTCATGATGCAGAATCGATACATGACGGGTGAAGATGAGAACCCAACCTCGAGAGAAGAATGGGAGAAGGCGAACAGAGGGATGCCTCTGTTGACGGACCTGTGTCTGGCAATGAGGTCGGACCCAATGGGGATAATCCGAGGTCTGGAGGAGGTGGTGACCTGCATCTATGGTCCAGCAGTGACGTACGCGTTTCCAGATCCCCTGGTGATAACGTATCGTCACTCGGTGACGCACTTGAGTCTCATCAGCGTACTGGATGGTGCAGCGCTGAATTGGTGTCAGCAGGAAGTGCTCAGGGCGCGTATGAGCAACACGGTACTCTTCGGAAAAGTGAAAGATGCTGAGATGATGGTGTGCAATTTCAGGGGACAAATGCAATGCAGAATGGGAGGCAAGCGAGAGGGCCCTATTGAAATGTATCCCAAATTCTGGAACTTGAACCCATTGACGGCGGACGGACGAGAAATCTTGAGAATTCCTGCCTGGAAGGAGTGCTTCGCACTGGTGAAGAGGGAGCTAGAGACCATAATGGAGAAAGAAATCCTCCCGGCAACCATGCCTGAGTTCCCAATAGTCAGGAGGATGACCTTAGGAATGAATAGTCCCTTGGTAGTTCCCTCCATAATGGCGAGGATGAGGGCGGAGGAAATGCAGAAGGATTTCACTGATGGCTGGGACCCCCTGTTCATTGGCTACACGGCGGCGGTCTACTTCCATACCAGCGAGATGAAGGTAAATTCGTGGACGACGCAAGCGAAAAAGAGTAGAGGTTCGCAGCCCCCTGGATATGAGGTGTGGAAAGTCTTGAGGACTCTTGAGAAGGAAGGACTTGAGAGTATGCTACCCATATGGGATGATGGCAGGATGATCGTGATGGAGGGACACGTCGCACTGGTGGACGACATGAAATTTGCCACGAGAAAATATAAGGCGCCCTATGGCTTGGAACAGGTGGAAATAAGACAGGAAGGAACAGAACTAGATGCAGCAGGTCAACTGCACGTAGCACTGACGGAATACAAAAAGCTGGATCCCGCGACACCATCACCACTGTCCGTGGACACACCTGGAGACAAGAGGAGCGGACCCGTCGAGGACCGATTTAAGAAAATTCTCGAGAGAAGGAGACATGAGTCAGAAGAAGAGAGTATGGATGAAACTCTCAGTGAAGCTGGTGAAGACATGGAAGTGGGGAATACGCCTGAACCAGGGCCATCAGGGGAGGAGCTCACCATTCAAGAGCTGTTGAAAGATTTGAGCGAGGAGAATTGGGCAGATACTGCCACACCACCCCTGATTCCGTCTCCACGGAAGAACCTAGAGTTGCCATTGACAGGTGAGACCTTCAATATGGGGATGTTACTCTTGAGCTCGGAGGAAAGGGAGAAGAACACGTTCGAAGGGAATAGGGACATATTCTTGGGATCTCTCGAGGATGACGCTTGGCAGGAGTTCCTGGAGGAATTCAATCGAGAAGTGGGCAGCGAGACGACGCTGGACAAGTTCAAGAAGGAACTGTGGGACGCAGTAGTGAGATTCGGGGAACCGCTCCTGATAGGAACGGGCCTGGATGAGAAAGCAAGAAAAGAGCTGCTGAACAAGCTAGTGGAGCTGAGGAACGCACGATCGAAGACTAGAAAAGAGAAATGTGAGGACAGCTCTACTCTGAAACAAAAAACTGTGGATAAAATGGTTGATGATATAAAAAGGGATAAGGTTGGGACTAGTAATATGATTAAAAGTACTAATATCCTTAAGGCTCGAGCAGGGGGGAGGCAAGAGTTGGAAGGAGTGGATGGAGAGGTAGAATCAATGATGATAGCCACAACACCCTCGAGCAGAGATGTGAAGACTCGCAAGAGGAAGAGAGAAGTGGAAGGATGGGGTAGTCCTTCAGTGGATGCTGTTTCGGAAGGAAACTTGAGAGAGACGGCGCCCATCGTTTTGGCCCGATGCAAGACGGCGGCATACAAGAACAGCTCGGAGCTCAGGAAACCACTTGAAGTAGAAAAGGAAATAGAGGTTTCCACCAGTCCTACGTCAGAAGAAGACTTCAAGCCTCAGAAGGTAAACGTGAAGAGAGGTTCAACGAACGGACAGGGAGGGGAAGTGGAGATCGGCAAAGAATGGATCTCGAAGGCACATCAGGACATGGGCAAACAAGTGACGAGTGATCCATTGGAGAGGAGCAAGACGAGGAACACTTCCCGGACGTGGTGGGTGGATCTCGAAACATTGAAGGAAATGGAGGACTGCTTGAAGAAGTTGGACAGTGGAATAGCTCGCAGGCGACGCAATTGGGCCACCCAGCAAAAAGCCGAGGTTAATAAGATAGAGATGGCAAGTCATCTGAAGAGGTCCTGGCAGAGTTTGTTGAAGGATCATTTTGAAGAGGCGATGAGAACATCCTCATCAGCACCGCCACTAATGGCGAATCCCTTCGTTAGAACTGCGGGACAATTAATGTTCACCTGGAGTCTGGTGGGAATAGAGTTGGAGACATTGACCTCGTATGACAGGCTGAAGTTGGGAAGCAAGAAGATGGAGGTGTATCAGGCACTGATGCAACACGTGGCCAGGGACAATTCAGGCTTGAGCCTGGCTAGGAGAAAAGATGCCACATGTTTCTTGAGATGGACAATGTCAATGATGTCTGATAGCACCATCCTGGCATGCCACCAGAGAGCAAGTGGAAGTAAAACCATGGAGAGAAGAGTCTCAACGATCATCTTGAACGTATATCAGAGTACAGGAATAGAGAAAGAAGATGGTTCCAGACTATCCTTAGAGAACCATCGAAAGCTGGACGAGGTACGGAGGTTCTTTAATAAGAAGTTCGAGGAAGAACATGATGTTCACCGTAACCTGGCCTCGTCAGAACAGTACTCGAGACTCAGTGAGAAGGGGGAATACCAATATGTGTCTGGAGTGATGGGAATAGCCTACAATCCCTTCTTAGACTCGGAAGCTGGAGGAGCCCACAGAAACCATGAGGTAGCGGAGCTACTGAAGTTTTGGACAGAAAGGATAATGGAGATAGACGCAGTGGAGAAAGAGGGGCCGAGCCTGGGCCTGATTCTTGAGAAAACACCAGAGGTGATAAGCATACCGCGCTCAAACAAGAGAGTTGAAGTGAACATGGGCGGTGGAAATGGCTTGTTAACCACGAACTTGGGAGTGATATGGAAGCTACTAAGACCCTCCTGGTGTCCACATCCCCATGCGAGTCTAATCGAGGAAACCACCGAGCGAGTGAGGTTAGCACCAACGGAAGATGAAGATCTGGCGAAGTTGAGTGTGCTGCATAAGCTAATCACGCCCCAGATGCAAGAGCCAAGCGAAAGGACGAGCGACCCCGGGTCAACAAAGAAATTGGAGCCGGGTAGCTGTCTGGATTCGACGTGTGGGAACGGAGAGCACATCTGCGATGGACGGTCATGCGTCAGAATACTGTCGTTTCAAAAAGAAGATCTGGTCACTTGGTTCGAAGACATCACAGAAAGGGAGAAAAGTGAAGTGCAAATAATAGCGGAATGTTACGCGAGAACCACGGTGAATATAGCGACAGCTCTCGGATTCTTCTCGAGAATGTGTGGTCTGCAGGCACTGGAGAGACTGGAGTCTGAACATCATTTAGTGACGGCGTTGAGCGTAGAATCATGGCCCGGGGTGTTGCAGGTGACTCAAAAACACATCCGGAGCTGGAAAGTTGGTCTTGAGGCGGAAATGGGATTTCCCCTGAGCGAAGCTTATGGCTTGCCATTGAACGCGAAATCACTGATAGGGTCAATGATGGCCAACTTGTGCGGAAGTCACTACCCGCTACACATGGCGATGGTGGAAGTGTCCAGCCAGAGAATACTGGTGGATAAGGCCTTCTCAGTGCCCAAGTGCGTGAGGTTGGCTCGGATGTCGCATCACTCGCACAAGTTGTTGAGAAAAATCAAAGGGACAGTACCAAAAGAATTGAGAGATGACTTAAGCGAAATCTGGGGAGAAGATCTTCTGAAGTTGGAAAGAGAAAACACAAGCGATCACGAGAGACAAAACGTGATCGGGAAACCTGTGGGAAGTACTCCGAACCTGGAAGACAACGACACGATGCACGAGAAAATGATGGAGCTTGAGCCTCTCTTGGAAGCCTCAGGGGAGCGTAATCTCAGGAGCATTGAGATCTCTCATGGGGAATGCCCATGCCACTGTTTGGCACAAACGGTGTGGTATCCAGATCACAAGAACCTTTGCCTGGTGTGGGATGTGGAAGAGATTCGGTCGATCGGACTACCGGATCACCGGCAGAAGGTGACGCTCTTAGTAGTGAGTACGATGTTAGCTCTGAGATGGATAGAAGAGAATATAACGAAATATCGGGAGGCGACGACGCCAACGGCTGAGTCAATATACGCGATAGACTACAGCAGGAGACTTGAGTTGTTTGAGACTGCGTGCAAAGTATTCGCCATACCGACGGAAGTCAGGCACGTATGGAGTCGCTTGAGGTACTTTCCATGGTTTCGGGCGACACTGACGTCTTGGCTGTACAGGGCAACGAAAGATCACATGAGAAAACATCAAAAGGAGTATCGACAGTTCCAGGCCGAGATTGGGCCGGAAGCTTTCAAGAGACCCCTGCTAACCCATCGTAATGCGATCACGACGGGATGGAAGAGAGTGGGTAAGATGTCTAGAGACAATACCAAAGCGAGGGAGTCGATACTAGAGGAAGACCTGGCGAAGAACGTGAGCTTGAGCCTGCACAACTCCTTTTGCTTGAACCGAGAAGCTAGGGTGAAGGCACTACCCAACCAAACAAAGAGATTGCAGGAGCAGAGAGAATGGATGCGATCCTATGAACAGCTGAAGGCTTGGGAGGAGATTGTGATTAGTTCCGATGATGAAGAGGAACTGTTGAGACAGTTTGCCGCATCTAGCACTTCAGGATGCAGTACCTCCAAGGCGAAGAGTACGAGATGAATGGGCAAATCGGATGGATCTTGAGTCTTGAGAGGGAAAGGGGGCTTGAGTGTGAATCCGAGTGAAACTTGGATTCACGAAAAAGAAATTTTAACAAAGTAAATATTGTTACTAATATACTATATCTATTATATAAATCAAAATGCTGCATGACAATTTCCTGATTGAATAGGACAAAAGAGATTTTTAAATGATTGGCTTGAAAAGCGAAAATTCAAAGGTGCAGGTAAATGCAGATTTTGATTGCTGTTTAGCAATAGTGTGAAAATTTTAAATGGTCGTGAATTTTGGGGTGTAGATAATCTTAAATCTGCTGCAAACTTCTGTAAATGACCACTGGCACTGTATCTTGAGCAACACTCGGTTTTTCTGGGACTCACTGGCAGAAGACAGCGCGCGATGAGGACATCGATCTCGAGTCCGGGGAGTATGTGCCAGTCGGTCATATTTGGAAGTTTGACCTTGAGAAGAGCAGAAAATACTTGATTTTGAAGTGAAATTTAATTTTTCAAAATTTCGAATGGAACATGTCATGCACGATTTTCTCGCGATAACTGAAAATCAGAAAAAGAAATCAGAACAATTTTAGAACAATTGCGGGAAAGTAGTCAGATAAAAACGAGTGGGAAATTGCTATTCGCAATTTCCATCATAGTGAACAAGAGTAGAGCTGTCCTATTCGAAACAGAAACCAGCGTATTCCCACGAGTTGGATAGTCGTGTCTGGAGTTCTT
Source organism: Symsagittifera roscoffensis (assembly GCF_963678635.1). Classification (NCBI taxonomy): domain Eukaryota; kingdom Metazoa; phylum Xenacoelomorpha; order Acoela; family Convolutidae; genus Symsagittifera; species Symsagittifera roscoffensis. The sequence continues at coordinate 67,512,043 of NC_087066.1, forward strand.
CTATTCTAAAGCTGGACCAGAGTGAACCTTCAGCGGAAAGGCGGACAACTAGAGTGTCCCAACGGTCCATGAGAACTCAAATTCTAGAGCATAGACTTATCCTTGTCGTACAAACTATAAAACATTAAACTTCTTTTAGTTATTTATTTCTTGAGTTAGTTACCAACTGGATCATTTCCCAATTCTTGAGCGTGCTGCTATGTGAGTACAAATTTAAATTCTAGAGTGTGTTTTGTAATTGTTATGTTGAGGTGAGGCGAGTTTTAGGTTGATCCATCTGAAATGGATCAAAGTTCCACTGTCTAATAAAAAGTAACTTAACGGATTGTTCCAACCCGGTTTTTAACGGCGTTCATGTATTTTGGGTATTTAGAGACCTAAGTATGGGGACGTTTCTAATTCTAGAGTGGGGGGATATTTTAGTAGTAGCCTTTAAGCTGTAACGGGTCGTAGTCTCGTGTCACAAGCGAACCGAACTGGCTCCGACCGTTCTTGAGGTGGAAAAACACAAGAGATAGTGTCCCTGACCCTTGAGCCAGTGGTTATAGGGCCTATTTTTCTTGAGCCTCATGTGTGACTGTAGTAGACGAATGTTACATTTAGCAAAATTTCTATGTGCGGAAAACCAGATATTTTTTCCGTTAATATTTTAAGCATAGGAAATCCAGCTAAATTACACTCACTTATCAAAAAATGCTTTAAAAGTTTTTAAAAAATCGCCCAGTTTCATTTTGTGCAATCTGAGTTTACTGGATAAATATAATGTTTTATTCGATTTCATACCGGGCTCAAATAATTCTGGTGGTTTCTTAACGTTATGGTCATCAAATTTGAGTCCTGCAAAAAGAATTGCTTCAAGTACAGGTTTTCAATTGTTAAAGTTTGTCAAACTTGATTGGTTTGTTATCAACGTTTATGCGAACCCAATTTCATTCCGAGCAACTTTGAATTCCCTGAAAATAAGCATCAGATTTTTACCTAATAAACCAAAAATTATTATCACCCTATAAAACAGTCAAGGAAACAAAAATACTTGGTGTCTTGTTCTACACTTCCCAAAAAGTTGAAAATATTGAACTATTGTTGAGTTTTCGAATTCAAAAAAATCGCGGGTTAATTTCACTAAGTAAATCTTTGAGGGCCAAATCATTAACACTGTCAGTTTATGTTCTCCCTAAGTTTTTTCATTTAGCTCGTCATACTATAGTTAACTTGGATACTGTTAGTAAATGCCAAGAATTATTAAATACAGAATTGAAAAAATCAAGCAGACTCGACATAAGAAAAGAAGTTTTATATCACCCCATCTTAGATGGTGGGATAGGCTTACCATGCCTACAACTTAAACTTTTTAGTATGAAAATTATCGATTTCTTTGCTTCTGATATGTCAGATCAAAATAGTTTATTACCAACAGATTCAATTTTACCGAAAGAAATCAAAAATTTGTTGAGAAATACGAACATTTCTATTGAAATAAGTTCAAGTGATTTTGCAATATTTTCAAACGGTACCAATGGCCGTTTAATTATAACAATACAGACAAAATCGCGAGATGTTTATTATTTCTGCTTACAAAACTGTAGTTGTTATCGAGCTGCGATTTCCCGCTTGGGTTTTGCAGCAAAACGTTACCTCTGTTCAGAAGAAGAATTGATTAAATTTACAGGCAAAGTTTGGAAAAATTCAATGCTTGATGTATGGGAAAAAAACTTTCTTTATAAATTTGCATACGCTGTTTTTAAAGATCGAGAAAAACGGTGGTTTTTATTTCTCGAGATTGCCCCCGAATGTTTCTATTGTAATGTAGAAAGCGAAACATTCGAACACCTAATTTTCAGTTGTCCCTCGCTACAACCTTCAAGAAACGTATTACAGAATAACAATTGGCGTGACGTTTTTGTATCAACCAACATTGCAAGACTTAAGTATTTTGCTTCGTGGTGCATATTCAAAATCATCGACGTCATGGAAAATCAACTTGCAAACATTTTTGTCATGGGAAGTATGTAAGATAAGAAATACGAATTTCTCCATCTGATATAAACTACAAGGATATGGTAGACTTCAGCAACAAACCATCCGGTAAAAGTAATGTCAATTGAACAAAAACTGCTAAAAAGTAGAAGGTAGATATATCAAGCGTACCAGGATACTCTGTATCCGGTACTAAAAATGTATTTTGAGCACAAGTCACAGAAAGAATAAAAACAGTTTGCCGATCAGGACACCCAATATCCGTTTGAACAAAAAATGTACAGAAACAGTTCAGAAACTAAGCTTACTAACTGAATGAGTTGTTTTTGACAAATATGATGTTATTTGATGTAAATATCGATTATGAAACTCTCAACCAGCGCGGCCCTAGTTACTGGAAAATAAATCAAGAAATTTTAAACAACAACGCCAGCTTAATTCGTGAAGATCTAAAAAACTTTTACGAAAATGAATCACCAAGTTGTTTACGAAAACTTTAAGCACACTTTTCGTGACCTTCTGAGGTTTATTCAAGAGAACAAAAAGCGTGTAGGTCAGAAAGAACTTAATTTATTGAAGTATCCCGAAAAGGTTCTCAGAGATTGCATTCACAGCGGAAAAGGTCCGAACCCTAATTTGATTGAAAAATATCATTTGGTGCTGGAACATCTTCAAAAATTTTCCAAGGAAAAAGACTTTTCAGATTATCGAAAAATTCAGAAAACTCTCAGCTATACATTCGAGGGTGTGCCCAAATTTTGTAGTCAATGGACATCAAAAAACACATTTAACTCAATCAAGCGAATTCAAGTGGATCAGAACGTTTATCATACGGATGAGGATATTCTTAATCAATTTCGAAAGTATCTTTCAAATATTTTTTCAAATAACTTTACAACAGACTCCAATCAACTACCAATGACATTTTTATCAAAAACTAAACTCGAAAAAAATGATAATGATGGCTATAATTACTTTACAGAAGATGAAATTCACTTGGCTATAAAAAAAATTGAATTTGAAAGGATCGCCTGGACCAGACGGCCTTACTTCTAAGCTATATAAGACTTTCACGGATGAGTTTTGTTCAATTTTAGCTAAAGTTTTAAATCATTTTGTTCATGGTGGAAAACTTCCAAACAGTTTTTATTTAGCAATAATCAAACTGCTCCCGAAATCTGAAAATGCCATAGCAGTACAAGATTTTCGCCCCATCAGTCTTATGAACACTGACGCGAAAATCTTCGCCCATGTAGTCTGTAATCGAATTAAAAAAGACTTTTGCAATGTTGTAAAAAACCATCAGCACGCGTATTTGCCTGGAAGACAAATGCGCACAGCAATACGAAAGTTGAAAAAAGCGATTACTCCAGAACGATTGGCTACCCGAGGTTCATGTGCTGTAAAATTAGACTTTTCTAAAGCATTTGACAGAGTTGACAGATCACTTCTCATCAAAATTTTGAAAGGGTTAAACCTTGATGAGTTTTCAGTTAGAGCTATTGAAACTTTGTATTTAGACTCAAAAGCAGTAATTGAGATAAATGGTTTTTTATCAGCCAGCTTCAAAATTCATCGCGGTGTGAGACAAGGTTGCCCTCTTTCCGCACTTTTATTCATAGTTTTTATCGAACCCCTTCTTCAAGCAATTGAATCTACAGAAGCAATTGAAGGTTTCGGGATATTGTGTCCCAAACTAGTTTCATATGCAGACGAAATAACCTGCCTTATCAAAATCTGATGTTGTGACAGGTTGTTTCGCTTAATCGATACATTTTGCAAACAAACTTAAATGATGATTAACATAAGTAAAAGTGAAGTGTTTTCCATACCTGATTTATCACCCTATAAAACAGTCAAGGAAACAAAAATACTTGGTGTCTTGTTCTACACTTCCCAAAAAGTTGAAAATATTGAACTATTGTTGAGTTTTCGAATTCAAAAAAATCGCGGGTTAATTTCACTAAGTAAATCTTTGAGGGCCAAATCATTAACACTGTCAGTTTATGTTCTCCCTAAGTTTTTTCATTTAGCTCGTCATACTATAGTTAACTTGGATACTGTTAGTAAATGCCAAGAATTATTAAATACAGAATTGAAAAAATCAAGCAGACTCGACATAAGAAAAGAAGTTTTATATCACCCCATCTTAGATGGTGGGATAGGCTTACCATGCCTACAACTTAAACTTTTTAGTATGAAAATTATCGATTTCTTTGCTTCTGATATGTCAGATCAAAATAGTTTATTACCAACAGATTCAATTTTACCGAAAGAAATCAAAAATTTGTTGAGAAATACGAACATTTCTATTGAAATAAGTTCAAGTGATTTTGCAATATTTTCAAACGGTACCAATGGCCGTTTAATTATAACAATACAGACAAAATCGCGAGATGTTTATTATTTCTGCTTACAAAACTGTAGTTGTTATCGAGCTGCGATTTCCCGCTTGGGTTTTGCAGCAAAACGTTACCTCTGTTCAGAAGAAGAATTGATTAAATTTACAGGCAAAGTTTGGAAAAATTCAATGCTTGATGTATGGGAAAAAAACTTTCTTTATAAATTTGCATACGCTGTTTTTAAAGATCGAGAAAAACGGTGGTTTTTATTTCTCGAGATTGCCCCCGAATGTTTCTATTGTAATGTAGAAAGCGAAACATTCGAACACCTAATTTTCAGTTGTCCCTCGCTACAACCTTCAAGAAACGTATTACAGAATAACAATTGGCGTGACGTTTTTGTATCAACCAACATTGCAAGACTTAAGTATTTTGCTTCGTGGTGCATATTCAAAATCATCGACGTCATGGAAAATCAACTTGCAAACATTTTTCATGGGAAGTATGTAAGATAAGAAATACGAATTTCTCCATCTGATATAAACTACAAGGATATGGTAGACTTCAGCAACAAACCATCCGGTAAAAGTAATGTCAATTGAACAAAAACTGCTAAAAAGTAGAAGGTAGATATATCAAGCGTACCAGGATACTCTGTATCCGGTACTAAAAATGTATTTTGAGCACAAGTCACAGAAAGAATAAAAACAGTTTGCCGATCAGGACACCCAATATCCGTTTGAACAAAAAATGTACAGAAACAGTTCAGAAACTAAGCTTACTAACTGAATGAGTTGTTTTTGACAAATATGATGTTATTTGATGTAAATATCGATTATGAAACTCTCAACTAAAAAAAATTAATTTACAATTTGGAGAAAAAAAAGTTCTGATTTCTGCAAACGTATATTTAAAAAAAACACATTTCTGTCTCAAGTACATCCTGGAGTAGATTTTTTTGACCAAATGCCCAAATTGAAAGCATAGTGGAAAAACTGATGAAATCGCAGCTACCAATTAACCACAAAGTGGTGACAGAAACGGAGACAAAATTCCAATTGCGCTAAATGCAAACAAAACAACAGAAATACAAAATTCCGTATAATCAAAATTATCCCCCACTACGAAAGAAATCTTCAATTCAGCTGAAAATTTGGCCAAGTGATATCGGAATTGTTGTTTCGATATAATCAAACAATTACCCGTATCCTATCGCAGTAGATGACAATACAGAAACAATTACCGTGACAAACGATGATCGCAAACTGCAAATACTGAGAGTTATTACTAACAACGAATCACAGCAATTTATGACCAATAGCAGAAGCGAAGTGATCATTTTACTTAACAAGATGATGTATCTCATGGGATGCTTTCCAGGATCGAAAGACTCAAAAACATATTCGAGAAGAAGTTTTTGATAAAAAAGTAATTTTCAAACGTTTTCGCAACTATGTGCCTCGTCAGGATTTTTACAATAAACTAGCCTAAATGACGATAAAACATCAGTTTACAAATGTTATTTACAATAATTCACATAAATTTTAGTTCATAACCATTATATTAAAAACAGACCACAAGCATGAGCTCTTTAATAAATAAAAAATTTCGAACAAATGACGTGTCACTTCCAAAACCCCATCCCCAAGTTTCAAGCCCGCCTCTGAGTGACCTCGAATAGAGAATATAGTTATTAAGTAGTAGGTCCGATGAAAAAAATGTAAACGGAGGAATAAAGCTTGCTGCTTCGGATGACAAAATTGCTACTTTTTCAACTGATAACTATCAAAAATTGTTGTCTAAGCACCCTCAGCGAGCCAAAATTGCAGCTCCAAATCCAGAAAAGTTGGATAGTTTTTTCGTAACCGATTTCGACCTATACAAAGCGATAATGTCCTTTCCGAACGGATCAGCAGCAGGTCCTGATAAAATAGTTCCTCAAATTTTTAAAGATCTTGTTAGTAAGTCGAATGGCAATGCAGGACTTAATTTTCTGAAATCGCTTACTAAGCTGGTAAACCTAATTGGAGATGGCAACATGCCCGAACCACTAAGACCTTTCTTTTTTGGCGCAAAGCTTATCGCCCTCATAAAGATAGACGGAGGGTTGAGACCGATTGTTTAAATGCGCTGGAAGCAAGGCCCTCTCTGAGCGAAAATTTTTTTCCGGAAATGTACAGGTAGGATGCGGTACCAAACGAGGAGCAGAAATAGCTGCGCACTCGTTTCGAAACCTAATTGAACGCGACGACAATCCAAAATGCACTGTTCTTTTAAAACTAAATTTTAAGAATGCCTCTAACTCTCTAAACAGAGAAACAATTTTGAATCATGTTTATTCAAATCGCCCCGAATTGTATAATTACACCTATTGCGCGTATGGTAAACCTAGTTACCTTTTTTACGGAAGCTCTGTCATAATGTCAGAAGACGGAACTCAGCAAGGTGATCCTGAAGCCCCACCCCTTTTTGCGAAAACAATTCATACACTAGTCAAACAGTTGGAGTCGAAAATTAACATCTGGTATTTAGATGATGTGAATTTAGCCGACGACTATAAGGTAGTACTCCGGGACCTTAAAAACATTCTGAAATTGGAACAAATTTACGGCCTGAGCTTAAACACTGAGAAGTGTGAACTTTGTTTTTTGGGACCGACTACTAGTACACAGTATGATTCAATTTTAACACAATTTCGAAAAAAATGCCCCAAAATAAAAATAAAAACAAAAGAAGATCTCCTCATTTAAGGATCTCCAATCGGCGAACTTTGCCGAAAAGAATTACTCGACGAAAAAATTAGGGAGCTTGAAAAAATCTCGGATGTCATTGACAAACTAGACGCCCATTATGGTTTTTACCTCCTGAAAAATTGTTTTAGCATGCCAAAACTCCTATATTTTTTGCGTACGAGCCCTTGTTTTTTGCAAAATTATTTTTTGGAGCGCTACGATAAATTACTAAGATATTCGTTATGCAAGGTCAGTAACGTGAAAATGGATGATAACCAGTTTTTACAAGCAGTTCTCCCGGCAGCCAAAGGTGGCTTGGGCGTTTCTTCCGCTCGTCTGCTCGCTTTACCCGCTTTCTTAGCCTCAGCAGTAGGAGCGAAAGATGCCTTGAGCGAAATCTTTGGTTTGGAGCATGTGGATGGAACCTATGATGATGCGCTTAAACGGTGGTTTGACCTTGGAAAAATTGAAATGGCTCCGGAAAATGAAATCCAAAAAAATTGGACGGAGCCAATTTTTGACAGCGAAATTGCAGACTTGATTTTACGACACTAACCAACGGACGTAAAAAGGTTCAACGCGTTCCAAGATAGATTTGGCTCCCAATGGTTGAACGTCATCCCGTGCAAAAACTTAAGGTTGAAACTGTCGAACCATGTAACATTCGCCCAAATACTACACAGCGACGGAGCGTAGAAAAAGTACCTATTAACGACTGGCAGGCGTCAGTTACCTTAATCCTACTCGTTTTTCACCGTCTCGACCTTGCCAGTTGATTTTCTGGTCTGTCTAGGGCTAAGTAAAAAGTTACCATTTTTAGGCCATCAGTCAAACGACTTTTGATCAGCTTTCGTTTACATGCGAACACAACCACATAGCTGAGTCTCGGCTCCTCAGACTACGTGATTGTCATTAAAAACACGGCTCGAATAACCTAATTTAACATGTTTTTGTGTGACAGTTCTATATTAAATCCATTGGAGATGGATTGACCCTTTCCTCTTTCTAGCTACTCATATTCTAAAATATCAAACTATACCGGTGTTAACTTAAAGTTTCACGACATCCAAGTAGCTATAAAGTCAGTTTTATACAGTCCCTTCACATAAAACAGTCTCTGGGGGACCAAGCCTCCACTCCCGTGATCTTTCTGAGATAACGCTCTTATCTCTTCCAAATTGTGGCACGGGAGGGTTCCGTGGTATCTTCCTTCCCCACTGAAGCTTCCTTCTCCACTAATATCCGCTGATAAGGGTCTTATCGTGCTTTGTTGCACGATAAGAGGCTTCGTGTTTTTCGTCTCTTGTGCGACCGTTTTCCACAATATTTGGCGTTGTTCTGCTTTTTTGTCGTTTTTCGTCAAAATGGCCGTCTTTTTGTATTTCTCAGAAATATTCCCCTTCCGATCGAAATTTTGAAAATAAAAATTCTAGAATATTCCTACCCTCCTTCGCAATACTTTTTCGTTAATAAGGCCTTTATTTGTTTTATTTCGTGTCGCCGGAAGGTTGCGCTGTGCCATCTGGCAGAATGGCACATACTCCCCGGACAAGTCCCCATCAATGTCTCTATTGATCGCATAACACCGGATTATCGTCAAGTAGTGTTCCAGTTCTCTGTAATCAATCTTACAAATCGCATAAGAAAATGAAATTTATCTACTCCACCTCAACTCACTACGTGTTCACAAATGGCATCGTACTACATCTCACTGCCTTTCAACATTTTCACAAAATTTGCACCATGAGGAGTGTCCTAGATAAAACTTCTTTTCTGACTACTTATGTCGTCTTGCCATAAAACTTCTTTTCGCTCTTTGTGATTAAAACGTTGGGACGTGGCACGGCCACGCACCCGTTAAAATTAACTTAACATCACTCACCAAGTATAATCAGTTATTTATGCGGTCCTTTCAATATTAAAACTAAGAAACTCTGTGGCTAGGAAAGTTATTGAGTTACCCACCCTTCTCGAGCGAGTTTACTCAAACTTACCATGTCGCCACACAGTGAAATTGTGTCTTACACAGGTTAAAAACTTCAATCGTGTTTAAATAGATAAATGTACTCACCTATGTTCTATATATACATACATAAATAGTCATAACTAAAATCAACAATTTCAACAATTTTAGCAATTGCAACCTTGTAGTTTGGTCTGACCAAACTAGATCAAAACAAAAAGTTTAACAAGTTCAATAATCAAAACTTGGTTGATTGGTTTAAGTTTTAACACACAAAGACAATCAAGTTTTTTCTCCTTCTCTTCTCTTCTTTGTTCACGTCTTCACTCCATCGCTTCTCCATCCTGATCTTCAACTTAGCTGTCTTCCAGGACGTTCGCCAACATGTCCATGGAGTTGCGGGCCGTGCCCCAACTCTCCTGTTCCAACAGCCTCGGTTTGCAACAAGGTAGCAAGTCAACATTAACCTTTTGCTCCCGGTTCCTGCAAAAGCTGTTGTGAAGACATAGGCTCACATTTCGTTCTAGGTCAGCTCTTAAGACCTCTTTCTTCTCATCTTCAGTTACACAAGGCGCCCCAGCTACCCGCTTCACCGCCGTGTTGACCGCGTTTCTGTGCGTCAAGAATGCTCTCTTATAGGCTCCTGGTCCTATATCTAGCTGGAAAGATTGATAGGCTTCCGTGTTCCTCGACATGTGACGCTTCGCGCGTTCATACATCCATGATATAATCACTGCACGGAACCAAGGCATCAATCTTTGCCTTGATCATATTCTTTCAATGGCTTTAGGTATTCTCAGAACCTTGCAGGTGGTTCTGAAAAGATCCAATTCACGACTCATCTTCACGTTGCTCAGCTGCTCAGGAGTCGGCACGGCCGTCTCCTGTTCACTCGTGTCTGCGTTAGCCTCCAGCCATCTCACTGCCAGCATGGCACGAACCACCACGATTGACACCTGTTGATTCTGATCGGGCAACCCCGTAGAGTACAACTCTTCCACGTCCCATACTAGCATCAGATTCCCGCTTTTGGGGTACCACAACGTCTGCGCCAAGCAGTGGCAAGGATACTCCCCATGGGTTCTCACTATGTTCCTTCGGGTCCGATACCCTGAGGCTCCCAGCAACGGTTCCACCTCCATCAGAATTCTGTGTAAGTCGTCTTTCTCTTCTATGGTGGGGAATTCAGTGGGTATCGCTCCACTCGCTTTCTGTTTCTGGAACTCACTCACATTGCCTTCGTTTAATCTCAGAAACTCTTCATCCACTACGTCTTGCAACTCGCCTTCAGATCTCTTCGGGACTGCCCGAAAGATCTTTGCCAACAAATCATATGACCTCTCCGACATTCTGGCCAACCTCACGCACTTTGGCACAGAGAAAAGTTGGTCAATCAACACCTGCTGTGTCCTCGCATCCATCACCACCATGTGTGTAGGATATCTACTACTGCAATATGGTGCGGAGCTTGAACCCACCAGATATTTTGAACCAGTAGGTTTATGATAGGCCTCACTATCTTTCAGAATCATTTCGTTTTCCAGAGCTTCTCGCCAGCCTCCGATCTTCTGCTTCGTCTGCAATGCTCCAGGGAATACTTCCACGCTGAGGGACGTCACTAGCTTATGGGCACGCTCCAGGCGCTCATGCGATTCTATCGAACTCGTCATGCTACAAAATCCCAAGGCTGTGATCAAGTTTACATCCGTCACCCCATGACAGTCCGCGACCAACTCCATACCACTCTTATCCGACATGCTCAATCCGAACCACAATCAAAACTCACTTGCCACTTTAGCTCGGGAACCGAGGGTTCGACCACTCGTTCTTCCAAGATAATTCCCAGCTTGGGTTGTTCCACCATCAGCATTCCAGTTTCTTTAATCCGTTCAACCCAGAAATTGAGTACTATGACTTGCTCATAGTCGAAGTACGCTTCCCTGGCTTCTTCATTCACGAAGGGATTATACGCCATCCCCGGTATGCCAGACACATATTGGAACGACTTCAGTCTACCTAGCGTTGCAAAGTCTTTTTGTCCCTTGACTCCTTCTATCAACTCCCGGCTCACTTTCAATTCTTTGTTGGAATATCTTCTCACCTCTTCCAACTTGCGATAGCTCTCCATGTCATTCGACTCCTTATTTGGTACAGTCAACGGCATATCCTGATATAGTTCCAGGAGTGCCCTAAGGAAGTTCCTTTCGCAATCAACTCCCTTTTGCCGAATGATCTTTATACATTCTCCCAAAACAGGAGTGGGGATACGATCCACCACGAACCTGACAAAGCAAAGGGCATCCTTACGCTTAGCCCATGCTATCGCAGAATCGTCTTTTGAAATCAACGCTCGCAGAGCTTCCATCAACTCCAGCTCCTTTCCCGTTATTTCGAATCATTACTGGCTTCATATTCCGCCTTCTTGATGCCCATCAAGCACCAAGCCAACCGTACTTGCAGATCGGTTCTCATGCAAGGATGAGCCAGGTATGCTGCCACCGTAGCAGGTGCATGCATCGACTCGTCGAAGTATCTCTGGAGGGCCGCCCTCCAGGAAATTTCTAGTAGTTTTTCCAGTCCGATTTCGTTCGCTTCAGAGGACATTACCGTGCCGTATTCTTTCCGATTTAAGTTTGAATTCTCCGTAAGCTCTTTCAGATATTTCTGCATGGCTCGCTTCTCGCTCCAAGCCATCAGGTGCCCTCTCGCGGAGTTTCTCGCTTTCAACATCTCCACAGAACCCCCTGCTGGATCTCCCATGTGGACCGATTCCGGCACAGTGACTCGACTGTACTCCACCACGTCGAGTTGTCCTTCCAGTTTCAACTTGGCCATGTTGGTCCGCGAGGGCCTGTAATCTTCAAGTCATCCAGATCCACATTGACTGATGATCTCCATCTCTAATTTAGTGTCTGCCAGGGTTCGTGCTGTTTTCTTTGATCTTACGGCAGTCGTGGTCAGACCTGCCAAGAGCATATGGGGTATCAGATTCTCTTTTTCTCCCCCCGTCAGTGTTGCACCATCTCCTTGCCCGCTCTCGCCTGAACGACCTGCGCTCGTTAAAGAGGTCACCACTGCGCTGGCTCTCGACTTCACCACTCTCGGGTTCATGGCTCGACTTCCTGTTTTCCTTTTTAGTCGCTTCAGCCCCTTCCTGGCTCGTCTGACAGGTAATTTCTTTTTGACTTGCTGATCATTGGCACTGTCTTCTGTAACTGACTCGGTCAGAACATCCGACTCCATGGAGTCCACTATTTTCTCCAGGACCTCACGCATGATGGGTTTGTTCAATCCCACCTTCATTATGGAATGCGTCCCATATCGCCTTATCACGTCCCATGATCTTTCCATGAAATTCACTCGGCTCCAGGTTGCCCCTGTCTTGCCTTCTAAATCACTTTGATATCTCTCCCATTCCTCTTCCGGCAGCGTGCTCAGGAAGGATACCCTCATTGATTCTTCGATTTTTCTCCACCTCGGTGACTCATGGAGCAATCTCTGCGGATCCCTGCTTCGGCATTCTCTCGCCTGGCTTATTGGGTCCATCGGGGATAAGTCGGCCGACGCCTCCTTTGTAGGGGACATGAAAGACGATGGCATCATTAGCAACAGACTCCCATCGACTTCCTCATCGTCGTCTTCACTAAACCGGTATTCTAGCAAGTCTCTCTCCAACGCTCCTAGATCCGTCTCAACCGGTTTTCCTGTCTTTCCCTCGATGTCGTTATCGTCATCGTCCTGATCCATCAATTCATCATCACCTGCATCAGGTTTCGGCCTGGGTCCTGAAGGTCCTTGTCGTGAGTCTATGCCCGAGTCCGGCCGAGCCGGTACGGTCATGTCTCCTGTGTGATAAAACAATTCATCGTTCACCAGGAATTCTACGGACTCCTCGCCATGTGGGCCAGATCCTCTATCGTTATGTATGAGCCTCCTCTGCTCTCCTTTGCCACTTCCAGCATCACTACTTTCACTTCTCCCGACCATTTTAGTCTTGACAAATCATCTGTGGGAGAATACACTTCGTTCCACATTTCGGCCGAGACCTCTGGTCTCCTGGAAGGTAGTGCCTTGATCTTTTTCCTACTCCAAGCATCAGGAAATTAGAAAACAAACGTGTGCGCGGCTGCAACATTCCAGCCGATGAAGCGCGGCTCCATCCCTTCACTCCACTTCAACATTCTCTTCTCTGCGTCGCGAGCTGCTCCGATGCGAGGGGCAATGATGGGAGATGTGACTCTCAACAACATCCTCCTTATCGGTGGATATCGAGGGCATTGGTCCGGCAGCGGCCTGGACCCAGAAAGCCACGCTTGCTGGTTCTCTTTAGCGTGTGCATAGGCCTCTGGTAAGAGTGGCACTCCCATAGCCGCTCCTGTATCCTTCACTACTGGTCTCAAATTCCAAAGCTTCGGGTTAAACTGGATGTGAGAAAGTTCCTCACGGCCCATTCGGCACTTGAAGTGGTTTTTGAAATCCATCAACACCCAACCTGGCTCCGCTCTTCTTCCGAACAGCCTATCGTCACTGGCCAGCCCTCTCAACTCCCTCTGCTCTACCCAGTTCAGCACGGAACAGTCCACGACTGAGACGAGGTTGACATACAACACAGAATTCCTGTATGCCTTGACTTGCACGTCCGGGAACGCGAAAGACATCACCGGTCCATACACCACCGTGACGAATTCCCGCAGTCCGTGAATCAGAGCCAACGGATCGATCCGCATCATGACAGCCAAATCTGTCAGCAAGGGCATGCCACAATATTGCTTGCACTAACTCGCATCCGTCGCCACCTTATCTTCTCCCGTGACGCTCCTGTTTTGTTGCAAGAGATATTGGAGCAGGAGAGTCCTACAGTCTTTCAACTTCTTGAGCGAGGCGGTTTCCAACTGTGCATTGAACTCACGACTCGGTCCCTGTAGTTGTTCAGGGTAACGCAACAGCACAAGCAAATCACCCAGTCGACCGTAGGTCATGGCAATCAGAGTCAGGAGTCCATCCAATCTCAAATCTGTCAACGCTTGGGTGAAGAGATTCGCCGGCCCCTTCACCAAATGTCACGTATAAGGCTAATATCAGGCCAATCGACAATTTCGTGATGTCCTTGACAAAACTCGCGATCAAGTTCCGGGATGCCCTAGGATAGCAGGTCGACAGGAAGGATGGCGTCCATCCCACTCCCATTCCACCCAAGATAGCATCCCTTCGTTCGTACTGTGCCCTCGTGGCTAGCACGTCAGCTTGGAACTTGTCCAGCGACATCGTGTTTACGTCCTGCATCAATTTCAACATCATGCCCCCAGCTAACTCCCGGGCATCAAACAAGTTCTTCAGATACACGTGTATCTCTTTTATCACTGCCGGAGCATGCTCGAACGCGTCCTCACCCAAGGTGCACAGCCTTGGTGACAAGTACAACCATACGTTATTATGCGGCTTTGTAATTGTAGTAATTGTCTGGGTCTACTACTCTGTTTGGGGCAGGAATTATCACGTTGAACCTCCCCTCTGCGTTGTGACCATTGTGTACATAAACTGAAGGGGTTCTGGCAATGCAGCGTACCCTGGTGACAACACAAAGACCACCTTCACCACATTTTGGGTGAAACGTTGTCTTGCTGCTGCTTCTATCTCAGCCATCGCCGGGAGCAATGTCATTATCGCCTCCCCTATGACCTCGTTGCTCGGGATCGACCCACCCGTCAGACGTGACAACAAGCCCCTGTTTTGCAGATGATCCATTGAGCCTGCAACCACTTTCACCTGCGGCTCCATGCTGACCACCTTCGTAAACTTATCATCATGCCTATTGCCTGTCCCCAGTCCAATTTAGGCGCCGTCAAGAAAATCGCGTCGGGCCAAAAGAGAGAACGGGGCGTTTAGAGATAATCGGAACTGGCCACGATCAGATACTTTGCAGCTTTCATCTCTAAGGGATCGTAAGCTGCGAACAGGCCGTCGCCTATTGGGGCCTCCAGTTTACCATATCTCCTGTCATCTCCATCCACCGTGGTCGTTCGGGGGTAGTCCCTTGAATACTCGCCTGAAACTTGCCCTTGCGAGCAGGTGGCGTCAGTTCCCGGGCTCTCTGTCGGACGTCCGTAAGAGACCGGGTGTTCAAAGGTCCAAAGGTATTGTCCTGAGGCAACCCATTCAAGTCTGCATGCCGGAGTGTAGTTGTAGAGCTGAACTGCTCCTGCTCTGCTAGCAGCCAATCCACGCCCGGTATCCGATATAGTCGCGACACTGTGGGACTTTCTCCGCCATTCATTTTCATTGCGTCCTCCCGACACGTCAGGGTATTCATGTTCAACCTCGCGGACATGTCCGTCTTGTACTGTCCCCAATGACTCGGGTCTGATCGGTTCCAAAGCAGCAGGCTGCCTGATTCAACTCCCTCCGCTGGCATGGCGCTCGCAGACTTCCGGTGACACCTGGCTCACCTTCGCCATATACAGCTCCTTCAGGTGCTTTATTTCATCCTCCTTATAAGCCACCTGCAGATCTTCATATTTCTTCTTCCATTCGTCTCTTTCTCGAGCTATTGCCCTATACTCCTAGAGTTTGGCACACAGCTCGCTCTGATCTCTCTCTCCTTCTTCTCAAGCGTCTCGATCGTCTCCGACGTCTGGATCTCTATTTCACTACCCTCACTCTCTTCGAAGGAGGAGCAGCTGTTGGAGAGTCGACCGAATGTGACGGGACTGGCCCATCACGTTGTCTCTTCGCTCCAATGAGTGGCTGCGCCGGTTGGACTGGTAAGGGCATCTCACCTAGCCGGTGGTCCCTCTGTTCACCTAGTCCTGGCTCACGAGCCAGGTCGTGGCCAGACATTTTTTCACGCCGCCATCTCATCAGTCGATTTCGACCTCTCTCGGCGGTCCCGGATTCACCGAAGGCCAACATTAACACGACTTCCGTATGGCGATTCCCTCGACCCTCTCGTCCTAATGCATTAAGGAGCGCGACCACAGACATCGCCAGCCCCGGGTCTTCTCGTGTAAAATCACAATCGATCAGCCGCTGATAGATCTCGTCTAGAGTCGCTCCTAGACTCGCTGAGAGGAATTTCATAAGTCCGTTTGTGTCACCCATTTCTTATCGTGTTGATTCTTACTGTCGTGTAGTGTCTTCCTGTCTCGTTTCGGTTCAATGGATTCAATAAACAATTTCTGATCAATAAAGATCTAAAAACAAGTCGCGACTGAAAACCATCGTTTTTGGATCCATCATCATTCAACTCTTTAAAACTCTCCATTGAAATTCTCTTCTCAATTCTGATTTAAAAATTTAGCACCAAGGTGGGTCGTCCACATGTATCTTCGTCAGGGTAGCACGAATGAGCGCTGTCACCTTGATGACCTGGAGTACTCCAGGTCTTTTATGACACAAAACATAAAACATACCATAACAATAAAATAACACATAAACGCATAAACATCACACACCTATATTATCACATAAAAACATAATCCCTAATATTGTATCTAAAACCTAACCTAATCTAAACCTGACACTAATTCTTATCGAGTAACTTAATAAAAAATCACTTATCGCCAAACGCAATTCCTAGCATATGCTCAGATAGTATTTTTTATGTAAGTAAACCTCTATGTCAGTCTCTGAAAATATCACATGTACAAGTGCGTACAACTCTCTCGGATGTAGCTTTCCCCTATTAGGATCATATACTGGTAACGAGAGAGAGGTCACTCCTCTCTCAACCAAAAAATCCCTAAGTCGAGTCAAGGCCAATACCAAGCTCTTTGGATCTACGTGTTGCCTATCAGTGGCCTTGGTAACCAGGAAACACAAATATTTCCCCAGTATCTGTGATGCAACAGGGGGCAGCGCTATCATCCCTCCCACACCAGGCCTCTGTTTCCATAAAAACTCGATGTTCTTATACTCTCTTTTGAAATCAGCCGCTAGTGCTGTTTTGAAGCTTACGTCCGCGGTTATCGCTATAGCGCACGTGCGTTCCGTGAGTATGAAATCGCTGTCCGTTATGACGATATTATTTGAATAATGGTTCGGTAAATCAAAATACGATTCAAAGATTTGTCCAAAAGGTGGTTTTTTAGCATTCTCGCCCTCTGTCTCTAGTTCTCCGGTTTCTCTTGCCGATTTCAATTTTTTTATCATCAGTTTTTCGGTGTGGGTGAGTCCTACCCCCACTCCCCGGACAAAAATATCCATCAACGTCCCCGTCGATCGCCCAAAGTCTAGGAGATCGAGGTTGGATTGTGGAACACGTAGAGGACCATCTGGGGCGACGCAGTTGGACTCGGTATTGTCATGACTGATGTATTCGATGCCGTCTTTATCGACGTCCTGAATCGTCAGGATCGTCTCTTTTGGATCTGTCGGCAGATCATGGAGCCATTCGAGTACGCGCAAGTTCGTTAGTTCTTGCTCATGAGTTTGTTCCGCTTCCGGTTCGAACTCCACTTCCGGTTCTGATCGATCGTCGATCCAATCTCGATCCATATCATTCACCAAGTCGATTTCTTCTAGCATCGCCACTTCGTCCAGTCCCACTAGCGAGTCCATGACATCACTTACAACTATCCTGTCTACAACGAAATCCTCGCCGTACGGATTGTATTTCTTCTCGTTTTTTCCTCTCTTGCTCTGGCGTGTTTCCATAGTGAGAGGAAAGTCAGGTTGTATTCCTTTGTCAATTTCGATTTGTCCCGGGCAGTCCCAGTCTTCCTCGGGATAAGGTAGAGTTTCATCGTCCACCTCTACTCGCTCGGTCAACTTGAGGTCCAGTGGTAGGTCGCAATCGTCCACCACCTCATTTCCGTCGTTTTTGTCGCGAGTACCCCTTTCATTCACTTCACAAGCAGGATCCACTATCAAATAGTCTCCTTCTTGCATGTCCGCTGGGATGCACCATTCCTCTGACGAGGCATTGTGTGGTTTGATATTTTCGTAATGAGCTGCTCTTCCAGTGCTCAATCGATAAAAACGACACCCTTGGTGCACCTCTGTTATCTGAAATGGACCACGCCATTTCCTTAATAATTTTTTGGTTCCTTTTGGTGGAAGCATTTCCTGGAACACCCAGACGTAGTCGCCAACTGAGTAGGCTTTCGCATCGGCTGTCCTTTTATCAAACCTCCTCTTTTGTCTAACTTGCGCCTGTTGCGTGTTCCTCCTGCATAAGTCATTGAGGTCCTGTTGTCTTCTAATAACATCCCGCACGTACGTTTGCGGTGCTGTCCTCTTCCCCTCATATTCAGGGTAGAAAAACGTCAACGGGAGCGCTTTTTCATGACCCGTTAACATCATGTGCGGACTAATTCCCGTGGTGGAATGCTCCGTGCTGTTGTAAGCACCCATCACTTGCGGCAAGTGCTTGTCCCAGTCATCCATGTAACGCGAGCAATGGACTCTCAGCATATATACCAGTGTGCGATTTTGCCTCTCAACTAGGCCATTCGTTTGCGGGTGATAAGTGGTCGAGTGGGCCTGCGCTATCTGCGACCTTTTCATTAACACCTTCGTGAGATCACCCAAGAATGCTTTGCCATTGTCCGATTGGAACGTGATGGGGCAGCCATGCCTCGCTATCCACACATTTATCAAATGATCGCATGTTTCTTCCGCCGATGCTGTCATGCAGGGTGTTGCCTCCGCATACTTCGTAAAATGGTCGATCATTACCAGCACCTGATTATAGCCCGTTGCTGTCATGCAGATTTTCTGATGATCAATTTGCACCACTTCGTTGAAACCTGACGACTCTATTGACTGTAGGGGGAACCTTAGTTTCCTGGGATCCTTCGCCTGCTGACATGACAGGCATGCGGCGATCCACTTCTCACAAGCCTTCTTCAATCCCGGCCATTCGAATCGTTTCTGTATCCTATTATACACTTTGTCCACGCCTTGATGGCCCATCTGATCATGTGAGCGAAAGAGCAGTTCGGTCTGGTACAACTGTGGTAACACGATTGAATTGTATTTATAGAGGACCTTGTCCTCCTCTTTTCGTTTGCAGGCTACGATTCCGTCCTTGTTCAGGTACAACAAGTCGTTTCGCTTCAGGTAGAATTGCTTTAAGATCTTGTAGCTGTCTTCTTCCAAGTCTCCCTTATCAGGTGCTCCATTCTCGATCCATCTCTTCAGCTCGTCATTCTATCATTTCGTTGAGCCCTTAGGAGATCCGACAGCCTGTACCTGGCTTTCAAATACGTCTTTACCACGTTCATTTGCCCACTCATTATCTCCGGAGCATGAGCATCGTCCATCAACTTGACACACCATATCTTTTTCAAAGGCGTCGCTTCCTGCACAGATGGTTCCAGATTGGTACGGACGACCGTACCATGTGGCAGCAATCTGGTTGGGCGTTTCGAAACTGCTATCAGCTCGAGCTCGTCTGCGGCATTATCTACCACAGTGCCCTCTTCATCTGAGGTGTATCTGTCCCTGTCTGGATCCTGATGCGTTTCTCGGTCCAGCCCACGCTGCTTCCAGTCTACCAATAAGGAGTGGATTGCGATCTCCGACAGAGTCGACTGATTCCCCAACATCATATTCCAAGTTGTCTGAGATGTTTCTCGACTCCCCGGACAAAACTCTGTCCATCGGTCGCTTCGAACCCGACTCCCCGGACAAAATTCTGCCCCTAGGTGGTCTCGTCAACCTCTCCTCGGATAAGTCGTCCTGCACGGGCTCAAAGGTGTCTGACTCCTCAGACGAGTCGTACTTGACTGGCTCGAAGGTATCAGACTCCCCGGACATTGTCTCGTCCACGGACGAACAATCTGGGCTCGGCTCGTATTCTTTTTTTGCATCCGTGAAATGCACTCTCCACGTGAAGCTAGATTTCGACTTGATACTGACTTCCTGAGTGGTTTGGTTCTGATTCAGTGTTCCATATTCAGTGAACGAAGTTCTCAACAAGACCTCCTTTGGCATCGAGCTCACCAGCTGGTTGACTATCGACCTGCAATCCCGTTCAACGCCTCGGCTGCGAATGGACGGTGGCCTCTTCTCTGTTCTCTCGGTGACAGTCAACCGCTGCATGGTCTCCATCCACTCACGATCATGCCTATCCACTTCCCTGTCCAACAAGTCACGGAGTTTTCCCATGACGTCCGGCGCCACGCTCACCGTCCTGTTCAATAGAGCCATGCTGTTTATACCTAGTCTGGTAAGTTCTTGCTGTACCAAGTTGGATCGGACTAGCAGATCCAACGGAATGGGCTCGCCTCTGGCTAAAAGTTTTATCTCCGCGGCCGTCTCTACTGGAAGGTCAGGGTGTCCGGGTATAGGATGCCCTGACTTGTCTAACCACCTAGTAAGTGGCAGTTTGTCGTAGGTTTCTTTGTCCAGAAAGGAAAACCCGTCTTTGATTTCTGATTGGTTAGCCTGTTTCTCCTCGAGGCGCTCATAAAATTCTGTCTTTTTACTGAGGCTATCTGCGTTCTGGTGCTTGTCACGGGTACGGTGCTCTATGATCATGTGGTATCCATCTAGGCGCACGATCCAACGACCAATATATAAATTTGGTCCATCGAATAGGTTTTCAGCCAGGCAAGGGCACGATTATCCACACGTAACTTGAAGGGAGCACTCCCCAACTAGGCTCTGTATTTTTCCACGAAAGTGATCACCGCAAACATCTCCGCTTTTGGTGCGCCGTACTTCATTTCAGTATCACTCAGGACTTTACTCCCGTAGGCTATCGGACGAAGAACCGTTCTCCCGTTCCACTCCTGCTCCTGGTGAAGTATGCTCGATATCGCAACCACTGATGCATCCGTGTCCAGCACGAACATCCCCTTCTCTGTTGGCATGCCGAGGACCGGTGCCTCGCAAAGTTCACGTTTGATGTTTTCAAATGAAACTTGTGCCTCATCAGTCCCAGTGAACTTTTTGCCCTTGTTTCTCATCAACCTCTGC
Organism: Symsagittifera roscoffensis; assembly: GCF_963678635.1. Lineage (NCBI taxonomy): Eukaryota > Metazoa > Xenacoelomorpha > Acoela > Convolutidae > Symsagittifera > Symsagittifera roscoffensis. The sequence continues at coordinate 67,532,979 of NC_087066.1, forward strand.
ATGGGGTATATTTTGTCAGCATACCCCTTGATGAACTCTCGATAATAATTAGCGAATCCCAAAAAACTCATCAGCTGGGTATCTGTCTTAGGCGCCTTCCAGGTCAGCACCGCTTCAACCGCTTCAGGATCTGGTCTCACTCCATGTTTGTCCACCAGGCGGCCCAGATACTTTATGGAATCTCAGAGGATTTCACACTTAGAGGGCTTACATTTCAGACCCGCCTGCTTCATGCAAGAAAACACCTCCTCCAACCTCTCTATGTGGTCTTCTAAGGTTGGTGTTGCGATCACGACATCATCGACATAACACATGATGAGATTCCCGTATTTCTTAGTGACGCTCGTGAGTGCCTGGGCCATCAGTCGCTGGAATGTGGCCGTCGCATTGCACAATCCGAATGGCATCTTCTTCCACTGGAACAATCCCAGCTCACACGCGAAGCCTGTTTTCTCTCGATCTTGCTTTCTGAGTGGCACTTGCCAGAACGCAGAGCCCAAATCCAACGTCGTGAAGAACTTCGCGTCTCCCAGCTTGGATAGGCTCTCATCGATGCGGGGAATCGGGTATGCGTCCTTTATAGTCACTGCGTTCAGATAACGGATATCACAACAAAATCTGAGTTGTCCCCCTTTCTTTTTCGCCATGACCACGCCACAAGCCCATGGGGACTTCGACGGCTCGATCATGTCGTACTCCATTAACATCTCGATTTCCTTCCTACACGCTTCTGACTTGTTTGGGGTCATTCTTCTCGCCCCTTCCCTATGAGGTACCGAGCCCTCTTCTATCTCAATCTCGTGTTCTACAAAATTACAACAACCTATGTCGGCCTTATCTTTCGAAAAAACGTCTGCGTTCCGATTTAGCACCGCTCTGAGCGAATTTAGTTCCTTGTCTGATATTTTACCCTTCAGATGTTCTATCTCAGGTAGGACAGGTTTATTCGCTGCTAACTCTGCTTCTGTCGGCCTCACAGGAAAGTTGGAACAACTAGACAGCCCATCATCTGTTTCCGACTTCATTGAAAACAATTTCCTAGAAGATTTCAATTCATTCACTCTCTTCATTATACATTCTTGGTTCGCATGTAATGGACATTTAGTTACATCAAACTTTTTCAAGTTCTCCACACTCTGAAAGTCTGTGTTCAGAGGCAAAGCGTAGCCAAGTTTCTTTCCCCTCTGTATTGTCACTGTTGTTGCTTCTGTGTTCAATAACACACTCACACACAGTCCGCTCTGAGTGAGTGAGAAGCTTCTTCCTAAAATAGCCGAGCTTTTACTGTTTGGATTTGGTACCAGACAGACCTGTCTGTCATCGCTGAGTTCATTCAAGTTCCTCGTCCTAAACGTCGCTACTACGGCTTGGTTTGGTTTTAATCTAACTTTTCGATCCAGAAAAAACGGCACCTTGGCCTGGTTAATTAAGATCTTATTAAGGGGTCTATTTTCATACTTTCTCTCAGGATCCTTCATCCTAATCAACCCGTCATTGAGATCGATCGTGACGTCAAAGTTGCGCACGAAATCCCTTCCTAAGATGAACTGATCGGATTCGTCCAAATTCTCCACTACTAGGAAGCTCATCCAAAGATGTCTTCCTCCTAGCTGCAGTGAAATGATCGGGGTTCGTCCAGTCACATAGATCGCTCCCTGATTGGCCGCTGCCAACCTGATGTTTGTCATTATGAGATCCGACCTCTCGAAACCCATGTCGGTCCAAGTTTTGACTGGCATGACACTAACCACTGCTCCCGTGTCTAGCAGTCCCTTTACTGAAAGTTGTCTGACTTGCACGTCCAGCACGTGCGCAGCCAGATCGGCCTCGCAACCTATATGCACCGCATCTTGTTCGAGCATCGCGTTGTGTCCGATTCGTCTAACCTTCAGCTCCTCTTGACCGATGTATATCCGGCCAATCTGATTGTTCGCATCAGTTAGGTGAGCTTTCGTGTAGATATTGATGCCATCCACATTCATTAGGATCGGGTAAGGGCCATGGACATCAATATAATGTCCATCCACTTTCATCAGCCTCGGACCTCCCGTTGTGAGCAGCGCTCGTACTGCCCTGGAGTCCAGTTTGGGATCTTTCTCCCTCAGGTAGTCTGCATAGATGTCCAGGTGGACTAGTGTAATTTCGGATGGTTCACTCAAGTTCTTGACCACCTGGTGCCCTGCGACTGAGATGATGGACATTATTTTGGTCCCCTCCTTCGTCATGCCGAAAGTACTACCAGATAAAACGTTCAATTTCAGTCCCTGTTTCCTGGGTTCCTCTTTGTCTTCTACTTTAGTCGTTTTACCCAGAACATTAAAACTTTCCCGAAGATCTGTGCTCTCCAGCTCCGACCTTACCCATTGCTCCACTTCTTTCGTGGCTAGGTCCTGTTTGACATTCTGCAGCGCTGTCCTTGCCGCCAGGCCGTAATCCACCTTGAGTGGGCTAGACGACTCTGCCTCGAGGTTCGAGGCTACCACCTCGTCAGGCAGTGTCTTTACCTTTTTGGTCGTGAAGGTGCTCGGTGTCGTCTCCTTCCTCCGATATTCAGCCTCGTTCATCAGACATGCTCGACTGGCCTTGACACCCGAAAGCGCCTCTTCGTGGCGGGGATGTTTCGCGTCCGCTACTGCATCCTTAAATTGAGTACAATCCGACTTGAAGTGTCCCTCCAAATTACAGAAGAAACACCTCGGACCATATTTCATGATGAGCCCTCTGACGTACTCTTCATGATCCTCGTCGGTCGCGTCGGCGTCCTCGAGAAAGTAGCCTATCGCCTTCATGTTCTGTTTGTATGCAGAACACGCGGAAACGTGATGGTCCATCGAACCACAATTCGCACACGACCTCCTTTTATCCATGTCATCGCGAGTTTTGTACCAACTGGAATTCGCACCAGTGTTTGTCCCGCTATAGTTGCCATAATTGCTGTAACGGTTTTGCGCCCTCGGTTTTATGAGTAAATACTCGCGTGACTTCATACGCAAATCGTCGGGCGTGGGTACCTGGTCAAGCGACAGGGTGAAGTGTGTGGCCAACATCGTCTTCAACTCCTCACTCCCTACTCCGTCCATGAACTTCGAAGCAATCGCCAAGTTTCGCTCGGATATTCTCTCATCTGGGTTGCTTCTCCTCCTAAGCAATTCAAGGTCGTCCAAAAATTTATCTATGGATTCGTCATCTCTTTGACGCCTCTTTTCGAACTTCACCATAGCCTGGTGCCCTTGTACTCCAGAGCCGAAACGATTCAGCAGGATGTCGAATATCTTGCGAGCGCTGTCTCTCTCATTGGCTCTTTTCGCCATTATACAACTTAATGCAGTACCCTCCAGGTTGCTCGTCAGCGCGCTGCACTCTTGTTTCTTGGAGAGATTCTCTTCCTCAAAGTGTAACTTCATCACCTCTATCCACGTATCAATGCGCAGCCGTCTGACTCGTCTTTATATGACTTCGGCTTTTTCAGTGTCCTTCTTGACCTCTCTCCTCTCTCGGTTGACTTCGAGAGCTTAGTGATGAATGTTTCGAGAGATCTATTCAGAGGCTCAAACATCGAGGCATACATCGTTGTGTCCTGTGAGACTGTAGTCAGATCTGGTACTGAACTGACTTGTGGCACAGTTGGCAACCTTGTCTCCGGGGTGGCGTCTGCCTCCGGCGGGACTGGATTCGTCCAGCCAGGCCTCGACGGGGCTGCCCTTGGCCGCTCCTTGTTTCTAGGTTCGTAGTTCGTTCTCGAGCCTTGCTGGGCTCTGGCATTGCTGCCCGTACCATCTCCATCACTCGCATGGCGTGAGCGCTCCCTTGGGTTGGAACGCTCCTACCAATTGCTCCCATTCAGGATCGCGTCAAGCTTCCGCATCATTAAGACTTTGCATCTAACCTTTTCTCCAGGCTAGTCATCGTGTGGGCGTAGGTACTATCATGATCGTTCAACAATCGTTCGATCTCCCTGGCCATCCTAGCCTCTCTTTCGTATGACTCCTTGTTTGCCTGTGCCAGGCTCTCCGCCAGGCATTGATCGGTGTTGCGAATCAACTGAGCCTGATCAACCCTCGCCTGCGACTTCACGTGCGTTAGTTCGTCTCTCAGATTCTCTTGACCTTTGTGAGCTCTCTCATCAACCTGATCTATTCTTTTAGTCATGTCCCGTCTCAGTTCATCTTGACCATTCATTACGCCAGCGAACATGTCACTTATGTCGCCAGTGGCCCCAAATGACGGGGTTGGTCCCAGAGAAGATTAGGTCAACTGCGGCTGCAGCCTGGTGCTTGATGATGCACCGCCTTTTTGCTTGCTCATCGACGTCATTAATCTGTCGAAGGTTGATGACGCTCCCATCGTTATTCCATCTGACATGGGCCTGGTCGGCGAGGCTGACGACGCCTTCCTGCTCATATCGTTCCTTGGGCACGGTGTGAAGTTCATATCCGGATGGGCTATCTCCGGGTAGTCATAACTGGAAGTTAAACCTACAGTTGGTAGTGACGCCATGCGCTCGTCGTACAAAGACTTCCAACTCTTCTTGGCCTTCGAACCCGGTTGTTCTTCACTCGGGCTTATACTCGACATCATCGCGTTGTTGCTCTGCTTGGCCAGAGATGAGTGGGTACTAGCCGAATGTGAGTATTTTCCCCTCCACCTGTGACTCTTGGTCTACGATTTGGACATCCCCTTAAATAACACTTCCTCTCGCGGCTCGACCTCGGAACGCTCCGAGGTCTCCTCCGTCCTCTCGACTTCCTCCCGCTCGAGGTCCTCGCTCGGCTCAAAGTCGGGTCGAATGAGCGTCTGTTCTCCCTCGTCAAAGGGGTCCACAAGCGTTTCGCTCGCGGTTCCGGCTTCGGCGCTCCGCCTTTGATCGGCATCGAGGGTTTTCTCGCTCCTTAATCTCATTTCGCTCACTGAAAGATCAAGTTGACCTTTAGTCGATTCGGTTTCGGCAAACACGTCGGAGGCGCTGCTAAACGAGGACTGGCTACGCCTAGTTTTAAATTTTTGCGTGCTGTCCTTGCTCAGCCTGGGAATCTTAGTAGTCAATCCTAACGAGTCCCTGCGCTGCATGCTTTGTGACAAAAACAATATTCGTATGATTTACTGGCGACGCACACGTACCGCAAACAAATTCAAGTTAAATTACTTAACGCTGCCTCCTCGATCTCGTAAGTATCCAAAGTGTCCCTTAGGTTTCTCAATGACAATCTTAGTGACTCAGTTAGAGTTACACACACACAGGGCCTGCTCAATATTGATATAATGCTAACTCAACCCTGTCGTATAGTATAACAGCATCACAAAATTTTTACAAGATATAATCAACACACAAAACACAACAGATAATCAGATAAGAATATCCTACAGGTGACAGCGACCTTTTGTCAGTATCAATTTATCGCCACACAATTTATCAAGTCACTGCTTTGTTAAAATTAAACAATCTTTGATAAAAAGCAGTGATGATTCAGAAACAGATCAATAAAACTTAGTCTTAAAGAAAAAGACTTCCCCCAATCGGAACGATCCGAAAGAACAAAGCCCAGGACACAGTCTTCTCAAGTGGGTGTGTATTTGCCTAATACACTCACCAATGTCTTCTTTTAGGTGCCCTGCGATTGCCCGAGCTGTCCTATTAAGTGGCTCAAGGCATCCTCTGATCGAAAATTTCTAAAGTCTATGAAAAAGCTCTCCCACACCCGGACTGCTCCAAGTGCACGAGAGTAGGGAACAACTTTTCTTCTCAAGTGAGTGTGTATTTGCCTAAAACACTCACCGAGGTATTCCTTTATTTGTTCCCGGATTGCCCGAATTTTCCTATTAAGTAGCTCAAGGCAACCACACAACCAAAATCACAATCAAAAAAAAATTTTTTTCGGTACTTCTGATACACCCGATCTAGAATCCAAAGTTGATCACGAATTTCCGGGTCAAAATGGGCTCTTGTGATCCTAATAAGCACGCCTAATATCCTAATATGATTTTGATTAAATGGTTATTTTCCGTTTCCCAAATTGCCACAGAAGGTTTCCTCAAGTTTCTAACAAGGAAGGTTGTTTAGAAGGTTTAAGACACACCGGAGGGTTACTTCGGAGGGTTGCTAAAACACTTAGCCTACTTCGGAGGGTACCTTAATCACCCAAGTTACTTCGGAGGGTCCCCTTAAATTTACTAAGTAGGGTCAATAAGATGCTTAATATGCTCCGGAGGGTTGCTTCGGAGGGTACCTCCAAAATTCTCAAATTTCTGAGCTTCACTTAGAAGGGCCTTCAATTAACTTTAGAAAGCGTAAAAACAAGCTAAATTCTCTAGGGGGAGCTGTTTTAACTTCTTTGGATGATCTCGTGGAAATTTTCCACAAAGGAGGGTTGCTAAGGGGTTTAGCTGACTCCGGAGGGTTACTTCGGAGGGTTCCCCAAAAATCAAGAAAAAAGGTTATGTTACCGCGAAAAAGTTTCCAAAAGCGGTCCACCTGACTTAAAACTAGGTTGGCTGACACGGTCAACCTTCCCAGTTGGATAAAAAGGTGTTTTGATAATATTTTCTGCCGCTCGGAGGGTTACCTACGATTTGGACCCTCCGAACCAACAAATTCTGAAAAATTTTTCTTTTCCAGGATTATCAACCCAAAAACGGTTGTGGTCCGAAAAAGTGGTCCAAAACGTCGACTTATGGTACCAAAGTTATCCCGACCGGTTGGCTAGTCTTTGAGAAATTACCAAAAACATGTTTGTCCAAATGGCCTTTTTTCACCACCTATATAGGTTCTGAGAGACTTTTTCCGCAATTCCTATCGAAAGTGCCTAAAAATAATTGAAACGAGCGTAGTAGCCCTGTATGGCACTGGAATAGTGCAAAAAACCGGATCAAAATTGGTTTGGACACAAAAATTTGGCCAATAACTATCAAATTTGGACCCTCCGATTCCTTCCTTTTCCAATCCTTAAGTCGTTAGCTCTATCTACGGAGCTAATCAGAGGGTTACTCAAGAATTTTTCTGGCAGCCGAGCACGTTATGCTAGCACGCTCCTAACTCAAAAAAAATTTTATTGCTCTAACTCTAAAAACTCAAAAACTCGATCCCCAAAACAGATTGACAAAATTTAGAAAATTATCGAAATTTTGATCGAAAAATTTTGGTTTTTTCCAACTTTTACTGAGTCTTCGTTCACGCGGTTTCCTTAGTTAGGGGGATCGAACTACGTAGCTACTCCCTATGTAGAAGCTTTTTGTTGTTCGGAAAAGCTCGATTATCCAAAAATTTGGGGGTCTATAGTTTACCAAAAATCGATAATTTTCGACGAAATTTTGGTGTTTCTTGGGTCTAAATAGGAGATAAGTAATATATAGTAAGGACAATAACCTATTAGTAGTCGTTAATGAATAGTACTATACCCTCCTTTGCACCAAAATACCCGAATTAAGACCCTTAATTCGGAAATTTGTAATCGATGGAGGGTACAATCGGACCGCGCCAATCGTGCCCCCCACCACTTAAGTTTTAATGAAATAGTACCCGAACGATACTAAAATTGCTTCAACGATACCCAACAGTCGTTGCGGATGTTGTCCCTGATGTCCCTGTTGAGTGTGGAACACGTTGGTCAGCTTGCCACTCTACCCTCCGGTCACCGGCAAAATTACCATTAACGTGCTTAAACACTCAAATTACACTCGAGGGAGGGTATCCAACCCTTCTCCAAAACACACAATCTTTCTATCAGAAACGATATAAATCAATCTGAAACAACAACAAATAGGAAGGTCAGATCACATCTCGTCCGGAAATAACATATAAACTGTCACTTTACGTTTTTTACTGTTTTTGGTCTTTTTTGGATTTTTTTACTGTTTTTTGTACTTTTTTGTTTTCAAATAAATTTGTTTTTGGCTTTTTGTTGGTTATACACTATTTTTGTTTGGTTTTACCCTTTCTCTTTAATTGTTTTTGGTCTTGGGACCTCGGGACAAGCGGGCTCATGACCTCCCACCTAACCCTCCGGCCCCCGGAAATTTCGGTGTTAACTAAGTTAAAAAGCTAAATAGTACTGGACGGAGGGTACGCACTAAGGCCTCTAACTTGGGCATACGCCCGGAGCGGAGGGTTCGTCGCTGAAACGCTTGCTGATCATGATGGTCTTATGCCTTTGACAGGCCCACCCAGGAGCGCCATAAAAACGTCCAAAAATAACATTCGCCCAAATACTACACAGCGACGGAGCGTAGAAAAAGTACCTATTAACGACTGGCAGGCGTCAATTACCTTAATCCTACTCGTTTTTCACCGTCTCGACCTTGCCAGTTGATTTTCTGGTCTGTCTAGGGCTAAGTAAAAAGTTACCATTTTTAGGCCATCAGTCAAACGACTTTTGATCAGCTTTCGTTTACATGCGAACACAACCACATAGCTGAGTCTCGGCTCCTCAGACTACGTGATTGTCATTAAAAACACGGATCGAATAACCTAATTTAACATGTTTTTGTGTGACAGTTCTATATTAAATCCATTGGAGATGGATTGACCCTTTCCTCTTTCTAGCTACTCATATTCTAAAATATCAAACTATACCGGTGTTAATTTAAAGTTTCACGACATCCAAGTAGCTATACAGTCAGCTTTATACAGTCCCTTCACATAAAACAGTCTCTGGGGGACCGAGCCTCCGCTCCCGTGATCTTCCTGAGTTAACGCTCTTATCTCTTCCAATTTGTGGCACGGGAGGGTTCCGTGGTATCTTCCTTCCCCACTGAAGCTTCCTTCTCCACTAATATCCGCTGATAAGGGTCTTATCGTGCTTTGTTGCCACGATAAGAGGCTTTGTGTTTTTCGTCTCTTGTGCGACCGTTTTCCACAATATTTGGCGTTGTTCTGCTTTTTCGTCGTTTTTCGTCAAAATGGCCGTCTTTTTGTATTTCTCAGAAATATTCCCCTTCCGATCGAAATTTTGAAAATGAAAATTCTAGAATATTCCTACCCTCATTCGCAATACTTTTTCGTTAATAAGACCTTTTTTCGTTTTATTTCGTGTCGCCGGAAGGTTGCGCTGTGCCATCTGGCAGAATGGCTAACCAACAACTCAGAATTGCGATAGGACTTCGATTAGGATCAAAAATATGCGAACGGCATAAATGCGTGTGCGGAAAAGACGTTACCGAGGATGGTTGGCATGGTCTTTCTTGCCTCAAAAGTGCAAGGAGTTCCTCTAGGCATTCAAACCTGAATGCCCTTATAAAGGAGAGTCTATCATCTACTCACATACCGTCTGTTTTAGAACCACGGCACCTCTACAGTACCGATCAGAAGCGACCAGACGCTTTGACGCTCGTTCCATGTGCTGATGGTAAGCAGCTCTTGTGGGATGTAACGGTAGTAGACTCCTTAGCTCCTTGTAGGATTAGTGCCGGGTCTGTTTGTAACCCTGGTACGGCTGCCGCTGAAGCGGAAGAGCGAAAAATTGACAAGTATAAAGATCTTGTAAATGATGGATATCGTTTTCAACCGCTAGCTTTTGAAATTCAGGGCGTGGCCGGCCCCAGCACAGAAGTTTTTTGAGCAAGCTTTGTAAGAACCTAAGCATATGCACTGAGGAACCCAGAGCAGGCAGATTTTTAAAACAGAGAATCTCCCTGGCAATACAGATTGCAAACGCCGCTTGCGTACTCGGAACAATAAATGACAAAATAACTTTCGACGAAATATTTTACTTGTAACACTTGTATATTATATTATCTCGTGTCGAGTTGCGTGTTCTTATTGAAGAAACGTAACCCGTATCGATTTTAATTGAAAAGGACTTAAACGCTTGTCATCTTCTTTTATTATTATCACTTCCATATCTAGAAAATTCCAAGGATTTTGACTGGAATACATGATGAAGGGACTCATGACTGTAACCTCGGTTATTGTGATACTTTTGGTTTTGACCTTCTGATTACCCCTTAAGACAAAAAGAAGAAAAGAAAAAAAAATCTGCCTAGCAAGTTGAACAGACAAAAGAAAATCTGAAGCTCGAGCGGTGTTTTGAAGCAAAGAAAATGCAGTGTCAATGTCTCAAAGAGATCCCGGAAAGCGAATTGGCAAAAAAAATAAAGGAAAAAGTTTACGAGATAGAGAACGGTACCATGAAATTACTGTTAGCAACAGGAAAAGTTGTTTGGCAAAAAAGTCAAACTCGAATCACTGGTTTGTAACCTTTGAATATGAGAGCAGAATAGATCTGCAGCCAGACGAAAAAGTGAAAATTATGTGCAATTCTGTGATGGTGCCATGCAAAATTCTGAGCGCGCGCAGACCATCTGAAATGAACAAACACCGGAATTTAGGCCTTTTCATACCAGAAGAAACGAGAACGCAGCCTCTGCCTGCTGGTAATGCAGACAACTCGAGTGTAAGGGGCATCAAGAGGAGCAGGTTGTCATAATGCATTATGAAGGAGTCTCAGCCATGCGAAGAGATGAAAACGAGGCAATGCCGAATTTGTTATTTTTGGGCTAGAACAGTTCTTCAAAATCTAAAGCTCGTCGAGTAAATCTGCTTCTCGGAAGTCGAGACATGACGTGCTTATCTACGAAAATAAATTTTTTTTTGCATTGAGCCTTGAAAACAAAATTCTGCGAATCAGCGAAACAAAGCTGAAAAATGAGGACACGAAGAACAAGCAAAGACGCGCCATCGACGCTGCGTACCAGAAAGAGTTGAGAAATTCGGAGGAATTCCTCAAACTGAATAAATTGAACTCTCGGATTATCCCGATGTTCTTCGAATGCATCCTGCCTTGCTACCTAAAGTTTTCCATGGAAATCAAAATATAATGTATTTCCCTGCCAAAAAACACCCATAATAGCTGGGAAAATTACTGAGTGTTGCTCTGCTTGGACCTCAGGGTCTAACAGATGAAATGATTGGTGCAAAGAGATCACGAAAGCGGAAAGAGGCCAATCGTGAACTAGTTGAGAATTTTGAAAAGTAATTTCCGAATACTTACAACTAGAAGCCACCCGGAAAGAAACGAGTAATCAGATACAATCGTTACTAGCCGTATTCTTCGGATGGGGAAGGCTGTGAGATTGTCGATAACTTTTCCTGGTGGCGTAAAAACAGCTTTTTCATCAAAGAGCGAGCTATTCTGTTTCTGAAGCTCAGTTTTGTTGGCAAATCGAGGGTTAATTGCCTTAAATAGCGAAGCTTGACCTTAGAGTGAGAGTGTTCTTACGACTCAATCAAATATGCGTCATTTGTAATACGCGTTGTGTCTTCTAAAAGAATCAATTTTCAACTTAAATGCTACAAGAATGATCTGCTTAAAGCTCGGCCCCCCTTAAACGATTAGGTTTCATTTCTCGTCAACATATACTTTGCGCGCGAATGTAACTATTCGTAGTTGTTTTCTTGGTTCTTTTGACTACTCTGAGGAAACGACTTTAGATCGTGTTGCTTTCTAGATGCAATCGACTGGCACGTAAAAACAAACCCACTATTCAACATTTTGGGTTGTCAGTGGTTAAAGAGTGTTTGGGTTGTTTGAAACTTTTATTTGAGGTTGCTAAACAATAAAAGAGAGTGGGCGAAGGTTTGGAAGTAGCTTAGAAACTGCCGTTTCTACTACTTCTGATGACCTTGAACCCCAATTGATTGACTCCAACCATGAAGAAAATTAAAGTCTCAAGAAGTCTTTGGCTTTGAGGGAGTGATATATAACCTATTTTTCTCGTTAATGAATGTGACCGCCTGAATCATTGTTCGAGTTGCTACAAAGTTTTAACTATGGCCGTCTAATTCTTTAATTATTCTTTAATTATCTGAGCAAGGATTACAATGGTTTGACCATTCTGTGATATTTTCAAACAATCAATATTTTTTCGCAAGTGATGTACAGCTCCGCGTCATCTGTGCTCTTTTTTAAAAACTGGCGAGAAGGAATTAAAGGTCGCGAGACTGCAGACTGAAAAATTAGTGTCGCTAGTTTTAGATTCCATGCTTCCGACAATGTTTTACCAATGAACTGCGAATAATGATCCTTTCAGGATGACTAAAAACTAATGAACAAAAAAGAGTCCCAGTTTTTTACTTCAATTAGATTATCTTATTATTCTTTATACGTCAAGGTGTCTTTTGATAAAAAATTAGTGCAATTAGAAGAATCAGTTTTGAGAGACATGTGTATGGATGTGGTGCGTTCCGACGCACATCAGTTCATTAGCTCAGCCGTTCTTGAGGACCAGTATGTACGCTCTAAACTTGAGAAGCGAGAGCATATCTCGGCCTGTGATTTTGTATTCGAGTACTGGTTCAGGTAAATGATTCTTTATAGTCCACACGATGTTCGCTATTCGTATGGCAACCATTTTTTAATATAACTAAATGTTTTAGCGATTGTTTTATTGGGGACAGCCACTCCTTGGTAGCAGGAGCAGATATCAGTCGCAATAATACTCGTAGACATCGACGCTCAGTAACCAAACTTCTACCGTATCAATTGAACATCCTTGTGAAAAGGGACGATAAAATTAATAAGTCAGTATGTGGAGAGAGTGAATATTTTTAATTTAGTTTTTAATGCATTTCAGCTACGAGTTATTTTACTTGGAACATTTTGATTGTTTCATACATTTGTACTTGAAATTGTCATCGATTTTGTTTTCAGACAATTCGATGCCTCGATCGTTACTGAGGAAATCCCTGCTGGCAGTGGCTGCGGCATCCGGCTCATATGGAACTGTTTGCTATTTGGTTCCTGAAAAGTTCGACAGTCAACTACTTTATGTCTACCGAAAACTTCCACTGAAGGTCGTTTCCTATTCTGTAGGTATGGTTTAATAGTTTTTCACCAATCCCTTTGATGCAGACAGTTTTAGTGAGGGAGACACAATTTAGGTCGAATGATGTCAGTTGACATCCCTCCAAGGTGGAGAACTCCAATTGTAGGATCTTTCTCTCGGCTTATTGCTGCAGACGAGTCAGAATTGAAGGAATGTGACCTGGAAAAGTATTCAACATTAAACCAGTTTTTCTCGAGAGAATTGAAACCAGGCGCCAGGATCTTCCAAAAAAGCTCTCATGACAGTCAAGTTTGGTGTCCCAGTGATGGAGAAATTATTCAGTTCAGACCAGTTGGCTCTTCTATGGGATATACAGGTATATTCGCAGATCTTAGAATTGTTAGCAAGTGGTAAAAAGGCTTGAAATATCAGTTATTGGAAATAGATGGTTTAGGGGCTACCAAAACCGAAGATTTTATGACAGTCAAGGATTGCTCATTCTCCCTATCTGAGTTTTTGGGTCCTCCTTTGACAGTAAAAGAGAACTCAACATCGGTGTCATCAATACAGAATAGACTGTGTCAGAACGATAGAAATTGTTTATATGCTTGCGCAATTTATCTCAGCCCTTCAGATTGTCACAGATTTTACTCGCCTGTTGATTGGAAAGTCAATTTTGTTCGCCATTTTAGCGGTAAGGCACTTTTTGTTCCAACCATTTGCAAAATGCCGAGGAACTCTATTTGGTTGTTTTAGTTTTTTTTGTTTTTCACGCAAAATCAGGTACCATAAGTAATCATCGGAATGGGTCGAGTTATATATCATATTAAAGTTTAGCCGTGATTTGAACGACATTGAAATATTTTGAAAATTTTTTCTTGATGTCGAGAAAAAGCCGGCTTGAAGTTTTTGATTTGCGGGCTAATTTAGAGCTAATCAAATCAGCGTGAAGGCTTACAGTCGCTTGTTTAAGCCTTGAAAACATAATTTTACTCCAGCAAAGTTAGTTTTTTGCTCCATTTTTGGAATCAAAAATTCAAAAAAATTGCAAAATTCGGAATATTTTTTTAATGATTTTTTTCGTGTTTGTTTTAGTCTTTTTCATTAATGCTGTTTTCCAATTAGCCAATTTAACTGTGATTGTTGATTATGCCGAAGTTCGATTTTTGTTCAGATCTTTTTCTCACACCACAGAAAAAAAGTTGAAAAAAAAACAAGTTTTTTTTAAGACTATGGTCGTAACATTCTGTGCTATTTGCAAAGTGAGCGGCTATCCTTGTTTTCAATTTATGTATTTATTGTTCTAAGCAATTCTTGAAATGGGAAGGAACTACGGCGTAGGTTTTCGGGTGCTTTTTTCCGAGCGATTTTGGCAAGCTCAAAGAAAGCTTGCTGTGAGTCTTGCGTGGATGTGCAACCATGTTGTAGACCGTTGAGCCGTGATTCAGACCCCAACAACAACAACTTCAAATAGTTGTCTTAGTTTCGAGAAAAGTTGTATGATTTTTTTGCGTTCTTCAGACTAAGTGAAATAGTTACGAGCGAAATAAAGAGAGATTGAACTACCAATTTAAATCTGCTCCGCTTGTCTTTTGCGATTAGCTAGTTGATTAAATAGGCACAGGGGCGGATCTAAATCGAAAAGTTTGTCGACTTTTTTCTTTTTTTTTTACGACTAAATTCATTTTATGAGCTCTCTCAAATCACTATACAGACCATATTTAGGCATTTATTGGAATATTTTGACCAACAAATCGCGTTTTTTCGGCGCGTGCTCCCCCATCCTCAAAATTAGAATGTTTTGCCGCCCTAGGCGCCGTTAGAAAAACTTTAGGGTCAGTCAGTCAAAAATGGATATCTCAAAGCAGTACAGAGTGGGGACCCTTTCGATCGGCAGGGGGTCGAATCCCTGAGGGCTGGGGGCGCCCTCCTAAATTCGCTGCTGCTCAAAATAGTACAAAGGGGGATCCTTGGGTCGGCAGGGGGTTGAATCGCTGAGAGGAAGGGGGCGTTCCCCCCTAAATCCGCTCGTGAATCGGCATATAGACTTTTTCCGGATACAGACAATCACTTGAATCATTCTGAGGCGGCAGTTTAAATAGCCGTTCTAATCATTTTGTTTCATTGTTGAACGGAAACCAACGCTTGATGTTCAACTTTCTAGTTTTCGCTTGTTTTTTCCTATTATTTTCGCTTTGAGGTTTTATGGCACAAATGATTTCGGCCGATGTTAATTCTGTATTGCTGCCTCAATAATCTTTGACCTCATTTGTGCTCTGATGGAGATCGTTTAGCTCAAAATTGCCTTGGCTCACCATGGTAGTCTGCCCAAGTTATGTCTGCTTTGTTACCGCTTGATAAATTTGTTTTTCTACACTTACTAAGCTTTGGCTATTGTGTTTCGGTGTTTTTCGTTTTTTGTCTATTCAGTGGCCTTCGTACTTTTTTGACCAGCTGCCGTGCTTTTTGTGATATATCGCAAGTAACTGGAAGCTCCAAGTTACCCCCGTCTATTAATTTAGCTTTTATTTCCTCTCATTTGGCAGATTTTTACGTAATTCAATGGCCCTTTTTAAACAAAAAAGAAGAGTTTTTTTTCATTATTCATTAATCGTTGAAGTAGGAACATTCTCTGCTACTTTTAGAGCAACTAGCTATCCTTATGATAATAAAATTGTATCGGAAACTTTAATGTAGGTTCGCTTCTATCTGTCAGGCCGTCCATTTTGAAGTTCTTCAGCCGAACACTATCTGGTGGTAAGAGTGATGACAACATAAGTGCAGTGCTGAGTATACAAGAACGGTGTGTTATGGTTGGCGAGTGGAAGCACGGCTTTTTCGCTTTCACCGCTGTTGGTGCTTCAAATGTAGGATCGATTGACTTGAATCACTTTCCTCAAATTCGAACCAACATTAGACCCAAAAATGACAAGTTATACGAAGACCACATGCCAAAAAACGAGTGAGTTTGTTCTATAGTTCAATCTAAGTTTTTCTTCATTGCGATCATTTCTTCTGGTTAATAAAACAGATTTTCTGGTATAATTTTAAGTAATAAAATCAACCGAAATTGAAAATCGTTTTGTCATTGATGATTTCAGCACCAAATACTGATTAGGTTCTTTCTATTTGCAATCAAATAAGATTCTGATTTGTTTCAGTTCAGTTGACTTGAAACTGAATATGGGCGATGAAGTTGGCAAGTTCAATCTGGGCTCTACCATTGTTCTTGTTTTTGAGGCGCCAAGAGGTTTGAAGTTGCGAGAAGTGTCTCAATGTAAAATTGGGCAACATATGATTGTTTAACAACTATGTAAAGAATAAATAACGAAGATTTTATATTTCTTTTATGTATTTTTAAAAACTCATTTCTTAATTAACTGACCTAAACTGCGGTTTTGTTTATTTGATAACATTTCAGTAAGGCTCATGAGTGAAACGCGCCAAGATGCGGAAGATGAGTAACGTACCTGAAGGGAGAGGCACCACCCCTGTCAGTTCTAATTCCTAAAGTTTTCCCAAAGGGTCCCCTGTGGCTGGCACTATTTCACGATATTTTTCTTGTTGATTGAACTCATGCTTTTTAACCTTCGCGATAAGCAAGCAAGAGCGTTACAAACGGGTACTTGACCTGTTCCTTGAAAGAATTCGCAAGGGTTTAATTTTCAATTGCTTAATAAGTAATTCAAATTCAGCGGATAATGCTGAGCATTTGACGCATAGGAAAAATCACTGCTGGAGACAAAACGTGGATTTATCACAGAACGGACTTTTTGAAGGTTCAGCTTTGTTCAATTTTCCTTTGAATATCTTTCGTAAAAAATTTAACGCTGCAGGTGCTTTAAATTCAATGTTTTTTGGGTCTTTACACATGTTTTGTTTGACAAAAGACGAGTTTTTGTAAGTTTTTGATACATCTACAAAATCATATTCACTCATTTTTGCATCGCACGTGGTGCAAAACTCTGCTTGCTTCTGTGTTTTAAGATGCCTTAGGCGTCCATATCTTCTGAATTTTGCGAATGTTGATGTTTTTCAATAATTGAGTTTTCACTCATATAGGCCGTTCTGTCTTTTCCGGAAAAGGCAAAAAATTGCTCACGTTTATTTTTGTTTGACATGTGATTCTTGAAATTCAATTGCCACGCTGGGAAATCGAATCAGTTATTTCAACGGAAAAAGCTAGATTTTGTATTAAATCCGATTTTAGTTTTAATAATTTCTAGCAAAAAACGTTTTTCAACATGCTTTAGCTTTATCCAACAAGTGTGAAACAGAAAAAAAATTTTAATTCGAAGATATCTATGGTCTTTTTTTCATTTGAAAATCAGAAAACGAAAAAATCTTATTTTCTGCTTCCTGAAGTTCAACAAGTTGTCTCAAACCTCTTGTTTAAACTGCGATCTGTGAGGCTACTTCTTTCAACCCTAGTCGCAATTATTGTTGTTACTTTTGGTGGCTTGTTTAATTGGCTATTTAATAGCATATGCGTTGAGATTTGAATTTTGATTAGTTAACGCAGTTGATGCATTTTTGAACTCATCAAAGGAGGCTATTCGTTTCATACCAGTGTAATAAATAAAACTCACTATGTGTAAGCAAATTAATTTTTGCATGTTTATACATTGCAATGCATAGAAATGTTTTTCTTTTTTCCAGACTATGCAAGCTAGGTCCACTGAATGCCCTTATGTAAGGCTGTAACTATGATGCAAGCATAGGATGGGAGGAGGCCAGAGCAGTGGAGTGTTCAGGTTGGATGCATCCATCATACATTATTTAACGGGCGTTTTTCGTTTCGGCGTTAATTTCAATGAGTTTGAGTTTAGCAATCCTTTGGGGAGATGCTGTCAGGATTGTCCCAGTAGTAGTAAAATTGGCCTCTAAATATGAAAACCTAAATTTTTAAGGTTTTCGAGAAACGACATTATTTTATGATTTTTTCAAAAAAATGGATATTAAAAACTTCAAAAAAGAGTTTCAAGTCTGGCTCCAAACATGACCGCTCAAAACCTTAGTTTCCGAGACATGCTTGAATTCGAAACATGAAAAATTTTCAAGTTAGATTTACAAAAAATTCAATTTTGAAATTCTAATTTGCATAGTGGGGTGTTGTCGAGGTAATCTAACGTTGGTTTATATCGTTTATATCAGGCTTTCAAATATGACTTCTAAACCACTTTCAAATTTCGAATTTCGTGTTTTTAGGAAGTTTGAAGACTTCATAAAGCTTACATTAAAAAAAACACTTTTCGAAATTTGAAATTATCCACCCTTTGTTGGTTGATATCAAGGTTTTTTTCAGCATTTGAAAAAATGGCCCACACAAGTATGATGGCTCAAACTTTTCTAGTTCCCGAGACTTGGCTTTTTGTTAAATGTTTTTTAAATAAATTTTGATGTAAAAACTAGTTCTCAAATTTTGAAAATCTCGACCCGATCATATGGCGGTGATCTTATGTTGGCCATCCACTCAACGAACGAGCCATTCATCTATCCTGTCATCCAAACAGCTATAAATCGCGCCATCCATCAACCAACCAGTCCTCCATCCATCTAGCCACCCATCCATTCAGCCTTCCATTCATCTCTCTATTCATACATTCACTCACCCTTTCATTTATCCCTTCCTTTAACAAGTTATCCTTCCATTCATTAAGCCATCCAACCAACCAATCATCGATCTAACCAGTTATCCCTCCAGCCAGACAACTGAGCAGTCATCCATCAGTTCAGTCAGCACTTAAGTCATCCATTATTTCAACCATCCAGCCATTTATCCATTCACTCGTTCATCTATACAAGCATCCCTTGATCTCTACACCCGTCTCTCATATATCCATGTACCCATGCCTCCTCCCAACCGGGTATTCATCGAGCCACTGTCCATCTAGGCATTGACTGATCCGTTCAACCACCCATTCATCTATCTAGCCATTCAACCAGCCAATCATACATCAGTGAAGCCATCAAGTCATCTAGCCATTCATCGATCAAGACATTTGGCCATCCAGTCAACCTATCGATATAGCCCTTGATCCAATTTGTCATTTATCCATTCATCCAACGATGTAAGTAGTAGATGTTGGAGCTGAAGTGGGGGGGGGGGGGGGGGGGGGGGTGCATGGCGGACCCCATGTATTAAGATACGTTATAGATTTCCGGTCCGCCATGCTATGTATTAAGATTGGGTATAGAGTGTACAATGTATTAAGATAGGGAATACCGATGGTAAGGTTTCAGTGTGATGGTAAGATAAAGAAAAACGAAATTTTTTTGGTTTTTGTCTAATTTTTTCGCAAAAATCTCGGCGCGCGTTACCTAATTGGGTACAGTTAATTGTTAATTACGTGTAGAATAAAGGTTATGTATTTAGTTTTTTTGGTGCATGGTAAGTCAGTGGTAAGAGATTTTGTGCAAAAACTTGGAATTTTTATGAAAAAATTTTCAAAAAAAACTTCAAAACACGATAAGGTTAGCTATTATTTGACCTAAATTATTAAATAATCTTACTTTCTATCTAATTGAAACAATGCTGAAACCTACTAAAACTTCGAAAAAATTCAAATTTTTTTGAGAAAAAATTGCAAAAATTTCAAGTATTTGGAAAAAATTGCAGAAATCTCATAATTTTGGCTAATGTATTGTTGCTTTTGATCTAATTATAAACATACTTTTACGTATTGATTTTAAAAATAAGCTAAGACTGTATGTTAATTGGCATTATGTTGAGACAATGATACAAACTTTTTCAACAATTTTTTCTCAAAATATTGAAATACGATGAAGTTTACCTTAATTTGAGCTAAATATTTGGTTATACAATGCTCTAAACAGTGAAAAGAAGGTTCATAGTAGCAGAATCATTATTGAAACTTCCGGAAAACAGTGAAATTAGTCGTAATATTCGAGAAGGTAAAATAAAATTAATCAAATTTACATGAAATTTTCCATTTCGAACCTTTTAATTTGGTTTTTAACTGTTTTTTTTGTCCAGTTCAGGGATTATTTTAGGAATCTAAATTCAAATGAACATTAAGGGTAATATCCTATGAAATTTTTAAATCAAACTCCATTTTTTTCTCATTGAATTACCCAAATTTGTACAAAAATTACAACTTGTGAGAAATTTTTCATGTTAAAAATTAGAAATGTCTGATTATTGATAAAAAAAATGAACAGTTTATTGCTAAATTTGTTTAAAATGGGATAAATGTTTCTTAAAAATTTATTCGATATTGGCTCAAATTCAACAAAAACTTCTTCATAACTGATGATTATCTCTCTGTTGCTTCTGCAACATAACTTTCAAGATTTTCCGTAGAGTTTTTCCATGTTTTAAAGTTATTCTTGCTTTCTGTTTAAAACATGTTTTCACTATTGAACACACTTTACTAGAAAATTTAGTCAAAACTGGAGAATTTAGGAGGGAAATAGTATCAATTGAACGAACAATTTGCTAGCAGAGATGAAATTAGAACTGATACCGTATGATTTTTACAATAAAAAATGTTAATATCTTCCTCGAGGTTCCCCTGTTCAGTTGCTATTGTAAACTATTTAAGCAAAAATACACATTTTGGAATCATTAACTATCACTTTTCTTGCAAAATAGTTATTAACTCGCTTTTTTTCTTAATTTATGACGGAAATTTTCTCAAAAATATCCAAGTGAGAAAGAATTGGTGCTAGTTAAAGCATTCAAAAATATATGCAAACATTGAGAATATGAAGGTGTATTTTTACGATCTAAGAACAAATTAGGAGCAGCTCTATTAGTTATAATCTGAAAATCTCCGGAAATACGCAAGAGAACCTAGTTCCTAACATCTACAATATAAAAACTTCTGAAAGAGCGAGTCTAAAAAAATTGATTTAGCAAAGCAAAGCAAGGTGCAAACTGGAACAATTGTGTAATTTTCCAATTTTTATTTAGAAAAAAACTCTATGTAGTAAAAATGTAGTAATGTATTGTATATAGTGATGTGTATTCTATGTAGTATTGTGTAGCAAGGAAAAGTAGATCTTCAAAGCAAGTTTTCGATTTATGCTTTATGTATCTTCTTCCAAAAGATGTCGAATTGGGTTTGCTTTTCAAAAATTATCTTCAAAACATTTGATCTTTCATATAAAGTACCAAATATATCAAATGATAACAGTTTTTTCTAATGAATTACGGATAAATATAAGACTTTGAGAATTTTTATGTCGGATTTTTTCTCAAGATATACTTTATAAGCTAAATTTTAGTAAAAGTATCTCAAATCTCTTAAGGATCAAATTGAGTTTCTATCTCATTTTAGCATTTTCTCAATTTCTGCTTCATCTACTATCTACCAAATGAATCCAATTTGAGCAAATTTTTACTTGAAAATTGAGTTTTAGATGGAAAAATGTATCGTTTCAACGAACGATCAATAATCCGAAGCTGAATTAATACCATAAACCCTTTACTAAAAAGCTTTAAAGGATTTTCTCAAGCTCATAACTGTATAGTGCTGTTTTAAATCTGAATTTCTATTTTAGACTAAATTTTTAGTTGGAATGATGTATATCATTATCTTGAAACTTTCAAAGTTTAGCAAAATATACATTTTTTCCAGGTCATTTATCAATTTCTTTTCTGAAATCATCAAAAAATCAATAGAAAAACATAATTCTTAATAAGTCAAACCACATTATCTGCTTAAAAAGCTCTGCTCTATGAACACTTTTACAAGCACTAAACAAGGAAAACTTTAAAATAGCAACTACAAAAAACCTTTCAATTAGTTGATGTTTTCCAAATATCCAAGTTTTACAATTTTTAGGCGAATACTTAAATACTCATTAGCATTTGTTATGCACTTTACTACAAATTTATCACAACAAATCTCCGCAAGCTTGCAACCAAGGGAGTTTTTACTGTTGATTAAAAATTTTCGGATCGAGTTCCATGGAAAGCTTCACGACGATTTGAACTCGATTTTTGCTGTCTTTAACATCAATCAAAACCTTTGAATAAAAAAATAAATGACAGTTCAAGTAATGTAATGAAAACACTGTATAATTACTGACTAGATTTGTTACAATTGCTGAGACTTTTCAGATTCAGTAAAAACTAATAATCATAGTAATTTCTAAGTTTTTAAAAAAAAAACTTAAAAATTTTACCTTTTCCTGAAGTGTGTTTGGAGTTTGCTGAGCACATAATTTAATATTATGCTGAGAATGCTTCTTCTTGAAATGATTAGCGAGTTCCTCGCTGCTATAAGTATAAAAATTACAGTTAGAACACTTCAAAACACCACATGTACTACGATGTCTTGATGCATCTTTGTGAGTGTAATCCCTGCCACATTCAAGACATGCAACTCTTTCGTTTCTATTGTGTGAAGGCATCTCAATAGTAATGAAAAATTAAATGGGAGATTTAAAATGTACCAAATTTTTAGATAAGGTGAGTTGAATAGCCTCAAAAAATGAATAAAAGTAAATAATAACAGCAAACTTATTAACCAATTGTTTTTAACGAGAAAGAAAATCAGAATGGATATGCTATTTAGCCTAGCTGAAATAAAAATCATCCAATCTAACCATGGAATTTTTAAAAGTATCAACCAATCAGAATCGAGCATTAATTACAAGGAAACTTTTATCTTTTCTGATATCAACCAATCAGAATTGAGCTTCAATAGTCATGTGATTTTCGACAAATTCAATGTCCACCAAACAGAATTGAGCTTCAAAAGTCATGTAATTTTCAGCAAATTCAATGTCAACCTATCAGAATTGAGCTTCAAAAGTCATGAAATTTTCAAGAAATTTAAAGTCAACCAATCAGAGTTGAGCTCTTCTTCTCATGAATTTTTCAACAATTTCTTTAACTTTTGTAGATTTTGAGGATACTTTCACAGACATTATTTGTGTTAATAACCAATCAGAATGAAGTAATCACAGATTTTAAACACTTTGTAGATCAGAACCAGACTATGTTTATGAAATTTCTTAATCAATAAATTTTATTGAATTTTTCCAACATAACTAAGATTTGAAGTTTGATACCCTAGTGGGATAAATGAGATTTCTTGTCTAGTTTATATTGTTTTTTGATATTCAATTCAAATTTTGAAATTTCGATTAAAATTTTTCCGATTTGTTCTATTTCTAACCAGTGAAAAAAGAAATTACCAAAATATACCTTTTTATCTTTTTCTTTTTGGTATATTGTAGTATAAACAACCGGAAGTCTATTAAATTTGGATAAACGATCAAAAGATATTCTGACAAATCTGGATTTTGTATTTGTATCAAATTCAAAACAGTAATCGAATTGATGTTCCTTGTCTCCAATTTCTGTTTCATAGGCTCTTCCATTGTTTTGTTTTTTACTGATCGTCCACCCAATCTGAGTTAACTCTTCTAAATAAAAACATTGTTGATAAATCTGACAGTACTCTTCTTTTTTGTAATCTCCTCTCCATCTTTTTAACAAAACTATTGAACTTTCTGTGTTTCTATACAAATTAAAACTTATACAATCTCCATCAACTTCATCTGTCCACCACTCTTGTAGTTTTTTTGTAGTAGTTCAATTTTAAAATCTGATAAATGTTCAATTCAGACATTTAAAACGCTTTTGATGGAAACATTTTTCTTACTGAAATATATGAAGAAACTTAAAAAACTCGAATTGTTTTTATCATTTTTAAAGTATTTTGAAATAACAGTCACCGTAAATATTTTTTAATTGTTTAGAGTCTAATTAGTTTCAAGGAAATTCATGTAGTCAATAAAAACCTCAAACTAAGGCAGAAAAAAATTGAAAACAACCAATAAAATTCAAAAAATCTTAAAAACTAATGATAATGTTTTCAACTAAATATACATTCTTGTTTGTAATTTTCTTAAATTGAAGCAAAATTTAGCTAAACTTTGATAAAAACAGTTATTAAATAAATTTATCTGTAATTTCATAAATAAATACTGGAAAGTGTTTTATGTCAATTTCGATAAAATTGTATGTTTTGTCTGACTTTTCCTCAGATATTATAGCTTTAAATATACACTTTAGTGAGAAAAAATAGTTTTGAACCAATAATATCTCAATTACCAAACATGCAAAACATCACAAAGCTTTACTGAGGTTTACAATTATCAACAAACATAAAGTCTCCTAATATTTGGGACAGTTCTTTGAATTCATTCAAAGTATAGTTGACATATGCAACTTGCTTCAAGTCTTCATTATCCTTTGCAGCGAAGAGTCGAATCTGAATGTAGGGTGGCTTGCTCACGTTGTACTTCTTGATTGTGACACACACCCTCCTCATGTTGTACGTTGCTATTTCATATACTCTATTACAGATGTCGAGCTCCTGATCCATAGTTGATTCTCTGCCAGATTTGGCTTCATATATAGGTACGAGTCCAAGATTTTCAGCATCGTGAATAATAGTATTCCGTATTGCGGATATTGCTTCGCCTTCTTTTTCACTAAGATAGACTTGTTGAGACTTTTCAAATTGTCCCAAATCATTTATTTTTAATAGTTGAAAGCACGGTTCCAAGCATATTTTTCCCTTGTAGGATTTTTGAAACCAAACAAATCTCCCAATTTTTTTTTGATTTTTTGAAAATTCAATATAGTTGGAACTATCAACTTTTCTCGAGTACATTTTGAAGAACAAACTGATCAGATGAGGAGAAATGAGAGAAATGACTTTGAGTTTAAATGAAAATGGAAGTAAGCAGTATGAGTCATCGCCGTTTCCATATATGGAAGTAGTACCAAATATGCAAGGATTTCCCTATATGGAAGCTGCGTAGGCGTTAATACTACTATATAACTCCACCATTTTCTGCAAAAATCATTTTTCCCAATGGCAGCTGCTATGTGTCAAGCTCTTCCCAGCTTTTATTCAGATTATAATAGTAAATCATTGTTTATTTCTGTTTCCAACGATTTTTACGAAAAATACATAGTAACCCAAGATTATTGCGTCTCTACTCACGATTCTTTCTGTTTCTTGGGAAATTGCAAATTTCATATAATTTTAATTGGAACTTCCCTTAGCCAAATTCTTCAGAGATTAGATATATATCAATACATATATCAAGAAATTGATTGTCTTTACACTTTGTACAAGCATAGATTCTTTTCAAGTATTGTCACATCAAGTGGGGAAGTCTTCAATCAGCTTAGTTGTGGAGTGCAGCATAATTTACGATGGAAAGGAGCAGAAAAAACACCAAGCGTATCAAGGAAACGACTTGTTCGCAAAAAGTTCAAAAAACATTATCTAAGTTCTTATCAAAAACTTGCATCTACGCAAACTCTTGGCTCAGCATTTTTAGACAGAATTCGTAAAGTACAAAACTCAAAATATGAACATGATTTGTTAAAAATAATTGACTGTTTTATTGATGGTTATGGATTTGTAAATAGTGATCATGTCAATTTTTCAATAAAAAAACTTCTGATATTCCATCTATTTTCTCTCATATGTTTACAAAGTTACCATTAATTACCGAAACAAAAATCACCGTTGTCAAAAACATTTGCAAAAAAAATTTCAATCATGTAAGAAAGATGTAATATTTCTTTTGATTTTCAAAAAGTTGCAAAAAATCATTTCAATTTTTTTAAACAAATTGTATTAAGTGTTTGAATTTTTTTTGACATCATGCGAAAAATGTTTCAACTTTTTTGAGAAGATGCGAAAAGTGTTTTACTTTTTTTAACAAGATGTGAAAACTGTTTCACTTTTTCACTACAAATGCGAAAAGTGTTTTACTTTTTTCGACAAAATGAGAAAAGTGTTTTACTTTTTTTTTCGACAAAATGCGAAAAGTGTTTCAATTTTTTCTACAAAAAGCTAAAAGTGTGTACAAGATGCAATATCGATTAGGTAACTTTTTACTTGCGTACAGTTTTTCTAGTGTTTTTCCGAATTTTTGTGCAAAAATTAATCAAACTTTTTAACATGTGTGCGAGTTCGGAGCACTTAACTAAGTTCTAATTGTTTTTCAATGGTTTACCTTGAATCTCTCATCTATTCTCATAATTAAAATGAAAATGAAGAAATTAATTACAGAAAACGAAGTCAAAACCAAACAACCTTTATTTACAAAAACATTTAATCAAAGTACTGTCGAGCAGCAGAAGAGTTCTGGAGGTTCTCTATAGAACGCAGAGCTGGACGAGGTTCCATTGCTGGTGGTTGTTGTGGAACTGGAGGTGTCATTGTTTCTGAGAAACCCTCATCTTCATCTATTGTGATGGGGTTTTCGACTGATCCTTCCTCCCAAGGAAAGAGGAAGTCGTCGACTGGTTGAGCCACAAATCTTGAGTACATAAGGTTGCTGTTTTGCACTGAGAAGATCATTTTGAGCAATAAGATGGCCAAAAGAGCAAAAACAAAAAAGAACTGAGAGGAGGGGGAACCATACAAAAAATAAGTTGAAATTAGGATATTTAGAGCTGAGAGAGGAGGTAGTGGACGATAGTTAAGTTGAAAATAAAATGATTTTTAGTTAAGAGTGAGGGGTATCTTCAACTGGAGTGTGTAGGTTCAACCTATCAAAATGGATTTTCCTTATTTGGATTGTAGCTGTGTCCAATCACATTTCAGTTTCTTTTTATGGTTTTATTATAGAAAACTCGGGTCCAATCGGAAACGAAGTTACACATTGTCGTTTCCAATCACAAAAATGTTCATTTTTGTTCAAGTTGTCGTATCCAATCAGAGGAACCTTTTAAGGTTTTAAGTCTTCCAAATAAGTAAAAATGTACACAAAAGCAATCGCAAAAATAAAATACCAAAAGTTGTTTGCTGTAAAAATAAGAAATATTGCCGATATAAGTAACAAAAGAAGGAAAATTAATAAAAGTAGCATCTCTGCAATTTTTTCATTTCTGATCAGGAACTTGCGTCCACTCAGACTCTTGGATCAGTTTTTTTGGAAAGGATTCGAAAAGTTCAAAACTCAAAGTATAAGACTGACTTGTTGAAAATTGTTGATTGTTTTATTGATGGTTTTGGTACCGTAAATAGTGAGCGTATCAATTTTTCTATTAATAAATGAATACTTGTTAATAAAAATTTTGTCAAAATTGTTTTTATTTAAATCAAGAGTTTTTTTCGCAAGATGCAAATTTTGTTTTGATTTTTTCAACACGTTCGCAAAAATTTAATTAAAATTTTTTACAAGATGCAAAAATTGTTTTGGTTTTTTCAACAAGTGTGCAAAAATTTTCAACAAAATTTTGTGTTAGATGCAAGTTTTTTCGTGATTTTTTTGAAAACAAATGCAAAAATCTAACTTATTTTTTCTTATTCATTTGCAAAAATTGCAAAATTTTATTGTAAAAAACTTGTTAAATTAATGCTGAAAATTTTTCATAATTGCTGACTTTGAGTACTATTCCCTATCTTAATACATTGTTTTTCCAATATTTTTGATCAATCTACATGCAAAAAAGAGATTTTTTTTATGATCAAAATTAAAACAAAGATTTTCATTTTAATTAATTATTAACAGTGCAAGAAAATCCTCTTTCAGTTTTCTTTAAAATGCGAAAATATTTAATGAAATTTTTCTTAATTTGCGAGATTTTCTTTGATTTTTTTAACAAGTGTGCAAAAAAAATTATGAAAAGTTTTGCATGGTGCAAAAATTAATGTAAAGTTTTTAACATGCTTGCAAAAATTGGTTTAATTTTTTTGCCATCTTTCTAACAAAATTCTATAAAAGTATTTACCAGATGCATAATTAGTTTCATTTTTAAAAAAATTTTACCATTGAAATTTCTTAATAAACTTTTCTATGATCTCTTTGTTCCTATCTCTTGAAAATGAATTTACTAGATGTAAAACAATTAAATTACAAAGCACAAGATAGTAACCAATTTATTTACAAATCAAAGAGCTGTCGAGCAGCTGAGTTCTCAAAATTTTGCAAGTTCTCAATGGACCGCAAAGCTTTTCTTGCCTCCATCACTGGTGGTTCGCTGACTGGAGTTCTTGGCTCAGAGAACCCCTCATCCTCTTCGATGGTAATTGGGTTGTCCACAGATCCCTCTTCCCAAGGAAAGAGGAAATCGTCGAATGGTTGGGTTACATATCTAGAGTCAGGAATTTCGGGGTACTTCATTCCCACATGCTCGGCCACTTCCTCCATCATTTGCATTTCTCCATGTTGATTTTCTGTAGGAGGTACTTGCGTTATATGATGTTCGTTAAAATCCCTTCGCATCACTTCCACCATATGCCAGACTTGGATTGGGATGTCCATTCGTGCCAGAAAAACTCCACAAACTGTTTCTCGCACTTGGATTTGTACTAAATCAGCCGAAAATTCCACCGAGAACATAAGGTTGTTGTTTTGTACTGAGAAGATCATTTTGAGCAATACGTTGAGTAAATGATTAAAAATAAGATTTACAGTTGAGAGGGAGAAAGTTGCCGGTAGTTATGTTGAAATTTTTGTATTTAGAGCTGAGAGAGGAGGTAGTTGACGGTAGTTAAGTTGAAAATAAAATGATTTTTAGTTAAGAGAGAGGGGTACCTTCAACTGGAACGTGTGGGCTTAATCAATCAGAATGAATTTTCCTTATTTGGATTGTAGTCGTGTCCAACCAGATTTTAGTTTCTTTTTATTGAATTCTTATAGAAAACTCGTGTCCAATTGGAAACAAAGCTCCATTTTACACATTGTCGTTTCCAATCACAAAAATGTCCATTTTTGTTCAAGTTGTTGTATCCAATCAGAGGAACCTTTCAAGGAATTAAGTCTTCCAAATAAGTAAAAATATACACAAAAGCAATCGCAAAAATAAATGACCAAAAGTTGTTTGCTGTAAAAATAAGAAATATTGCCGATATAAGTAACAAAAGAAGAAAAATTAATAAAAGTAGCATCTCTGCTAGTCTTCTCATCAAGTTAACTGAATTTTTTGTATATAATCGATGAGAAATTGCTGATTTTTGAGCAGATATTCAAGTTCTTTAATTTTGATGTAGATTTGAGATGATAACTCAAAGTTGATGAATTTTTCAAAGCAAATCTCTGGAAATCTGATACCAAACCTGATCATGCAAGATTTTGAACTTTGAAAGTCCTTAAAAAAATGGAGGAATAAAGAACTTTGCTGGGGAGCTTTAACAAATTGGGGAGTTGGATATGGAATAAAAAGAGTCTTTGAAATATTATCGTACGATTTTTTTATCAACTTCAAATTTTCTAAAATAAATAAAATTTCTTTTCTTGTCAAGTGTAACTCAGCTGTAAGTTTATAGCTTTGATACGCAATATGTGAATCAAAAGTAAACTTTTCGATTGAGTAAGTTTCTCTAAAGAGACCTTTACTTAGTCGGAGAACTCTATTTTGGACAACATAAACGTCCAAAAAATTGTGAAAAAAGTAAGAATCTACATCTATTTCATCAATAAGGAAATCACACGGAATATTTTCTTTTTTCTTGTAGAGTAATTCGAGGAAGTTCAAATGCTTTTTGATTGACATTCTTCAAAAATGAATATTTTGGATCCAAAGTTATGACTAGAAACTGCTTAGTTCTGATTGGTTGAAAATTTTTCTGGAAAATTCTAGAACTTTCAAAGGAATGACGTCATTACCATAATAGGAAAATTGCGTGGATGTTGACGTCATTTCTAGGAGATTACTGTTTTGAATTTGATACAAATACAAAATCCAGATTTGTCAGAATATCTTTTGATCGTTTATCCAAATTTAATAGACTTCCGGTTGTTTATACTACAATATACCAAAAAGAAAAAGATAAAAAGGTATATTTTGGTAATTTTTTTTCACTGGTTAGAAATAGAACAAATCGGAAAAATTTTGATCGAAATTTCAAAATTTGAATTGAATATCGAAAAAACAATATAAACTAGACAAGAAATCTCATTTATCCCACTAGGGTATCAAACTTCAAATCTTAGTTATGTTGGAAAAATTCAATAAAATTTATTGATTAAGAAATTTCATAAACATAGTCTGGTTCTGATCTACAAAGTGTTTAAAATCTGTGATTACTTCATTCTGATTGGTTATTAACACAAATAATGTCTGTGAAAGTATCCTCAAAATCTACAAAAGTTAAAGAAATTGTTGAAAAATTCATGAGAAGAAGAGCTCAACTCTGATTGGTTGACTTTAAATTTCTTGAAAATTTCATGACTTTTGAAGCTCAATTCTGATAGGTTGACATTGAATTTGCTGAAAATTACATGACTTTTGAAGCTCAATTCTGTTTGGTGGACATTGAATTTGTCGAAAATCACATGACTATTGAAGCTCAATTCTGATTGGTTGATATCAGAAAAGATAAAAGTTTCCTTGTAATTAATGCTCGATTCTGATTGGTTGATACTTTTAAAAATTCCATGGTTAGATTGGATGATTTTTATTTCAGCTAGGCTAAATAGCATATCCATTCTGATTTTCTTTCTCGTTAAAAACAATTGGTTAATAAGTTTGCTGTTATTATTTACTTTTATTCATTTTTTGAGGCTATTCAACTCACCTTATCTAAAAATTTGGTACATTTTAAATCTCCCATTTAATTTTTCATTACTATTGAGATGCCTTCACACAATAGAAACGAAAGAGTTGCATGTCTTGAATGTGGCAGGGATTACACTCACAAAGATGCATCAAGACATCGTAGTACATGTGGTGTTTTGAAGTGTTCTAACTGTAATTTTTATACTTATAGCAGCGAGGAACTCGCTAATCATTTCAAGAAGAAGCATTCTCAGCATAATATTAAATTATGTGCTCAGCAAACTCCAAACACACTTCAGGAAAAGGTAAAATTTTTAAGTTTTTTTTTTAAAAACTTAGAAATTACTATGATTATTAGTTTTTACTGAATCTGAAAAGTCTCAGCAATTGTAACAAATCTAGTCAGTAATTATACAGTGTTTTCATTACATTACCTGAACTGTCATTTATTTTTTTATTCAAAGGTTTTGATTGATGTTAAAGACAGCAAAAATCGAGTTCAAATCGTCGTGAAGCTTTCCATGGAACTCGATCCGAAAACTTTTAATCAACAGTAAAAACTCCCTTGGTTGCAAGCTTGCGGAGATTTGTTGTGATAAATTTGTAGTAAAGTGCATTACATATGCTAATGAGTATTTAAGTATTCGCCTAAAAATTGTAAAACTTGGATATTTGGAAAACATCAACTAATTGAAAGGTTTTTTGTAGTTGCTATTTTAAAGTTTTCCTTGTTTAGTGCTTGTAAAAGTGTTCATAGAGCAGAGCTTTTTAAGCAGATAATGTGGTTTGACTTATTAAGAATTATGTTTTTCTATTGATTTTTTGATGATTTCAGAAAAGAAATTGATAAATGACCTGGAAAAAATGTATATTTTGCTAAACTTTGAAAGTTTCAAGATAATGATATACATCATTCCAACTAAAAATTTAGTCTAAAATAGAAATTCAGATTTAAAACAGCATTATTCAGTTATGAGCTTGAGAAAATCCTTTAAAGCTTTTTAGTAAAGGGTTTATGGTATTAATTCAGCTTCGGATTATTGATCGTTCGTTGAAACGATACATTTTTCCATCTAAAACTCAATTTTCAAGTAAAATTTTGCTCAAATTGGATTCATTTGGTAGATAGTAGATGAAGCAGAAACTGAGAAAATGCTAAAATGAGATAGATTGATATATTTGGTGCTTTATTTGAAAGATCAAATGTTTTGAAGATAATTTTTGAAAAGCAAACCCAATTCGACATCTTTTGGAAGAAGATACATAAAGCATAAATCGAAAACTTGCTTTCAAGATCTACTTTTCCTTGCTACACAATACTACATAGAATACACATCACTATATACAATACATTACTACATTTTTACTACATAGAGTTTTTTTTCTAAATAAAAATCGGAAAATTACACAATTGTTCCAGTTTGCACCTTGCTTTGCTTTGCTAAATCAATTTTTTGAGACTCGCTCTTTCAGAAGTTTTTATATTGTAGATGTTAGGAACTAGGTTCTCTTGCGTATTTCCGGAGATTTTCAGATTATAACTAATAGAGCTGCTCCTAATTTGTTCTTAGATCGTAAAAATACACCTTTATCTTCTCATTTTGTACATATATTTTTGAATGCTTTAACTAGCACCAATTCTTTCTCACTTGGATATTTTTGAGAAAATTTCCGTCATAAATTAAGAAAAAAAGCGAGTTAATAACTATTTTGCAAGAAAAGTGATAGTTAATGATTCCAAAATGTGTATTTTTGCTTAAATAGTTTACAATAGCAACTGAGCAGGGGAACCTCGAGGAAGATATTAACATTTTTTATTGTAAAAATCATACGGTATCAGTTCTAATTTCATCTCTGCTAGCAAATTGTTCGTTCAATTGATACTATTTCCCTCCTAAATTCTCAAGTTTTGACTAAATTTTCTAGTAAAGTGTGTTCATTAGCGAAAACATGTTTTAAACAGAAAGCAAGAATAACTTTAAAACATGGAAAAACTCTACGGAAAATCTTGAAAGTTATGTTGCAGAAGCAACAGAGAGATAATCATCAGTTATGAAGAAGTTTTTGTTGAATTTGAGCCAATATCGAATAAATTTTTAAGAAACATTTATCCCATTTTTAAACAACTTTAGCAATAAACTGTTCATTTTTTTATCAATAATCAGAAATTTCTAATTTTTAACATGAAAATTTTCTCACCAGTTGTAATTTTTGTACAAATTTGGGTAATTCAATGAGAAAAAAATGGAGTTTGATTCAAAAATTTCATAGGCTATTACCCTTAATGTTCATTTGAATTTAGATTCCTAAAAATAATCCCTGAACTGGACAAAAAAAACAGTTAAAAACCAAAATAAAAGGTTCAAATGGAAAATTTCATGTAAATTTGATTAATTTTTATTTTACCTTCTCGAAAATTACGACTAATTTCACTGTTTTCCGGAAGTTTCAATATTGATTCTGCTACTATGAACCTTCTTTTCAGTGTTTAGAGCATTTTATAACCAAATATTTAGCTCAAATTAAGGTAAACTTCATCGTATTTCAATATTTTGAGAAAAAATTATTGAAAAAGTCATTTTTTTATTCAAAATTTTGTATCATTGTCTCAACATCATGCCAACTAACATACAGTCTTAGCTTTTTTAAAAATCAATACGTAAAAGTATGTTTAAAATTAGATCAAAAGCAACAATACATTAGCCAAAATTATGAGATTTCTGCAATTTTTTCCAAATACTTGAAATTTTTGCAATTTTTTCCAAATACTGGAAATTTTTGCAATTTTTTCCAAATACTTGAAATTTTTGCAATTTTTTCTCAAAAATTTGAATTTTTTCGAAGTTTCAGTAGGTTTCAGCATTGTTTCAATTAGATAGAAAGTAAGATTTTTTAATAATTTAGGTCAAATAATAGCTAACCTTATCGTGTTTTGAAGTTTTTTTTGAAAATTTTTTCATAAAAATTCCAAGTTTTTGCACAAAATCTCGTACCATTGACTTACCATGCACCAAAAAAACTAAATTTATAACCTTTATTCTACACGTAATTAACAATTAACTGTTCCCAATTAGGTAACGCGCGCCGAGATTTTTGCGAAAAAATTAGACAAAAACCAAAAAATTTTCGTTTTTCTTTATCTTGCCATCACACTGAAACCTTACCATCGGTATTCCCTATCTTAATACATTGTACACTCTATACCCAATCTTAATACATAGCATGGCGGACCGGAAATCTATAACGTATCTTAATACATGGGGTCCGCCATGCACCCCCCCCCCCCCCCCCCACTTCAGCTCCAACATCTACTACTGATGTACCTATCTCAGCCATAATATCTTTCATCCAACGATCCACACATCTCAGCCATCAATCATCTGGCAGTCCATCCAAACGTCCAGTCAGTCATTTATGTAGCCACTCATCATCGATCTAGCCCTTCATCCATCTACTTGACCGTTTGTCCCGTGTACATCCATATAGCCATCCATGCATCTTTCCAGTTATCCATCATCGATCAAGCCATCCATCCAGCTAGACATCTCACCATCCTGCGAGACATTCAATCGTCCAGCTATCTACCATACAGCCATCCATCCATACATCCATCTAGCTATCCAGCCATCCACCAATCTTTCTAGCCATCTGTCCATCTAGCCATTCAACCAACCAGTCATCCATTCATCTTTCCCAATTCAGTCATGATCATGCCATCCATATCAGCCAGTCATCCTTCGTTCCAGCCATCACTGAAGTCATCCATCTTTTCAACGACTCATCCAACCATCCTTCTCGCCATCCATCTAGACAGCCATCCATGCGCCTAAACAGATATCCATCAATCCTATTTCTTTTACAGGTAAACGTTGCCGTTTTTCTGGAGCATCTTTAGCTGCAGAGGTCCTGCTAGTTCGGTTTTATACTATTGCATTTTTTACATAAGATACTTCTGGCAATTTTTCGGTAGTGTTTGGGAAGCGTGGCTTCGCCAGTGGGTTGATATGCTTCAAATAATTCAGTTAAATTATTGGCAATATTTTTTCTCATCTTTTTAGCGGTTTTGATGGTTGGATTTTCAATGCACATCTGATTTTATGTTTAATGTGTCGCCCTGTGATTAGCAAGGGTATTGCAACCAGGTAATTGAGTTTTCCCTGAAAAACTTTGTTCACAGAAACCATAAAAAAAAAGAAATTATAATTTTACTTGTACAGCCTACATGTGCGGCCTATATATTGCTCTGTAGGTAGTACATGCATGATTTTGCAAGTTCTGTTTTTGCTGCAAATGTTTCGGTTGATTTTCAAGTTAATGAGTGTCGGCTTTAATTATGTCGGCTTGTGCACCTTATGCTTTGTTTGTATTATTTTGCTGTCTCATAATTGATATTGATTTATCTTTGACAATTTGTGTTAAGAAGCTTCTAACCAATTTCGTACAGAAAGATTATTATAAATCCAAATTCCAGGATACTTCTGCGCATATAGCGCGGTGGTAGCAATTTTTGTTTGAGACGTCAAAGGCCTCGTGTTTGAATCCAGTCGGGACCTGTTTTTTTTTGCTTGCTGAAAGTTTTAGACTATCGTCCGTCTGCTTTTTGTCGGCTTAGTTCACTCAGAACGGACTTTTCCGAATACTCTTTGTTACCCTTGCCATAAGCAAGGGTATTGCAACCGGGTACTAGACTTTTTTTTCCGTAAACAACATTGTCCATAGGATTCGTCTGGACTCATCTCTACCTTATTTCATTATATGTTCAAACCTAGTGTTCCTTACAAATTTAGCCTGGAGGTAACGAATATGCCTGGGGCGCCAAAGTTCCTGCGTTTGAGTCTGACCAGGACCTGTTTTTTGTTTTCAAACGCGATATATTCTGCTTGAAAAAAAAATGTCGGCCAATTATTTGTCTGCTTATCTGTTGTCGGCTTAGTTGTCACATCTTGGAATTGTTTTTTCTACGCGCGATTTTCTAATGTCGTTTTTAGTGTTTGACTTACGCCTACATTTTGTAATTTTAGTTACCATTACTTTATATTTCCTTTGTTTTTTTTGTTTCGCCTAAAAAATTCAAAAAACGTTTCAAGATCACAATTTTAGCACTCCCCTCCGCATTTTTTAAGTTGGTTGTATGTTTACCAAACTGTTTGTTGAAATTTCTTTTTTTTTCGTTTTGCAAAAATTTAGTTTTCTGATTTTCAATTTGAAAGACCGCTTATTCACTGTGTGCCTGAATACTCCCCTAGAGTCTTTTTAGTCGACCCTCCCGCCTACAGCCTTCGAAAAAGTCTTCTCAGAAACTACCTCTCTCAATTTTGAGTTCTCGGTTTTAATGGATAGAACTGTTTTAAAAGCTTCCCGGCATCAGTGGCTACGACTAATTTTTTTGCAAAAATTTATAGCCCTCGGAATAGTCAAAATTCTTATTTTGTCCGTTTTGTGCATCTTTTGGACTTTTCTCGAAAACTAACCTCTCAAATCTAATATTGTGAGTTCAATCAGATAGGAGTTTATGGGAAGCTCCTCTGCATTAGTGGTTATTAGCTATAAGTTTTATACAAGAAGTTATCGCCCTCTGAAAAGTCAAATTTTTGATCTTTTGACCGTTGTTCACTTTTTTGATAATCTCGAAAACTACCTGGGTTTTTGGGTTCAAACAGTTAGCACAACAACGTTTTGAATTTTGTGAATTCTTTGAAACTTTTGAATTTTTTTAAATTGTAACAATCAAATCTGTGATTAAAAGTTCTATTGAAAGAGCGGGTCGCGATAATTGTTCCTGCAGAAGCAGCGATTCCTTACTTTTTTCGAAGAGAAATTTTATCTCTTTGGGAAAATTGATTATCTCTAAATTTCTTTTCTCACTTATTTTAGTAGAGGAACAGCTAATGTTTTAGGCAAAATCCTTTTCTTGCTATCACACTTTTGGTGCCGCATCAGTATCGCAAACTCATTCAATATTAAACACGTACCTCCAGCTTTATTTGGGCCTGTAATTGTTTTTTTTATCGAGACTTACGAAAATTTTCGTTCACCTTGTTTTTTTTTCATTATTTAAAACTTTCTCAATTTTGACTGTTGTGTTACGTTTTTATTGTATGGCAAGTTGTGCAAAGCTCCGCTTCGCCTCTGTGTTAAACTTCCAATCGTGCTTGAAATTGAGTCCCATTTTTTGGATTTTTTCAGCCAGCTATAATTTGATGACGATTGATTTGTCCGTGATCATAGTTTTTCTTTTTTTTGTATTGCAAGTGTTGCTGGGCTCTGCTGCGCCTCAGTGTAGAGGGCTCTTTTTCCTTCTCCACCCCATGTCACACGAGGTTCACTATATTAGAGGAACGAGTGGTTTTACGAGGTTGAGTATGAAGACCAAATATGTTTGTCGTGGCCTTATTAGTCTGTATGTAAATTTTCATAACAATCGGACATTGTGGTCAACAAATTTACATGTAAACATTTGCAGGTGGGGGAAGGAAAAATAGCCGTGTAGAGATATAATTTTGGTTTATAACCAGCAAAAATTTCTGTTGCGGACAGAAAAAATGAAATACATTTATATCAAACGATTGAAATTGGAAAAAAATAAATTGTGCGAGCGGGAATTGGATCCGAGGCGAAAGTACTGGCTCACTAATTGCAATTATGAGACAAATCTCTAATTGAGCTGTATATAAACCAGCCGAAGTATAAACAAGCTGCCGTACAAACTAGCCGAAATATGTAACTGTTACATTACAGTTATGTTACAATGGCAACAGTTACCAACTTCATGCAAGATTCTGTCTAATGGCGAAACTTTTGGCTGATTTATATACCCAGTGCACTAACTTTCGGCCGGCTTCTAAATTCTGCGCTTTTTAAGCTGGTTTATAGTTTGGCTGTTTCTGTAACATTTCCGTGACCTTTATTGAAACTTCAACTGAAACTTCTAATGCAAGTACTAGAAATCCAATCGGTTTGAGGTAAATTTATATATATTGCTATAGAAAAATTGGAATAGTTTAGATATTTATATTGATGCCGTCTCAAGATTGGCATGGTAAACAAACTAAATATTGTGAAAAGATTTTTGAATTCTTTGCATCGTAATAACACTTAAAACATTTTTCAAAAGGGAATTTGAAAGGTGGAGGGAAATAGCAAAAGAGCCAATGATTTGTTGCTGTAAAGTTTTGATATGCAAAAATTGTAGAACGTTTTCCGACATTTTTCATTTTTAGTTTATTGTATGGTATACTGGGGCGTGGGTAAAAACGAGCAGTCATACTCGAATAAATTTTAAGCCATTTAGTCGTTGTGGCGCATCGGTAGTGATGGTGCCCAGCAATCCTATAATTGCAGGTTCATTCGCACGTTCGCTGCAATTTACAAAATGAGTTCTTGGGAGATAGTCATAGCTTAGTTAACCTTAATTTATTAACCTCAGGGTTAGGCCTCTGGCTGGTTAACGACAAAAAATAATATTGAAAGTTTTTCTGGAAATGATGATAAACTTAAAAGCTGACGGTGGTATTGATATAGGTACTTAAACATTGCTGAGTATACCTGTATTGTTTTTCACTGTTTTAGCAGCTTGTGATATAATCCTCTTGCGGAGCACGTGCATTTTCATTCGTGCATGTTGATAAACAGTCAAATATACTGAGATTTATATATCAACTTGCTTAAAAAATTGGTCTATCTGTGACTTTATTTGGACAGCGAAGGAACCAACTTACATGTCACCTATATTTCTTCACAATATTCTGTGTGAATAATAAAAATCTTAGAACATTAAAACAATTGTTCGATCTGGTCATTCATTTTTCTTTACCAGATCTTCCTTTCGTTTCACTTACTCGCAAAAAGCAAAAAAAAAACAATTGTTTCTCGGATACGAGAATACTTTTCTTGAACTTACGTTGCTTGGTTGAATCAATAAGCAAGCAAGAAAGAGAAGAAGACGTAGAAGAGTGTAGGATGTTGGTGTTGCCGCGTGACGTGATCAAGTGGCTGCAGAGTATGGACTTGAGTGTGGTGTGTGTGCGCAATGTGAGGCGCGAGTGTTCCAATGGGTATGTGGTGGCCGAGATCATGTCCAGATACTTCCCCCACAATGTGTCCATCCACATGTTCCACAATGGCACATCACTCGAGTGCAAGGAGAAGAACTGGAGTGTGCTCAAGTTAGAACCATTTAATAGAGTTAATAATGAGAGGCTAAAATTAGTATTGAGTTTTTGCAATTTCAACGAACAAATTGAAGGAACTTACTTCAGTAGTGTATCTTTTTTCAAGTTGTCCAT
This sequence comes from Symsagittifera roscoffensis, assembly GCF_963678635.1. NCBI lineage: Eukaryota > Metazoa > Xenacoelomorpha > Acoela > Convolutidae > Symsagittifera > Symsagittifera roscoffensis. The sequence continues at coordinate 67,571,532 of NC_087066.1, forward strand.
TTGTTCCGGAAAAACTTAAAAGTGGTGCAATCTCAAATTATTTTTTCGCGGTTTAACTTCTTTATGTTTGTATATTTATTTTATTTTAACTAATGGATAGCAAATTACGCTCCTTCATCGACAAGTTTTGATGCCACAAAACGTGAATGTGACTTTAAGCTCCAAAAACACTTAGAATTCTTACTTTTTTGAGCGGAAAAACAAATTGTTTAGTTTTATCCAAGTGTATAGATATTTGAAGTTTAATGATTGAGCCGATTTTTAAATGAAATAGAAAGCCATCACCTGAATTTGTGTTTCAACATTTCACTGAATGGACCAAATGGGACTTATTCTCCCCTACCAAATTACATTAGCATTAATTTCATTGTAATCTAAATTTTTAATTGTTTGGAAACTTGGAAAAACAATTAATTTTTTAATGTCTGTTGACTCATTGATATTTCAAGGAGAGAAATTGAGAAGTTGGAACTGAATATCCCAGTTGAACTAATGGAAGAGACTATGCACATGAAGCCAGATGCAGCCGAACTGCTCATCCAGATACTTTACAACCGGACCACCAATCGCGTGATCAAATCCCTCCCTGTAGACCACGAGATAGATTTTAGCGACTGGTACTACCAACGTACTCTGCCCCTGCACGCAAGATCCACAGCCGCCAAAGCAGTGAGCAACAACATCAAATTCACCGAGCTCATAACTGCACCTAATGAACTGTTGAAACAGCACAAAGCACAGACTATTGTGAACAAACACATGGAACACAGAATGCAGAACAGACTGGAGTACCCGGAGAGGTTCGACATCGAACCCTCGTTGGGAGAACTGTGTCCGCGACGCCCGCCGCCTCGAGAGAATCAAGCTAACAAGAATCATGCGGCGACTGATCACAAGATTTCTGCCCAAGTCGAAGCTGCGCATTAAAACATCATACATTTTATTTGCAGAATAATGTCGAATCGAGTTTACTTTCTATACCTAACTCTTTTGACTGACTGTCAATTAGATGTGAAAAGTGCTTGGACATGAAATGCATAAGGAACAGGGATAGCGGGTTGGTGTCCAAGTAGCGGCTCTTTTTCCTCCCCCCCCCCCCCCCCCCCCCCCCCACCTGCAAACTTTTATATTTTGAAGTTACTGTTCACTTTGTCCGATTGTCATGAAAATTGGCATGTAGGCTAATTAGGCCATGACAAACATATTTTGTCTCAATAATTAACCTTGTAAGACCGCTCGTTACACTATAAAATTCATGTTTGAGTGAGTTGGGGGGGGGGGGGGGGGGGGGGGAGGAAAAAGAGCCCAAGTAGCACAGAGAGTTCTGACCACAATGAATAGTTTTAAAAATCTTTATTTTTATTGCGAATTAAGATGTTTTTTGATCGTTCGGCTATAAGCGGACCTAAACAAAAGCTTGAAAAATCTATTATAAGAGTAGAATGCGCATATTTGAAAACGGTATTATCAAAAAGCTATTTGAAAAACAAAAAAAAATCAAGAACAATTTTTGGTGGCAATTTATATATTTCAGTTTAATCATATTTTAGCCCTTTTAAGCATAGGCAATTTAATAGCATATGTTGCTGCTTTAGTTTTGTTAACGTTGCTCCCTTTTTTTTTAAAAAAGGTATTATAATTATGTATGGGAATTGTTTTCTTTTTACCCCACGTACTACGGCCTTCAAAAGTTTCACTTGGGGGTTGTTGCCCTATTTGTTTCGAATTTTTCTTTTTCTCAATATTTATCGCACAAATCCGAAAATAAGATTTCAATTAAAAGTACAAATTATGGTGATCTCTCCTTCATAACTGTCTTTTCCCTGCTTTCGATAGGAAACAAAGATATGGCCTCAAACAAACCCGTTTTTTGATGTTGGTAAAAGTTCCAAACTTTTGGACAGTTTTCGAAATTTTTTTGGCAAATCTGTGCTTAAGGATTCAATCGCAAGAAAAAGCGGTCGAAATTTTCCTTGCATAAATGGCTATGCCGTTGTTTTCATTTTAAAAAATTCAACATTAGAAAATGTCCATTTTTTGCACTTTCAATCGACTTTTGGAAAACTTATGACTTTTCCTAAAAACTACACTGACAAAATCTGCGAATCCTAACTGCGCAAGCGACTATAACCTACGTTTTGAAAAACATATATGAACTTAGAAATTATCCACTTTTTGAACTTTAACCTATTTTGGAAACATTTTCTTAAAAAACTAACCTGCTGATTTAGAGGCTGGCGGCTCATTCCATCAAACATAGTTCTAAAATCTTCTCTTCTTCAGGTTTACGAGTCCAGAATACTCGTAAACATCCTTTTAGTTCTGCAATTTTCGAGGTTTTCCAGAAATTTCTACAAAAAATAATTTACAAAAATTTCTCAATTTTTGAAATTCTCACCCTGTAGTTGGGTGCTGTCAAGGTACTCTCAGGGGTTGTGAATCTTGCCTCCAAATCTTTGTAGTTTTTGAGATGTGACGTTTCTTCTGATTTTTTATTAAAAAATTTCAAAAATGTAGATTCTTAAAAATTCCAAAACGTTGAAGATCTCATTCCTGTTGTTAGATATTGTGAGGGTACTCTCAGGGGTTGCGAATCTTGCCTCTCATAATGGCTGCTCAAAGGCTTGTAATTTTCTTGATATGACATTTTTTTAGGAATTTTTTTTTTCAACATTTTTCAGAAAATTTAGATATAAAAAATTTCAGTTGCGAATTTTTCCTCCAACTATGACTGGTCAAATCCTTGAAATTTTTGAGATACGTTGTTTTGTATGTTTTTCTCCGAAATTTTCAAAAAAACTTAGATGTTAAAAAATTCAAAACGTAGAAGATCTCGTCCCTGTTATTGGAATATGTAAGAGTACTCACAGGAGGTTACGAATCTTGCCAATTAATATAGCTGCTCAAATTCTTCGTAGTTTTCGAGATATGGCGTTTTGTAGGATTTTCTCAAAATTTTTCAGGGAACTAAGATATAAAAAATTTAACAAAAAATTTCAACTCAAATTACAAAGTAATTCAATAAAAAGAAAATCCCAACCATGTAGTTGTGTGCTGTCAGAGTATTTTCAAAGATTGCGAATATTACCATGAATTAAGACTTCTGAAATCTTGGTAGTTTTCGAGATGTAAAATTTTTTATGGTTCTCAAAAAGTACCTTTTTTTAAGAAAACTTAAGGTGAGGTTTCTCAAATTTTGAATTTCGCAACGTTGTAGTTGGGTAACTATAAGAGTACTCTCAAAAGTTGCAAATCTTGCGTCCAGATGCGACTGCTCATTTGCTTTTAGTTTCCCAGATGTGACATATCTTAGTTCCTTTTAAATTTTCTTTAAAATTTGTATAAAAAACTTGAATAGAAAACTTTGCAAAATTTGTAACTATGAACCTTGTAATTGGGTGCTGTCGGAGTTCACTCAAAGAAAGATATTATTTTTAATATATGCGGTTTATTATGAGTACCGGAGGTGCGTTTCACGCTAGTTTAATTGAAAGTAAACGAGCTTCCATGTGATCTACATTTTTTCTGAACTCAACTGATGAAAAAATGATCAAACAAATCAGTCGTTTTTTTCCAGTTCTGTAAGATTTTTCCAACTGTCAGTTGGCTGTTTTCTTGGCCAACTCACTTAAAATAGCTTTCACACAACAGTTGGTGCGCCAATTAGTCCATATGCGTAAGGGGGAAGGCAATTGTGCGATTGGATTATAAAGCTAGTCAACTTTATAGCTATTGCTTAACGTTTTTTTGGGCTAGATATGCGAAGTGGAACTTTGTCCCTCTGCTATTGTTCATTTGATAACTTTCTTGCCACCTCCATCCTATAGCTAGTTACGTTTTGATTGGGGAGTTAAATTTAGATAGTTTTATTGATGCGATGTGGAAGTTTAAGTAGCGCATCAGCCATAGGGTGAAGTTGTGCGACTCATTTTAAAGTTGTTTTTAGCGCTCCCACTCGTCTCTCATCTGATTGGATAATTGAGGCAGAAACTTCTAGAAGTCTTATCAGTTCAATCCGTGAAGTTTGAGCTATTTTCAGGTGAAATGTCCGTTAAGTTCAAGTTGTCCAAGGCCAAAGAAAGTGCGGTTTTGAGTCCAGCAGCAGCTAATTGCCTGCCAGGTGCCATTGATGCAAATGATGAAACGGAAACAGAACAAGCTCTAAGTTGTTTCGATCGCTCCTTGGATCGAAAGCGAAAGAACGAACCCCTGGTAATTCCGCTGATCAAGCGAAAATTCTTCAAATCGGAGAATGAAGAGGAAAAGGCGGCAGCTGCAGAGCTGTTATCTGAAGTGAAAGAGTTAAATGAGAAATGGGAAAACAGGGCTGAAGGTGACAATCCGCTTCAGTCTAATCTGATTGTGGACATGATGGCAAGCAGAGCCGAACATGAAGGGGAACAAGACAATGTAAACTCAAACACAAGGCCAGAAAGTTCTAATTTGGAAGAGTACGATAAGATTCCAATCAATGGTTTTGGAATGGCAATGCTTCGTGGGATGGGATTCAAGAAAGACGAAGGGATTGGACGGACCTTCAAACAGACTATTAAACCTACAGAAGTTAATTTGAGACCCAGAGGCCTAGGACTAGGAGCAACTCCAATGGGGGGTTCCAGGGATCCGTCTAGAAATAATGAAGATGATGAGCCGGAGAAAGCAGAACCAAAAGCGGGTAATTTGGTTCAAGTTTTGAGAGGGCCACACAAAGGAACTGTCGGAAAAATGGTGGGTTATGACGGAGATTCCACCCGCATTTTGGTGCAGTGTGACGAAAGTGAAAGTGTTGTCAGTGTTCCACTTAACAGCGCTTCTGTAATAACAGAAGAGGAAAAACTGAAAAGAAACAAATCAAATGGAGTTCGAGAAGTTACCGATCAAAATTCAGCCAAATCTGAAACGATTAGTGAAGCAAATTATGTTTCAAAGAAAAAGAAATCCGATGATTTAGCAACTTCCAAAACGTTCATCAAAAAGGTTCAGGAAGTTCCATGGCTTTTACCGGACATAAAAGTTCGAGTCATTGATAAGAAACTGAACAGAGGAAGACATTACAAAGAGAAAGTGAGAATTGTTGATGTGATCACGCCTTTCACATGTGACTGTCGCACGGATGACAATGTCCTTCTTGAGAACCTTCCTCAGAGCAGTCTAGAAACGGTGGTGCCAAAGATGAAAGCATCAAATGACAGGCCGCCTTTTGTGAAGATTGTAAGAGGACGGAAGAAAGGGATGACCGCAGAAGTGCTTTCAATGGATAAAGAGAAATGTTTGATTGAGGTGCTGATTATAGATATGGAGGAAGAACCGATGCGACTGACATTCGATGACGCAAGCGAACTAGCTGCCAGCTGAAGGGTTTGAAGTACGATTGATGAATCAACTAGCGTGGATCATTAACCACGTTGTACTTGGAGCAGTTGAACATTAGTCAGCAGAAGTCCACGAGCTAAGAAGTCACGAAAAGAAAGACTACAATGGAAAAAAAAACTGCCTCAAACACAAGTAACTATGATTTCGAAGTTTAATCGAACGTAATTTCTTAATATAAAAATTTACTTTTAAGCTCATGCGGGCAAAGCAACCCTTTTGAAAATGTCTATCTTCAGATTTGAAAGAAATCTTATGTAGAAGGTCATGTTCCTCGTATCGTATCAGGGTGGCGCATGTTCTGAACACCCTATAACGTCTATGGTGTAAAGTTTGACAAGACAAATAAATGAAAAAAAAACTTTAAAAAAACTGATACGTTTGTACTGTAAATACCCCAACATGCGATTTGAAACTGAGTCATTTAGCATCCATTAACGTAAAAACTAATACAAGTAGCTTCAATTTGTTTTGGAGTGGGTTCTGTAACGGATTGATTTGCCACTTATGCGTTAAAAGAGTGCGACATCTACCGCGCGTTTTTTGGCCGAAGTCTACCGCAAATTGGCCTAGCAGGGAAACTTCTGCCAAGACCAATAATTTTCACGTGATAAAAAGTTTTGTCAAAAATGGCCATTCAAAAGTTTCATACCAGCTTTTAATGATTAAGTAATTCTTCAAAATTGAAAATTAAAGATGGGTAATGTTTTAGTAATTTTTCAAATTGAAATTCATTTTGACATCAATTACACTACTAAGATAAAAAACGATCCATTCAAAAACGGTTGTTTAAAAGCCGAAATTTGTCTGGAGAAAGATAGCCTTCGTAGCAAAAATTGTCCATCACTTTGTTCTAAAGTTGGTTGGTTCAGAACTCATTTTTTACCATATCAGGTTTCAGATCTTTTTTACCCTTTTTCCGTCTTTCAAATTTTTCAATTTTTATAGTTAATTCATGTGTTATGGAGAAATGATGAAAAGGGATCTTTTCCAACCACCATTCAATTTTAATATTTTTAATTTTTGTCGTACGTGTAATTATGGCTCAACGCGGATTGTTAAGATAGAAAGTTTGACAAAAAATTCTGTTCTCAATTAGTTTGTTCACCATATCAAATGTCAATGCATTATGACAGTTTTAAAATTGTTGGCTCTTTTCCACTTCCCCCCAATTTTTAAAATAATAAACTTTATGTTTGTTTTACGTGTTATAACGGCTAAATGTGTGATGTAACGATGTGAAGTATGAAGCACAAATCTGGTCACAATTATTAGTTAGTTCACCATGTCGAAATTATTTGCATGATGACAACATAAAATAAGCTTTTCAAAATGAAATTTGAAGGTGTTGGAACCGGAAAAGAGCCAAATAATTGACAGTTTTTTTTGTTGTCATAATGTGATGAAAGTTCGCATGATGAACAACTTAACTTTTGTGAACACGTTTTTTCTTCAAAACTTACATAGTAACATTACGCATTCAGCAATTACCATAAGTAGGACAAATAAGAAAATGGAAAATTGAAAAGTGAGGGGAGGCGTGGGAGAACCCAAATTTCAAATTAAGCTTCGATCGCATGCATCAGTAACATGAACGAGATAAATTGCTATGGGGGGAGAAAGTTTCAGACAACGTTAGTGCGTATACGATTTTCCTTTTTCCTCCAATCCCCCTGCCTCACATAAGCATCGTTTTTATAAGTTAAGTATGAGGTTGAGGTTACAAGGTTACAAAAACTGTTTGTTGTAACATAATTAGTCGGCATACTATTTTTGTAACAACATGGCAAAAAACTACTTTCGAAAGTTTACAGGGGTGAGAGGAAAAGAGTAAACGTTTTCTCAGGGAGTTCAGAAAATTAAAAGTCATTTTAAACAAACTTTCGTTATTTATTGATTTTCATAATTAGGGCCTGACAAACATATTTAATTTTCATAATCAACCTTGTAAAACCACTCGTTAGACAATAGAATTGATGCTCGTGTGGGGTGGAGGGGAGGAGGAAAACGAGCCGTAAACTGGAAAAGCTGCCTTCCCTAGTCCCCCTCTGTCCCATTCTCATTAAGTAGCCTGGCTCTTTCTACTCCCCCACCTGTTGCAATTTGTGTCACATTTGTCGATTGTTATCAAAGTTGGCATGCTGACTAATTAATCAGGCCATGACCAACATATTTGGTCTTCATAAGCAACGAAAGGAAAGCAACTCGTTGCTCCTTAAAATTGAGGCTCGTGCCAGGTGGGGGCAAGCCTCGTCGACAAATTACAGCTAGCTACCCGTAGCAGATTACTACCAGATGACTTGTTTTGTTGTTTCTGAGTTGGGGTGGTCTATAATCGAATGAGTCGAAATGAATTGCAAAGTTTGGAATACGCTTTAATGTAAAAAAAAGATATTCAGCCGATTTGACTCGTAAAATTATGAGTCATACTGGATGTTTTCTATCTAATTTACCCGCTCTAAGATAGAACATAAATGGTTCAAATTACCGCAATCGGCGTAAGTCGACCTAGTTATAAAAAACGACTTTAAAACAAGACTTGAATTTTTAAAAACCAAGGTAACAAACAATTTCAAACAAAGACTACAAAATTACCAAGTAACAACAAATAGCAAAAAAAAACTATTTATAACAATCTGAAGTTATGGCCGATGCACAACCAGCCCCCGCTCCGGAACCAGCCGACCCCCTGGGACCGGCAGAGAATAGGCCAAGCCAGACATGGGGACAGCACTTGTTCTCACAGGCCGAGTTGGATTATAATGAAAACCTAGACCATCGATCTGCTTCGATACTGCGCGTGCTGTGCGATCGACTCGGCCGATCTCACTGGCAAGAAGAAAAGAGACGGATGGTGGGACAAGGCCCCCAACTCAATCGTTTACCCTGCGGTCAAATGTGGCATTGGGCGTTGTCAGCTCCTCACAGAGATTTAAGAGGAACAGGATATACGGTAATCAGAAAGTTTTTGTTTACCGCAAACACCGAAATGCTTGTACAGTTGGGTTCAAATTAAACACTATAAAGAAAAAATAAATTGTTTTCAAATAAAACTCGTGCCACTGTAAGAATGTGAGATTTTACAAGAAAAAGGAATCCCGTTTGGAGAGTGCCATGGAGCTCTGCAGTCATGTTTTTGGCACGCTTCTGCCGAAGAATAAAAATCATTCAATAAAAAAACTAACTCTTTCCAGTTTTTCTTTTTCATTTTTAATTTTGAAAAGCCTATTTAACGTTGTCATAAAGCAACAAACAAAATTGGCATGGTGAACAAAGTGACAACTGTGACCAGATTTGTTCTCAAGACTTCACATCGTAAAATCACGCATTTAACCGTAATAACGCGTAAAAAAAATAATTTAAGAATAAAGCGACGGACAATTTCTGCTTCGAGTGCTTTTTTTCCAGACAAATTTTGGCTTTTTAATCAAACTTTTTCGACGGGATTTTTTTCATCATTTGAATGTAAATTGATGTCAAGAATTTGGCTGTTGAATTTGAAAAACTGTTTGGTTATTGCCCACCTTTGATTTTCAATTTTGAAAAATTACTTATCAGTAAACACTGGAATGAAACTTTTGAATGAACATTTTTCCCTAATTTTTTATCAATTGGTAAAAAAATGCACAAAAAATTTTATGTCTGAAGTTAATTCAAAGTTCTTAAAACTTTTTACTCTCCATTGTTTACAGAAACAACTAAGGTTTCATCTGAAGCCCAATTTTGAAATGATCTTGGCTCTTTTCCAGTTCCCCCCTTTCAAAATAACGAGTTTTATGTTTGTTTTACGTGTTATTACGTCTAAATGCGTGATGTTACGCTGCAAAGTATGAAGAACAAATCTGTTCAGAATTGTCGATCTGATCACCACGCAAAATTTCATCGCATTATGACAACGTTAAATAGACTTTTCAAAATTGAATTCGAAAGGGGGGGGGGGAACTGGAAAAGAGCCATGATCTTTTTCACCCGTCGTTCTAGTAACAAAATCAAGGTTTAAAACAGGTACCTCCAGTTTTAGCAGGACCCTCGTACCTCAAATTATACGGTACTTTAATTTTGTAAACCACTTTTATTGTCAGTTTTACACTTGCCTAATCATTATATTTTGTTTAAGAAAACCAAACGTTATTTAACTCAAATCATAGTACCGAAAGTTAACGGATTTTCCTAGTTGAGAATTAAACATGAACGCTTTCAAATGAAAAACTAAAATTATTAAGGACTAGTTTTTTAGTTTCAAACTTCTGCTTCTAAACTCGTCGCAAAAGCTCGCGCCCGGTTTTTCATTTCTAATGTATTTTGCTTGTAATGTCAAAAAATTAGTTTGGTTGTTCGACCTATATACAATTTTCAACAAATCTGTATGCGCTTACCCTTTACTCCACCTTGCGCATGGTGCAGATCTACCGTTGAACTCTTTCTTTTATAGTCCTCAACTCTTGAGTTCAATAGCCGAACAATAGCGACATATGTGAAGTTAGATCCACAACAAGACAGTTTATAACTCAATTTTGTCTTGAGGTAATTAAAAAATGCTGATTTCAGCTCAGCAATGGTAAGCAAGATTGTTGGTTTTTCTTAGTAAAACTATTTGAACATTTGTTAGCTTTCCTAATTTGATTGGAAAATTTTGGCTTTCAGTTCCTCTATAATAAAAAATCATCAAATAAGGCTTCTCAGTTTTTTGGTTGAGTTAACAAAATCCTCTTGATGTCCACTGGCTTGATTGCCTCCTTTAGGTTTCTATAGCTTCGAATATATATGACTGAACTGTTGATTTCTTATTTAACTTAACAGTTTCTGCTTTCAAAATAATTTCGGGTAGTTATTGATTGACTTGAGATCAGGGCAAACTCGTTTTCATAAGCATTAGTTTATGGGCCCAGAAAACGTTCGTGAGTAGTATTCTTGTTGTTTTACTTTGAAGATTACCCTGTTGGTATCATTCAGTTAACTGGGCCTTTTTTGCTATTAATTTTCGGTTACAGCCACTATTAATTTGTGAACAATTTGTGAACCACTTGTCATAAGTAACAGTTAGTTAGAAGTATTCGACTTTCCAAAGCTAGATGGCAAAAATACCGTGACTGGAATTGGCACATGAAGTTGTACTTGCTGGACAAGGTTTCTGTGATTATGTGAATGGAACCACTATCCGAAAATTACCATTCCCAATAATCGAAGAACAAACAAATGTCACATATAACTTATCGATCATAATAAAAAAGAAATAATACAACATAGAAAAAATCTTCTACGATACTACCCGAGGGAATAGGCCCTCTGTGAACTAACACAATTAAACTGCTTCATAGGACTGCATATCATTGAAAACCCCACATAAAATAGAAAACCACAAAAAACAACAAACTCTACATACCTACGCCAATCATCAGGTGTATCTCCGCAAGATATATCAGAAAAGCCCCAAAAACAAATAAGTCAGAAACACAGACTAAACAGTAAGCTACAAGAAAAACCCTTTTACCAGAAATCAAAGTAAAAACACAATAATGTAAATCATCTCGTCTTAGAAAATAACCGGGAAAAGATTATAAAACCTTTATTCCACAATTTAAAACACTAGAAAAAAAATAGAAGTTAAGAAAGCCCCATGATTAAATAAAACAACAGTGTTAAATTTTAAGTAAGCCTTACAGTAATTGTTAATAAAAATAATCATTCTTCTCGTGAAATAAGTTCAAAATCAACCAATCATTTTCAATTGAGATCATCGTATTTCTCTCTAAACACCACCACTTTTATTAGCCGACATATCTCTTACTTGAACTAGATCTGAAACTCTAACTTGAAAACATCCGGGTCAAAAATAAGCACTACTTTTCTATTTGACATTTAAAAAAAATGTCATATAAAAGTTGCAACCCTCTTCAATCAATCAGTACAAAATTCACCAATATTGTCTCAACTTATACTCTGTTATTCCCCCAGAGAAAAATTTTGCAGTAGCCTAAAGATAAAATTCGATATGATCACTTAGCTTGAAGCCGTTCTACCTCTCAATATCCCCTAATCATCCTACAAATAAAAACAAGACTTAGAAAATTAACATTTAAATACCCAGACTTCCTTTCGCCAAAAACTTCTCACACCAACCCACTTGTCAAAAATCAATAAACTTTTCGATCACACTTGGCTTCAACTCCGAAAAAAAAATTCGACAAAGCAAATCATTTTTCGAATGCTTCTTTCGATTTCAGTTCAGCAAATAAAACTATTCATTTCAGCTTTTCTCTCAATTTTCTTAACATTTTTGTTGCAGCGCAAAAGTAAGCGAAAGTATAAATGCATGAGAGTACAAATTCAACCAAAATGTAAATGCATATAGGGACAGTAGCCGAGCGTTTACAGGGTGCTTCCCGGCGGGATCGGCGCCGGTTCGAATCCCGCCTTGGGCGTTTCCTTTCTAGAACTCAAATATGCCCCGAACTTGATGGGACGCTCCGTAACCAGGATCGAACCCCCCCTCTAAACCTATTCTAACCGTCTTTTCGCTCTAATTTGGTTCAGCCTTGATTAAGGCTGACCTTTGAAAAGAGCAATTTGTCTCAAGGACAAATACTGGCCATTTTAGCAGCTTGCTTTGAGTTATGCAGATGTTTATGGCCGATGTGACCGATGTTGGAGTATGTAAAAATTCGTTTTATTACAAACTTTCCAGAGCTATTTTACCGAGAAAAAGCTCGTTAATTCAATTGTTTAAAGCCGATTTTTTACGAATTGTCGAGATTTACGCGCACAACTTTTTCAACTTTGCACTTTTTTCATAACCTATTTTTCAAAACTAACACTTCTCTTTTTTCTACTTCTGTGCGGCCAATTTTTTTTCTATTCCTTGATACAAGTCTACCTTGGTCTTTTCAAGACTTTTGACCTCCTAATCAGTTACGCAACCTAATCTTTCATAAATGATACGAAGTCTACTATGAAGAAAAGAAATTTTCATTCTTTTCGTAATTTTCTAACTTTTCTCATTTCCCGAATCTTAACAATTCCTATATGCTTGAAAAAGACAATATTTTTTTTAGAATACCACAAATTTTGCCAATAACGTTCGCAGAGGAATACTATAAAGAACAAAGTCTTAAATAAATCAGAACCAATAAGAAATATTTCAAAATTGCTAATCCACATCCTATCAAAGAATCCCCACCACCACCACATCCCAGGACCCCCCAACCACACCGAAACCTAACCACAAGAGCTAACCCCAATCATTTAGACGTATCTCATTTATTGTAAACCTTAATACATTTGAAGAGAGACACGCATTACTATCCGAACCCTTAATACCAGCTATTCGTCAAGCACCCTTATCTGAACCGCAATACGAGCCAACAATAACAGTTTTCCCTCAATTCAACAAGACCTTAACAGAGCTAGACACCTAAGCCAAAACCAGAAAATAACTTTTACAATAAATATTTAAATTATTTACCCCCGACGAATTAGAAATTTTGCCACACCAAGAGTTCATTCTAACACTTTGGATTTTTCTAGTAACACGATACAAAGTACCCCTCCATCACTTCAAATAGTTTCTCAACAAAGTACCCCAAATATTTATCAGATTAACTAGGTTCAACACCGTTTTCTGAACAAACTCGTGAAAATCATTTTAATCCCCCTACTTCATCAAAAAGACTTCCATATTGGATGACACAAACATTTTCACAAGGTGAACCAAACTTGAAAAAAAACCCATCGACATTTCATCAGACACCTCCTTTTCATTACCAAACAATCCCTCACTTCCATCAACACCCTCAGTAACAGGTCAATACACTAACAACTACATTTCTCACAAATTTTCCAAATAATCTAGGTGACAGATATCGTGATCTTCAGGTACAAGTATACCTCTACGATTAGATTGGAATACATTCGTAGCAACCCCTCGCTTATTTGGTCAACATCTTGAAAGCAACAGATTACATAATTGGGCACTCAACAGGTTACAATACAGACACGATATCCACAATGACATACAGGAACACAATATAGAAATCCTTATGCAAGACAATTTAACATTTAAATTTGAAATAACAGTAAAACTAAATAATTAAGTACATCACCTTCTCCCCCTAGCGCCACCAAATATAACAACGCAACTTCTGCTCCCTCCATTACTATCCGAACCCTTAATACCAGCTATTCGTCAAGAACCCTTATCTGAACCACAATACGAGCCAAAAATAGAAGTTTTCCCTCATTTCAACAAAACCTTAACAGAACTAGACACCTAAGCCAAAACCAGAAAATAACTTTTACAATAGATATTTAAATTATTCCCCCCCCCCCCCGACAAATTAGAAATTTTGCGACACCAAGAGTTCATTCTAACACTTTGGATTTTTCTAGTAATACGATACAAAGTACCCCTCCATCACTTCAAATAGTTTCTCAACAAAGTACCCCAATTAATCCATCAGATTAACTAGGTTCAACACCAACTTCTGAACAAATTCGTGAAAATCATTTTAATACCCCTACTTCATTAAAAAGACTTCCATATTGGATGACACAAACATTTTCACAAGGTGAACCAAACTTGGTAAACAAACCCATCGAAATTTCATCAGACACCTCCTTTTCATTACCAAACAATCTCTCACTTCCATCAACACCCTCAGTAACAGGTCAAACACTAACAACTACATTTCTCACAAACTTTCCAAATATTCTAGACGACAGATATCGTGATCTTCAGGTACAAGTATACCTCTACGATTAGATTGGATTACATTCGTAGCAACCCCTCGCTTATTTGGTCAACATCTTGATAGCAACAGATTACATAATTGGGCACTCAACAGGTTACAATACAGACACGATATCCACAAAGACATTCAGGAACACAATATACAAGTCTTTATACAAGACGATTTAACATTTAAATTTTAAATAACAGTAAAACTAAATAATTATGTACATCACCTTCTCCCCATAGCGCCACCAAATATAACAACGCAATTTCTGCTCCCTCCATTTATAAGAACAGAGCTCATCTACAAATACGATAGATATCCAAAAAGGACACTAGGCTATATAACATTCTACAATCCCTTCTCAGGATTATTACACACATCAGTTTTTTAATAGTTTTTCTGATTAAAACGCTTTCCCCTCTTGTATAAAGAGGCCAAATCTCATCAAAACCCTTCTCCTCAAACAGGACCACAAGATTTTGTTACACATTATGATTGTAAAAAAAATCACTACAAAAAACCACTACAAAAGTACGCAATCAATTGAGTAACACAAATCTGAATCTGAACCACAAGATACCGAATCAACAACTACAATAGCAAAACTATACTCAAAAGTACGAGCTACAGTTCTAACAGGATATAAACTTACATCAAAATTCTCAGAAATGAATTTGTTTTGTTCACAAGTTTCAAACAGCATTAAAAAATAGACTCGACCATGAATCATTTTACCAAATAAAATCATTTTGAAAAACATCGTTTAACTTAAATTTTTATGATAAAAACTGGATATCACATATCAGAATCAATAGCCCGTTGAACTGTAAAGCCGACACTAAAATTGAAAGCTGCCAAGAAATAATTTTTTTTCTGATTAGAACTTTTTTTAGAAAAAGTCCAACTAACACGAGATTTAAAAGACGATGTCTTATTGTATCAAGGGGTACGCTTGCTTTGTATATTGCGATCCCACTACACAAACACATACAACTATAGTTTGGCACCCTGAAGACACAAGTGCCACATTTCAAGTCGCTAAAATTCATGCAAGAATGATAAAATTTCACCAAAAATACTTTCTAAGATCTATACCCTTCGACAAAACAAATCAGATCAAACTGACAAAAAACTTGAATCAGATCAAACCGACAAAATTAAAATATATAGATGTTATAGAAAATAAATTAACACGTTTTCAAATCTATCCTGAAACAGCAGAGGTAGCAAGTAATTATCCCAAACCATTTCAAAATACAATTTTCAGAAACTCTTGTCGAATACGTCTAAAGGTTACGACATGAAAACAGACAAATTAATTATTGACCCAGCACGTCCATGTCAAGATAGAAATAATAAAAAATCCTACATCCCGACAACATTTTACATACATACAGGAAAAACTGGCGGCAACATTCGCCCAGAAAACAAAGCTAGTACACGACTACAAGAACTTTCATTAATGAAAAACACTTATTTTGATATGAATTTAGATTATACAATAAGTAGAATTTTTCAGGAAAGGTCACTCTCTGAATTAGAAACACTTGATCACTGCGAACTCGATAGAACACAAATACTACAACAAGAGAAGAGTAAGCAGAAGTGGAAGAGAGGGGGGTGCGCCGGCGATCTCCCATGCGTTAAGATAGAGAATAGAATTACTGGACCGCTGGTTTATGTAGTAAGCTAGGAAATAGATTTCCTATCTTTTAAGATAGGAAAAAGATTTCCTAATGTATTAAGATATTGAACGGTAAGGTTTTAGTGTTATGGTAAGAGATGGGTAAGAAAACCGTTTTTTTTTAGTTTTAAGTTTTTTTGCAAAATCGCGGCGCGCGGTGTGTAATTTGTGGTTTTTTCGTGTAGATTGTGTAATTTGGGTTATGGTTCAAGGTAATTCAATGATAAAACGTGCAAAGACGTGGAGTATTTATCAAAAAAAAATGAAAATTTTATCGAAAAACTTCGAAACACGATAAAATTTGATATAATTTGAATTCAAATCTTCATTATTAGATGATCTTACTGTTTAAAACAGTACTCTATCTTCTTGAGACAATGCTGAAACCAACTGAAACTTAAAAAAAACATGTTTTTCTGAAAAAAAGTTAAACTTAAAAGATGAAGTATATAAATCACTGCTTTGTATAATTATTCTACCGCAAGTTTACAGTTAACCAATACTGCATTGAATGCAGCTACACTATCAGTTATTTACAAGTTCAAAGATTTTTTGTGTCTTCCGCCGTCCTGAACTTGTTTTTTCGGGTAAAAATAACTCAATCTTTTCTTTGTTTGATCGTATGCAGCAACCATATGATGAATGGTTCCAAATCTTTTGTTTATTGAAATCAAATTGATTGTTTCGTCGAGTAATTTCTTGTATTTTGCCATAGGTCCATGTCTGGATTCCTCCAGAACTATTTTATTCAACCCTTTGCTGCTAAATTTAATCTTGTCTGATTTGTCGTCGAAGCAACAAAAAGTCTTGCTACATAAACAGCATCCCCGTATACCTAAATCCTTCTTTAAACAGTCCAGGCTCTCGTTTATCGTGTTTCTTGTGAGCGCTACCAAACACTCGTGAAAAAAAGTTTGGATTTCAATCTTCTCTAAACGAATCTCTGAATCATTTTCTCTCATTTTTCCCTTGCTATCTTTTTTCTCCGGACGATCACAATCAAACAAATTTTCCTCAGCAAAAGCTAAATACAACAAATCCGTGTCCTTTTTTAATTCCTCAAAATAATTAACATCACCAGACTTGTCAAAACAATTGTAATAAAGATCAAGCATTCTCAGCTTTGCATACTGCAGAATGAAAAGTCTGACAATTATTGGTTTTCCTTGCTCAGTTGTTGACTTTGGTTACTCAACCTCGTACAAATTTTTCTGAACAATTTTCAGACATTTGAGGAGTTTTTTCTAATCACGTATATAATTTGTGCTTGTATGTCTTGATCTATCCATTATCTGGCAGCCGTAAGATGAATTACCTAATAGCCTTATAGTCTCTGCAACAACTCCGGATAAATGGTTCTTATCTCATTCCCTTCTAGCATCAACAACTGACTGGAACCACCTGTTGAAACACTTTCGTGGAGAATACCGTACGAAGCGGTAAACTTTTGTGCACTGTAAGCCAAACTGAAGAGAAGAGTAACAATAGATCCAGTTTTTACTTTGAAACTAGATATTAGCATTCACTGGGGATGCTTGAGAAGATAATTTTCAATTACATATTTTTGCAAATGTTCCCCGATAAAATTGCTTCCAACCTCAGTAATTTTGAAAATTAGAGGAAAGTTAGCAAATTTTGCTTTCACTTCATCTGGAACAGCTAAGTCACACTGAATATAGCATAAAAGGATCCATCTTCTGTTTTTTTTATTAAAATTCAATAGAGAAAGGTCTTTTGTCGACAAAGCTGGATCGGATCTGATTCTTAATTTTTTGCGTTCGTTTTGAAGTTTTTGCCACTACTCACATTCCCGCACTTCTTCGATTTTGCATCTTTTTTCGCGAGTATAATCCCGTCTCAAAACATCCATCTCTCTCCTTTTGTTTCCTTGCTCAATATCCTCATCGCTCAATGAGCGCCAAGTCTCCTGGCGGGGATAGAAGTGAAAATAGCATCCCATAGCTTCAAACACTGTTTTGCAGTGATCGCAATATCCATCTATATTGAACATTTTCCTTTTATTTCCGGATGTGTGGAAGCTCTCAATTCTGCATTCTGGTCTTGTTTCTAGGAAGAAACACATAAACATATTCTCAAAATTGCGATAGTGGTTATGTCTAGCCTTGAGTTTTTGCATATCGTAAGCAAAAACCCATCTTGTATACAATACTGTTGGCATATCTTGACATATTGAAAGGGGGTAACCCTCGCTGGCATCAATTGCAATGGTTGATTTGCAGATACTCGATGAATCTCTGATAAAAGTTTCGTCCACAACAGTTTTTCAGGTAAACACAACTGATGATCCACCCGTCATATCTTCTCTATTTTTCTCGCACAAAACTCTATTACTTTCGCAAAGTGGGTCGAATTTTTCATTGGTTGATTTGTGCAGACAAGTTTAGCCAAATTTGGAAGAATACATTCAAAATTTAACATATAAAATTGTTTCTGATGTTAAAACTAAACTAGTTTTTGCATTACTTCAAGGGTTGGAACATCATCTTTAAGTTTTGTCTGTATAACATTCGCCCAAACTTTACACAGTGACGGAGCGTAGAAAAAGTACCTATTGACGACTTGCAGGCGTCATGTACCTTAACTCTACTCGTTTTTAAATGTCTAGATCTAACCAGCTAGTTTTCTGGTCTGTTTAGGGCTAAGTAAAAAGGTACCATTTTCAGGCCACCAGTCAAACGGCTTTTGATCAGCTTTCGTTTACTTGCGAAAATAACCACTTTGCTGGGTCTCGGATCCCCAGACTACCTAGTTACTTTTACAAAGACGGCTCGATTTCCACTATTTACTATGTTTTTAGAGACAATTCTATACTAAATTCATTGGAAATGGATTGATACTTTCATTTTTTCTAACTACTCATGCTCTGAAATACTATAAAAATAGGAGTTAATTAAACTGTTCAGGTCTTTACAGTAGCCAAAAATGTACGTTTAATACCTTCACTGTTAAATTACAGTCCTCCAATTCCGTCCTACCTCAGAAATAACGCTTCTATCTCTCCTTTTTCAAGGTACGGGAGGGTACGGTTCTTCCTTTCTTCTTATCTACTTCAACTAAGCATCCAATCTTGTTTTGTTGTCACGATAAGAGACTTCGTTCTTTTTACGTGTTCTTCTTCAACCATGTTCCTTCTTGTTTAGTTGGGGTGTGTTTTTTCTTGTACTTTTGTATAAAATGGCTGTTTGTACATTTCTGAGAAAAAATCCAGTTCCAATCAAAAATTTGAAAAATCTAAAGTCTGGAACATTCCTACCCTCCTTTTTGTAAATGAATTCACGGTTCATGTCTTTATTGTTTATTTTCGTTTGCGTTGGCGGCTTTGAAAGTGACAATCCGGAAAATGGCATATACTCCCAGTACAAATCCCTCAATAACCCCATTGAACGCATAACTACATTTAACTGCCTTCCAATATTTTCACAAAAAATGCATTATGAGGAGTGTCCTTGTAAACTTTTTTTCCGACTATTTACGTTTTTTAACCATAAAATATCTTCTCGTTTTTGCTGATTTAAAAAAGTTCGGGACGCGGCACGGCTACGTACCCGTTAAAATTAACTTAGTGTTACTCACGAAGTGTAATCGTTCATTTATGCTGTTGCCTTCAATATTATAATTAAGAAGCTCTGTGGCTAGGAAAAGCAATGAGGTACTCACCCTTCTCGAGTGAGCGTACTCAAATCCTACCAGGTCGCCACAAAATGAGAAAATGTCCTACACAGGTTAAAAACTTCGGTCAGGTTTAAATCAGTTAATGTACTCACCTAAGACCTGCATAAATAAATAACAGATTATCAAAATCTGCTCTGATCAGAGATCAATAAAACAAAAAGTTTAAAAGTTTCATTAATCAACCTTGGTTGATTAGTTCAAGTTTTAATGCACCACAAGAGTTCAAATTTACAACAGATAACAACTCATACGACCTCTCCAACATTCAGGCCAACCTCACGCATTTCGTTTCTAAGAAGATTTGATCGATCACACCTGTTGTGTCCTCGCATCTAACACCACCATGTGCGTTGGATTTTCACTATTGCAGATTTTCACTATTACTGGCTCGAAGTATCTTGTATTTTCACAGTAGCTTTATCATCTGCCTCACTATCTTTCAGATTCATCTCGTTTTCCAGAGATGTGACCAGCTCATGGGCACACTCCAGACGTTCCAGTGACTCAATCGAGCTGACCATGCCGTAAAATTCCCAGGCGGTCATCAGGCTCACTTCCGTTACTCCATGGCAATCCCCAGTCATTTCGATCTCACTTTTCGCCGACATACTCAATCTTCCCTACAATTTGGCTAAGTGGCAGTGCTGTTCACTCACTGCATTTAAGCGGCGGTCAGTCCCACTCACGTGCCCTTCCGTTCCACAGCTGAAAGCTAGGCAAGTGCCCTTCTTCATCCAATCCCTTGGATAATTCATTTCGAACGGTTCCGTGGGTGGTCTGTCATCCTGCTTTGTTGTTTTCAGAGCCAAGAGGTGATGTATTACGGCTAAATTGTGCAGACTCCTGTCATCATCCAACTCTAGTGCGACGTCTACCGTCATGTCCCATATCAAATTGAGGGCACCATGAAGGCTTCATGAGCTCCCACATGGTTACTAAGCTGGTTTTCAAGGGACCGTCCCATGAACCGCATCCAAAGCTCACGTACCCCTTCAGCTCCGGAACCGAGGGTTCGACCACTCGTTCCTTTAAGATGATTCCCAGTCTTGGCTGTTCAACCGTCAGCCTGCCGATCTCCTTCATTCTTTCGACCCAGAAATTGAGGACTATGATCTGTTCGAAGTCAAAATACGCATCCCTTGCTTTGTCTTCAACAAAGGGGTTATACGCCATTCCGAGTACGCCTGACGCTTACTGGAATGTTTTCAGTTTGCCCAAGGTCGCGTACTTCTTTGGATCTCTGGCTTTTTCAGTTGATTCACTGTTCACTTTAAGTTCTTTGTTTGAGTATCTCCTCACTTCCTCCAGTCTCCGGTAGCTCTCAAAATCAGTAGACTCCTTGGTCGGTATTTGGAGCGACATGTACTGATATAACTCCAGCAGAGCACTCAGGAAGGTCCATTCAGGATTACGCAAAAAATTCCCGTTCATTTAATTGAG
This sequence comes from Symsagittifera roscoffensis, assembly GCF_963678635.1. Taxonomy (NCBI): domain Eukaryota; kingdom Metazoa; phylum Xenacoelomorpha; order Acoela; family Convolutidae; genus Symsagittifera; species Symsagittifera roscoffensis. The sequence continues at coordinate 67,592,451 of NC_087066.1, forward strand.
GAAGAATCAGTATTTATAAAACAAAGTGCTAATTTGACTCACACTTTTGCTTGTGCTTTATAACAAAACCAGACAAGAGTTATAACGAAAGGAAAAGGTTCACATTATCCTCAGTATTCTTACGACCTCATAAGAATACATTCCCTCATGATATATATTGATATTACAGAATTTAATTTTGTAGGTGATACAAAACTCCTTTAATGCGTTGTATTCCTTTGATTTCCAAAGTGAAAAATGGTGACATAATATCTACAGGACAGTACTTGAATTATCAATCTTTTACAAATCTAAAATTATTGAAAAACTTTTTCCATACCAAAAAAATAGAAGTAAGGGACACTACAGGTGAAAAAATTCCTTTTGTGTTCATAGGAAATACACTAGTTGTTCTCTTATTTCGCAAAATAGCGGATAATCTTTTCTAATATATAGTTCATACACAATTTTTGCTCAAAGTTCAGCTAATTTCACTTTTTTTGTGGGCTTCGCCAGCTGCAAAAAAAATCGAAGCAAAATACCTTCTGAAAAAGAAATGAGTATAAAGCAAAGTAGTCATTTTCGGTATGGAGCTATTAGAAATTCTTCTGTTGAGATTTTGGACGAAGACCCAGTTTTGAAAACAAAATTTTTTCCCAGTACTTCTCTAGATGCAAACAGGAAACAGGATTGAGTTTTAATTTGAGACGGATCGTAATCTTAATTTGGATATGTGTGATATCCAACTCAGCTTAAAGCTTCAATTATTCGAAAGAAGATTGTTTGACGCTTTCAAGAGAGATAAAGCAGAACATAAAGCCAAATCTGACGATGATTCAGATGAGGAACCAGAACCTTACTTAAATTATGCACACAATCTACTAAATTCACTATTGCCCAATTTTGATTTTTTTTAACATTAGAAGGGTTCACAACGCCAAATGATTATGTCCTCATGAAGCACAAATATTGAATGAGTTCAACTGGTCGGCGGTGAGTAATAAAGGAATACTTGATGTCACGGATATAGTTTGAGGAACTTCCGGAAGCTTTGGATATGTATCCTTTCACTAATAGGGCATTTTTTTTAGAATAGGGGACAACTTTTCACTTTTTGACAGGCTTGCTTTTGATTTGTTTTTAAGTGAAAAATTATTACTATCAAAAACCAAGATTCGAATTCAACTAACTCGAGCTAGAACTAATTTTTACATGCTGTCTGTTAATCCAAATGCTAGTCTGAAATTTGTTGATTGTTTGGTGCTTACTAGAAGACTTTTAGTCGCTGAACCTAATCATAAAAACTTGCAATAGAATCTGGAAAAGGAACCTGCTCATTACAATTACATGGAAACTATAGCAAGAAGTTTTACCATTCCATCCCGTCAAAACCAGTTTATTCGGGAAAAAATTTTCAAAAATGCATCAATCAGAAGAATAGTTGTTGCAATGAATACAAATTCAGCTGTTGCGGGATCTTTTCTTAAAAATCCTTTCATTTATCAGCAATTTCGTTTGTGAGATTTTAGATTTATTCGGGGTGGAAGAGCATTTAATTCGTTAGATACAACTCCTGCTTGTTGTCCCTATGTTACAACAATGATAGCAATGCATTTTATTGAAGGTTTTCCAGCTCTTCCTATGGAAGATTTTCAAAATCACTCTATCTTAGTTTTTGACTGGATATCCATACAGGATGCAAAAGAACAGTTGCATTATCCAGAACTTAAAGAAGAAAGCTTGAGAATAGAAATGTTTTTCCATTTTCCCTTCGAGCAAGTAACGGAATTGATAGTCTTGGGAGAAAGACTATCAGACATTCAAACTGACAAATTCGGAACATTCGCTAAAATTGTTTAATTTGTTTTAGATTGGGACATTTCATCATTATTGTCTCTGCACTAACTATTTTATTTTTCTTTAGAACCAATTCTCTGGAAAAAAAGAGACCATGAATGCCGTGTAATTGAAAACCCAAGAAACTCTCACCCTAACCCCAACTCTTCTGCACCATAGACTAAGAAGCAAAGATCAATAACTTTTGTCCAGTACATGGGTTTCGTGTATGGGACTTAGTTGAATCAGTACCTAAACGCGTGTAAGCCATTAATGTTACTTTTTTATCCTAAAAGGCATTATCAAGCTATCAATTTTTTTCTAATGCAAATCAGTGGACAATTGCAATGTTGAATAGTTTTTCACTTCTGTAATTTATTGAAAAAATCCTGAGCTCAGGTTCAAATACATGTAATCTTACCCCTCTGATAATATACCTCAATTATTAAAAAATGCTTTAGCAACTAATAAAAGAGCCGCAAGCAATGATAGAGGAGAACACTGGACCATGATTGCTAGACTGGACAAAAATTATCACTTTGTTCATTCTTTGGGTTGAAAAAGAACAACTTATTCACTTCCAACCAAAAAATTTTGGCTCACACAATGTCCTCAAATAATGGTTCAAAGAAAATTACGAAAAACTGATAAATTGCGTAGATTCTACGCAATTTTTTATCGGCTTTTCTTTTTTAAAAATTCTTCTGAAGATTTTAGCTATTGTCCATGATGTGCATGTTTTGAATTTCATAAGTAAAATTATGTGAAAATGCATTTTTTATTTGTAAGTGTAAACATTGCAGTGAATTTACTAAACGATGTAGTGATTTGTTTTTTTCTTTCATTATTTTTTTTTAGAAAAAGTATCTTAACAACTAACCTTTTGATGTAATACAGGGAGAATGATGAATCAATGAGAAGGTTGTACTCTCCCAATTGAAAGAATTGACAATAGAACATTTAAGTTCATGGAAATGGTAACCAATTTCTAGTAATTTGTATAATCTTCTTAAAAGATTACTCTGAGAAAGATCAAAAAATTAACAAACCGAAAAAATCGGACGCAAAAAAATAATGATTTTAAAACTTTGACGGCGTAAACTTTTACCGGGGCAGAGCAAATGCCAAATTTGGATAATTTTTTTTCGAAATTTCAAACACTTTAAAGAATATTAAAAGTATTTAAGTCAAAGTGATTAAGGAGAACTGACAATAATTGTTGAAAGAAACATGACAGAAAAAAAAATATGTTGAGGTAGAAATGAGAACTTTACGAAAACATGTGATTGGTTGAAACTTTAAAAAAAATAAGCATATTTATGTCTTAGTTCCTATGAGTAGTTCATGCAATTTTGATTGGATGTATTTCAAATTTTTATGAAAAAATTTAATCTCTCAAGAAAGCAATTCATGCTTAATGAACTTAGTGAGAAAATGCTAATATGCAAGTGTCATATGATCGGGAGATGTTTATGTGAAAAAAAAGATAAAACAATTCAAAAAAGTAATAAGTATAATGGAGCTGGCATCTTTTATCCAGATAACCTGCGGATTAAAAGATTAAAGGGGATTTTTAAAAAATCAACCTCAAGGAGCTTTCCAGCTTCCCATGATATCCCCTAGAGCGGAATAATTAACTTGTCAAAGAAAATCCCCTCATATCATGTTTTGTCAAGATGAAATTTATTTGCAAAATTGGAAAAAATTTCAAAAAAGTTTCTGAAACCTACCATCTGAAATTTACCATTAACCTAATCAAAATAATAGATTTATTACAGATACTACACGTAATTTTCACCAATTACATAACGCGCAGCGAGATTTTTGCGAAAAAAACTAAACCCCGACCAAAAAAAAATGGGCTTTCTTACCATTTTCTTACCATCACACTGAAACCTTGCCACTCCCTATCCTACTACATTATGAAACCTATTCCCTATCTTCACACATGCCAGTGGTCCCGGAAATCTTTTCCCTATCTTAAAACATGGGATACCACCGGCACCCCCCCATTTCTACTCACTCTTCTACTACTTACCATAATTGCTCGTTTTAGCAGTACTTAAAATACCCTACTCAGGATACCTCTTATCCAGCAACCACTCTATCTTCATTGACTATTAATGCAATTTTCTTTGGTATTACAGATGCACTAAAGTGTTTTACCACTTTATGTTTTTGAAGATAGAAGATGCTACCAACGAATCCCTATATTTTATGAAAAATAAAGCACATTTGTAGAAACAATATCACGGCTTACAAATTTTTGGGATGCAGCTGTCCCATGTGGATCTGAAAGTAGCCAGAACATAGTACAGATTAATGCGAACGAAGATGAATATTATCTTCTCACCTCATATCCTACAATAATGTCACCTTTAAAGGAATTTTCACCCGACAGCGTACGCGCAATTGCTCGTAGCTCAAACATGTATCTACAATCAATATGAGGTTTACGAAAACTGACTGAAACAGCAGCGTTCTCAAATTTTTTATAGAAATGACTTTATTGATTTTAAAGACTATATATATCCTAGCGTTGAACAATACCGTCCCCAAGATGTCTCATCAATTAAAAGTTTTGGTTTTTTAATCACAATAAAGTGCTAGCTTCTCTAGGATGGTCCTACTTTATATAAAGAAGACTGACTAAATTATAAGCAGTAATCATTTTTCTTGAATTTTTTTTTCACTTCTACAAGGAATCTATAACACATCTGCAATACACACGCAAGTTAAAAGACAAGCAAGCGTAGCCGCATTTTATTTGCAGGATTATTTGGAAAATTTTCCACATGAAATAATAAAATCCTCTTTGACGCTCAGATAAGCGAACATAACAAAAAGCGAGCTACAAAATCAAACACATGACACTCCACAGAACAAAACAGTTTCAACTCCAACACAGCAACACTACATCAACACAGTCTACATAATAATTACCCTTTATCTTTAGTCCCACAAAATATAAGAAACACAAAAGCATTTTTTGAACATACCTCTCAAGGTTTTATTTTCCCACGAAGTCCAATATCTCATATAACACTCTATCAACCTATCATCGACGACACGTATGATCAAATTGTAGAAAAAAGGCACACATAAAGTGTTCGTTCTCAAAATAATCATCTTTTTAGCCTACGATGAGCCGACAGATTGGATCCCTTAACTGTTCCCTTTCCTATCCATCAAACCTCCAGCGCCATTCTTACCGCATTTCATTCTCAGACCTGAGCTCTTTCTTCTACCCAGTTTTTCTTCTAACTCACTAGTTTTTGACACCATATCAAAATTTGATAATTTTGATATAAAAACCCTGATGAGTTCCTGATTGGAACCTAGCCTTACAAACTGTTCTCAACCACCTTTCCGACCCATTGTTTTCCAACTTCCAAATGAAACCTCCTCCTCCTCCCCCTCTTCTTATACTGACGCTACTCCTATCTTTTCTTCAATGACAAGTCATCAACCCGACGTACCTAGCCTAGTGACCGACAACCAACTAGAGCATGAATTAGATAACTTTATAACCAATAATAACACCTTCATGACACAAAAAACGCGGTAAAAATTCATCAGCTAACTCACTCAGCCCAAACCTCCAAATCCTCAACTGAACTCAGTTTATATTGCACCCACAAGAGCACAAAGTGTTTTTTATAAATGAAAGCCCCCTTACGCTACACCTCTGTTTCTGATTATTCGTCCACGATCATCCCGATTGTATTCTCATCACCCACAACATCCCAGAATTTTTAAACCACAACTTGCCATTGTCCTCCAAGATACATACTATACGTCAAATAATGGCAACCAACTGAACTTGATCGTTGATGAATATGTGCTAGTTCCCACACTCTCCTGGATCACTAACTACAATTTTACTAAGCCACCAAAACTTCCTTGGAAAAACACCCTCAAAGATAACGAACTCTGTCATTCCCTCAATCGCCAACTAACTACCAACTAAAATCACTTCACTACCATCGGTTCAACTCAGACCTTAAATTGATTCATTGCACCAATTGCTAATCGATTTTCCATTAACCATTACGATCATGCTATAACCATATATATGGAAGATACCCCACACGAAGACGACCCAAACACTACTACTCTAGTAAAAGACGACTTTTTCAATAAATCAGAATATATATCCCACCTTGATAGCACTAACAAAAAGCACACCAGCACGTAGCCCACAGTATCGTTTCAAATTTATCAACTCAAAGTATTAAACACCATGTTTCTTAAACTTCACCTATTGTTTCAAATCTACTAACTTACACGGCATCCTCTGTAATTACCATCCCGTCAGACAGATGTATTTTTTTGCCCACTAACCAACATCTTTCCCCATTGATGACGCTCGCCCATTCATAATTTTCCAAAAGTATGTACCGCTCATTGAACTAACCCTACTCGAACATATTCACAATACTAAATTTAATCGCAAGCCTTATAAACTAATCGAAAACATGAATTATGAGTTTTCACTACTTACTCAGGATGTAAAGTCATCAAGTCGCTTGAATTTTTTTGGCTTCTGCTTCACACTAAACACGTAATCCGCATGCTCACCAAGCTTCTCGTAACATCTGACACGATAAAAATTAACTTCCCCCATGGAATTGTCCTTGAAATAGAGCCCTCGTAAGTATGAATTTATTGTTAACATTAAAAAATTAAAAAAAAACAATTACCATTATTACACGCAATTATTACTTTTTTGTTAGATTTCACCAATCAATTACCTGAAATAAAAATAAAACAAAAAAAAACAAAAATCAGAAATTATCTGAGTAATTTTTAAAGTTTAAATCTTATAGTGAAACTGAATTGTTTCAGTTCAGAAAAATTTATAACCAATGCAAAAAATTAATAATTCTGTAGTAAAATTCAAAATATACAAAGACGTAAATTATTAAAATGCAAATAAATTCTAAGAAACTGAATTTTCTTTGTGTGCCTTTTTGTAAACTTCAATAAATTTTCCTTTACTCGCCCCCATTTCAAGCACTCTATCTGCCAAAACCGAGAAACTCGCCCGCAAAGCATTGTTGAAAAATTGAATCTCCAGCTTCAGAAACCAACTAATAACAGCCTAAACTTGTTTTCACGCGTTTTAAACTTTCCCATACCTAAATGGAAGGATTTAGAAATAAGCTTAAACTAACCAACGCAGCTTACTAATATCACAAAACCAATCGCTTGTATAAGAAAGTCTCACGGTGCTCAGACCAGATTAAACCCAGATTAAAACCAAATAAACTATTCTTTTGAAACCCACTTTCAAGTTTTATTGAAACGTTTAAAACACAAAAAAGCAAAAAGAAAATCCAAAACATAATAATTTGTTTATTTTTTTTTTGAAAAAGGACACATCTGAAACAAAAAGAGAAAAACGCCTGGTAAAATAGAACAAAAATTTGAACACAAAAAGAGACTCTGCTCAGAGAGACGGAAAAATTATGCTTCTCAATTGGACTCACCACCCAGTGGGACGTCCTCAGCATGCTCTATAGCCGGCCTAACCCACCGCGCTACATCACGCCTATGACCCAAACTCTTTTTTTGACGAGAGTTGCTCTAGGGCGAGCGACTTTTAAAAATAACCGCTTTTGCAATAACCGCTTTTGCAAATTTCAGTTATTAAAAACGCTTTTGCAAGAACAACTAATAAAACATCAGAACTAAAATTGATCTCTTTAACAAGATATGGATCTTAAAATGCAAGGTAAAAAAATTTTTAGAGCAAACGGAACGAGCAGCAAAGGGAGATAAAAACTCGACGACATTTCGACTTTGGATTGACAAATCTATTGGTTTGTTGCCGTAGTCATCTCGCGGTATTTGAAGTATGGACCCAATTTCGCAGCAAAGGAACCCATTGAAGAAGAACAATGGCTAATGCGATGTTGACCTCACATACGGATCCTAGCCACTTGGCTTTTCACACAGTAAGGTCTTCATCTTGCACTTAGTCTCGCTCTAGCTTAGAGAAATCGACACTTCAATGTATCAATTTGAAATCTGGACTCGATCACTCAAGACGATTTAGGATAAAACGAGACCCACTTCTGAAACACGAACAACAGCCCTTCTTTTCTCTACGAAGACAGCTACATCTTTCCCTCCTTCACGCATTCACTTCTTCAAAAGAAAACTACTCCATAAAAACATCTCTCCATCCATCTTTCGCTACAAAAAATATGGGTGGGACCAGTTGAAAACTAGTATTTACTACCAATTATATTCTTGATAAAACTATCTCTATGAAATATTTTTTTACTAAACAATGATGATCCATAACGAACACTGAAAATTATTTGTAATGCTGAAACTACTTGTAAGCACCAGAACATTTTAAAAATAACTTAGAAGTCAGGTGTTCTCCTTTGGAATAAGCTCCAGAAATCTAACCCGCAAGTACCATTATACGCTAGATCTATTGAGACTGGGAGATATAAGAGAAAGGTTAAGATTGGTATTAGACTTAGAAAGTGCAAGAATCTGTCCGGCCGAAAAAAAGATAGCGTGACGAACAAGCAGTGTACCTTATCTGAAATTACTCTATGGGTAAGCTTCCCTTAGCATAACTCAATTGGTCTCCTAGTTTTCACTAAAAAATTGGGCCGTCACCAGTACTCGAGTGCAAGCCAGCCGGTTCAGCCGCCGCCGGAGTTCAAAGTAACACTTCGCCGCCACGAATTACACACAGTGCCAGCCTCGGCTGAATCATTTCGTGAGTAATACAGTAAAGAGTCAGCTACTGTTTTGCGTCAGCTATTATTCTAAAAAAGGATGATTTCAGCCGGATGAGCCACCGCAGCCGACAACTTTCGCTTCGAGCCGCCGAGCTTGCTCGGCTGAGCCGGCGCGCGTCTCTAGTAGAAACATTGTTAAAGCCTACATTATGCTATCATAGAGCAGAAACTTCTCATTGAGATAATACATCGTAATTTTTTAGGCATCTCAGCATTTCGACGTTGACACGGCGATACTTAACCGAAATCCGTTGGATAATGTGGTACCGCCTTTCGAAGATTTGCGCTTTATGTTCATGTGTACTGCTGCCAACTCATGCTTCATTCTGGGGGGTGCCATCAATGGGCCAAGAAGGTGGCTTCCTCTTCCACATGGTAGATACTACCAAGCTAGAGAGTTTCAGAATGTGATTGTGATTGGAAACCGACACAAGAACCCTTTTCACAACGAAAGGATGCTTTACGCCCCATGTGGCTTATACCACACTGTAGAGACGAACGGCTCCTACAATGGCGACTTAACAAGTGTGGATGAATGCTTCATAAAAGTTAGTGCCAACTTCTTTTCTTCCAATTCCCATGCCTCCCTAATAGGGCCCAGAGTTCGAATTGATTATCACCTTCCGCGACCAAAATAATACGTTGCAACCAAGTCTTACCATGCAAATTTAAGTTCGACCATTTCGACGTATCATTGATCACGATTAATCGCATATGTATGATATTGGTTAAGTTTTGGTTTAGTTTCACAAAATCAATTTATGTTTCGACCCTATTCGACCGAGGCAATTCAACTCGGTACTTTTGGCGAAATTTACTATCCTTTGACCTTGTTAAAAGCATAGTGGATGTGGTTTGACCATATCGACAAAAGATAAAAGTCGAGCTAGCGCAACTTTTTTTAAACTATAATTTAAGCATTTTTTTCAGCTCAAAATTTTTTTCCGAACAGGCAAAAATGTCCTAAAATCAAGAACCAATACTGCCTGATAAAAGCACGTACCATTAAAAAGCATGAGAATTGGTTTTTGTTTTAAATTTTTTTTGAGACGCTACGCACAATTTAGGCTTTTTCAAAAACTAGTTTAACAATTCTTAAAGTGGTACCAATGAGAAAATGTTTTTTTAAAGACAGTTTTTAAGAGTCATTGAACGTAGTTCAGACTCTTATATGGTTCGTGATGAATTTTAAGGAAAATTTTCAAAATTTGTTTGGGCTCAATTTTTTTTTTTCGCGGTTGTGTCTTTTAACTCTTTTTAAGCAATAAAGCAATATCCCCTACTGCAAAAACTTAAAGACCAGGAAAAGTCGTAAGAAATTCGTTCAGGCTAACTTTACTTTTTGCCCTCTGACCTTTGATTTTTTTAGAGTCTAGTTCATTTCTTGGCTCTTTTTCCTTCCCCCCCCCCCCCACCTCACACGACGTTCAATATGTTAGTGTAACGAGTGGTTTTACAAGGTTGAGTATGAAGACCAAATATGTTTGTCGTGGCCTTATTAGTCAGTATGTAAATTTTTATAGCAATCGGACAATGTAGTCAACAAATTTACATGTAAAAATTTGCAGGTGGGGGGGAAAAGGAAAAAGAGCCCATTTCTTTTGTTAAAATGAAGGCACGCTCCTCAGTGAAATTGTCAAAGTAGCAAGAAACGTGATCGACTTCTAATTTCGAAGAAGAATTTTAAAATTCTCTAATAAATTGTTCTTGAAATCCAAATTCAAAGAGTTATAACGCCATCTATTTTTTTATCTATTTTTTTCCGTTTACTTGCTTTCATTGATTCTTTTGTTTAATAAACTTTCAACCAAAAAAAAACAGATTGCTGGGATTTTTTTCAGAACTAACTGTTTTGCTTTAATATTTTTTTGAAAAACAAAAAACCGCCTAAGACAGTTCAAATTATGCTGGGTTTTTGAGTGTTTTTCCCTAATGATCCATTCTAACTATCGTAAAAAACCTGATTTTTTTTCAACTGATTCTCAAAACGGAATTGCATCATTTTTGGAAATTTCGAAACAACTTAATGAGGAAGAGTAGCGGATTTAGGGGGTGATTTTTTTGTCTAATTTTTCCAAAAACGGCCTAAAAACCCCTTTTTATGGCTTTTTTCAAAAATTTGCCTGCGTTGCAGAAAATTTGATTAAATTATGGTCTTTATAGTACTTTGGGAGAGCTCAGAAAATCAATGTGGTCGACCTAAAAAAAATCCGCCCTTTTCGAGAAGTTCTTAGATCCGAGCCTGCTGAGGATACTCAGTTCTGTGATCTCTGACTATTCCCTTTTTGCTAAACGGGAGGAGAAGAATCGTTCCTAGTCTGAAGATCTGATATGCTTGACCATTGAATTATTTCTTTATGGAGGGTAGAATCGTTACTAGGTACCAATGGGGAATTTTTTTAACAGCAAGCCTACGTTTCAGAGAAATCAATCTACTATTTTGACACCTAAAATATTGAAGCATTTTGGCATCTACAAAGATGCCTCTTACTCTATAATTGCGAAACATAACTTTTTTTAATATAATTGCGTCGAGGGCCCACGCTCATGTGTAAACTTTTGGGTCGCGCCGCATCCTGATTCAGACCAAAGATGCAAAGTTGCGAAAGTTTTATTCTGGAAAATTTGTGCATTTTGTCGCGCCGTGGGTCTGGACATCCCGCACCGAAGTTTCATGAGTAATAATCGATTATAATGGATTTTTGTTGACTAAAATTTTGTCTATATAATCGATTATCATGTCAAATTTAGACCACGTAATCGATTTTTAATCGATTATAATCGATTATTTTGGAAAAAATTAAATCCATTTTAGTCCATTATAATAGATTATAATCCACTTTTGTTTTCAATATAATATATTATTTTTTGTACGTAAAATTCATGAAAATTGAATAAATTTTGTAAATAATGACTCTAATTTTAGCAACTTTCTGCAAAACTCGAACCAACTCGTTCATCCAGGGGCGGCCAATATGTAGTAATTTTCCAAAAAGTGCCCAAAAACAGCATTTTTGACCACCTCCTTACGCCAAACACCCTCCTCACGTCAAACCCCCTCCTCACGTTAAACACCCACCCCCACCCGCCCCAACGTACCCCCCAAACGTATCCACTCCCCCCCCCCCCCCTCACGTACCCCCATCCCCCCCAGGTACACCCAACCACGACGTACCCCCCCCCCCTCTCTAGTTATAGTGCGGGTAAGCGTGGGGGGTAGGAGTTGGTGTGGGATCTATTGGTAACTTTTTGTAATTTTTCATAAATTGTAACTTAAGTTCAACAAAATTATGAAAAAAAGGAAACAACTCACAAAAAGATTTGAATAAATAGATTATAATCCATTATAATCAATTAAAATGGATTAATTTTCTTTTGATAAAATTTTCTGAAAAAAAATCGATTATAATCGATTCTATTGGGATTTTATTGCTTAAAAAAATTATCATTATAATCCATTTTCAATCGATTATAATCGATTTTTTTTGTTATTTTTCAGAGACAACAAAACCGAATTTAATCGACTATTATCCATGAAACTTCAGTGAGGGATACCAAAATTTGGTCGCGAAAATTTGGACATGGGTCGCGAAAGTTCAGACATACAGTTTCCAGACTTTCGCGACCCCTGGCGCGAATTCGCGACTCATGTACAGACTCTCCAGGCTCAAAATTTCGGCGCAACTATAAAATTTTGGTATGATCAATTTGCGGCGCTGCCTACGGCGAAACTTTACGTCCAGACTTTCCGGACTAAAACTCTCGGCGCGACCAAGACTGACGCTGAGACTTTCCAAACCATGGCGGAGACTACGCGATCGCGAAACAATTCCTCGCGACTTTCGCTTCGCGAACGAGGTAGACACGGCGCGACTCTCGCAACCAAGTCATAGACGGCGCAATTTTCCAGACAAGGCGGAGACGGTGCGACTTTTCAGGTCAAAATGGACTCGCGCGATTACGACGCCAAACTGTGCACTGGATAGGCGCATAATTTTGTGTCTGTATGTTCCTGGATTCCAGAAACTAATCTTTAAATATGTTCCAAAGTGTAAGTGGATTACAAAAATTCTGTGGAATCCGCGTACATTTGAGTGTAACGTAAATTTTGTCGGCCCATTTGTTGTGTGGCGGATTCCGTAACAGTAAGTGGATTCCGCAAACTGTAAGTGGATTCCGAATTTTGTTCAATACTGAACTTGCATATGAACAATTAAAAGGTAGAGCTGGGATTCTTATCTCTAGCAATGCGGAATTTAAAAGCAAGGACTTAACCATTGTCAGCGGAATCCACGAACCAGTCTTAAAACATTGGTTACCTAAATCGGTGGATAACATCTTTTAGTATTTTGGAAATACAACACCGATTAGTTTCAATGTTTGGAGTCATTGGGTTGAGAGTGTATGCAAATACAACACCTAGCATATCGCCAAATTTGGTCAGTATTTGGGATTGCGTCAATCCCAAATACTGATCTGGAAGCATAACGCCGATTAAATTCAGTAGTTTTAGTCCTTGGGTTAACAGTTTATGGAAACACAGCACACAGCATGTCGCCATGTTAGGTCAGTATTTGGGATTCCGTCGATCCCAAATACTGGTCAGTATTTAGGATTGATGAAATCCTAAAAACGGGAATAAAATGGAATAAATATGGAACAAAAACATTGTTTGGAGTCATTAGTTTGGGAGTGACTAGAAACCCAGCGCATAGCAAATTGTCGAATTAGGTCAGTATTTGGGATTTCCATCAATCCCAAATACTGGTCAGTAATTGAGATTGCATCAATCCCAATCACTGATCTAGTAAAGTCCTATTCTATTGAAATCAAATCATGCAATTGCAAGATATAATTTTAAACGCTACTACCTATATACATATGCACAGAATGCGGATTCCAGTTACATTTTGCGGATTCCACTTACACTTTGCGGATTCCGTTTAGAGTTGCAGATTCCGCAACCGCTCAATTTAACTAAACACATGTCTTATTGTTTGTTTTTGGACTCCACAAACTGTCTCAATTCCGCAAATACGGTTGCGGATTCCGCAAATTTGTCTATTTTTGGAGCGATTTTGAGCGGATCAGTGTTTTAAGTTTTTGTGGAATCCATAACAGCAAAAAAAGATGAAAGAAAAGTAGCAATGATGTGGATTGCACGACAAATCTAACTTTGGCTTGTTGTGGAATCCGCATACAATGCACAGAATGCACTGTTTGGCCTCGTAATGAAGTTTACCGCCTTTTCTAGACCGAGATAGAGACGATGCGACTTTCCAGATCACGATGGAGATGGCGCGACCCAGAAAAAAGTCATCGCTTTTTCAAGACCAAAGTGAAGACGGTGGACTTTCGCGACCTAAGTTGCGACTGCGTTACCCATTATCCTCCACCTCGGTCGCAATAACTTTTGGTCGCTCCGTCTTCACCTTGGTCGCAAAATTCCACCATCTCGACCTAGGTCTTAAAAAAAGTGATAAATGTATTCGGGGTCGCGCTGTCTCCATTATGGTCTTAAAGTTGCGCCGTCTCCACCTCGGTGTTGAAAAAAGTGATAAATTTATGATTGAGCTGGCCAGGCAGGTTGCGTAGTTGCTTTTTGAGTCGCACTATCTCCACCGTGGACGCGAAAACCACGAGCATTTTTTCTTGGTTGCGCCATCTCTGCCCTGGTTGCGAAAAGGGCGCGCCATCTGTGCCTTGGTCGCGAAAGTCTAGAATTGGCTGAATTTGATCACGCCTGTCTCGTGGCTGAATTTTTCGGTCTCCAAAGTCTATGAATGGCAGATATTGGTCGCGAATGTCTGTGCATACATAATATGGGTCGCGACTTTTCGATCGCTAAAGTCTAGAAACGCCAAGATTCGGCTGCGACAGCCTGAAGATGCCTAGTTTCGGTCGTGAATGTCTGCACATGTCAAAATTTTTTTGCGAAAGTTTGGAAATGAGTCTGGGACTTGTACCCGGGTAGTCCGAAAAGAGGAGGCGATGCGTGCGTTATTTAATGTTTGATAATGCTCAGTATGCGCTAGGTAGGGTTCCGAACTTACACGGACGAATGTCTGGATGCCATACGATCCGATCTCGTGATGCGAAACTGCTGGGAGTGGCTTTCGCATAAACTATTGCCGGATTGGCCGTACAAGATACAAAGAGATGAGATGACCCACAGACAAAAGCAGGTTGCGGAAAGCAATAATATGTCAAACACATTAAGTAGTCTGGCCAACGATTGGAGAACTCAACACTCGAGAAGTAAGTGTGAACATTTATTTGTCGCGGTTGCTTATTCGCTGTTTAACAAGGTGCAATTTCATTCAGTTAAACTATTGTGGGGGTCTTTGTACTTATTCCGCCTGAAAATCAATATTTAAACCTCTTGAACTAGAACTAATTTGCTTAAATAGTAATAAGACAAAAAATTTTCAGCACCATCTCAATATGTTTTGCTCACACTTAAGTCGACTTAAAAATTAACCGAATAAGCCAGAAACTTTGATTGTTTGGCAAAACTTTTGAACTTATTTCAAACAGTTTTACCCTGACTTGAAAAACACACAGAAACTGTTGGAACCTGATCCAAACTATATATTATTATTGGTTATAAATTAGATATTTTATCCCTATAAAATATTGAAGACTAACCAATCATACTCCATCTAACTACCAACCCATTTCTTTGTAAGTGCTGAATTACTTGTAATTTCAGCACCAGAAAATTTTGAATTTAACTTACAACTTAGTTGCCTTTTCCAAGAGACCGACTCGTAACAAACCAGTATACTCTAGATCTATTGAGACTAAGAGATATTTGAGTAAGATTAAGATCGGTATTAGACTAAGAAGTTGCACGAAGCTATCCGGCCGAAAATAAGGTAGCGTGACGAGCAGACGGTGAACCCTATCTGAAATTACTCTATGAGTTAAAGATCAGTCCCAACTCGTCTGGTGCGACCATAAATAAGACCTTAAGGAATAGAATAGCTTAGAACTAACCAAAACTAGATTAGACTTAGACAAACATTCACAAAAATGTTACACGATAGTAATTTAATTGAAATGTCTCTACGACTCAATAGATCAGAGCCATTAATCCGAACAATACGAGAACTACCCGGTATTGGAAGAAGACCTCGAAAAAAAAGACGTTATACGACTACAACTGAAATTACCCATAAGTTTCATGGTCGTACGGCAAAAGCCAACACAAACTTTTATATTTAGAGTTTTATTAGCAATGAATTTAGATTTTCATTTGCAGACATAGTATCATTGAAGAATAATTTTCATCAGTAATTACAGGCGCTAACCTTATTATTGTACAAAAACGACTGATAAAAACATCACTAGTCGTTTCCTTTAATCTGGGGTAATTGAAATAAAAAATAAAAATTGGTTAGTAAATACACAAATTGTTAGTAATCTACAAATCATTTCTTCATTTCAGCTTCATCACCTAAACATAACAAGCAAATCGTAAAACCACTAACATCATCAAAAACTAAACTTTTCTATCAATTAAATTTTAAATTGTTTTTAAAAAAGGCCTTTTCTAATTCTTACTTTTACCTAAATTAAACCTTTTAAACTTAACAGATCGTCAAGGCTTTCCTTGGATCTCCATTTCACTTTTATCTAAGCTAAATTTTATATCATTTAATTATATCCTGATCATCAAGGCTGATCCTTGGATCAAATAGAACAATTTCGTTCTCCCCCACACAGTCAGCACAGTGTCTAACGACCTCAAATGTCGATTCACTATCCAACCCTTTCTCAAGACCCAGGACTAACTGATATTTTTCAATCACAATAACCATTCTAATTAGGATAACCAGTGAAGACTTCGGTTATTCATCCTTCACTTGATCCCTCCTCTTACCTGACCCAGGATAATACTTAAACTTAGTAAGTTTAAAATAGTATCTAATAAACTACTTGTCTTCTAATTATACCTGAACCTTGTGGATCGATTTATTATTCTCCAACCCTTGAACATAATCGCTACACCTAATTAAGATTAAGTAAGTTAACACCTTAACTTATTCTAGCCACGAGAAAGTAACAATCATTCTTCGGAATCGATATATGCTTTTCTCTCCAACCCTGAATACAAAAACCCAAGTTAGGCTAGCCCGAAAAAATCGTAAGAACTAACAGTTTAACCATTAAAAATCACTAATCAAAATATTGCATCCGTCATCCTCAAGCTTATGTTACTAGAAAATTTAGGAAATAAACAAAAAATTCTATTACACAACTGTGAAAAAAACAACGAGAAATATGATCTCGTAATCACTCCATCCAGACAGTCAACAGGATATATTAGAACTAAACGACAAACACTCAAAAGAAAAATTTTAAGTAAGCAACACCTATTACACGAAAAAGATTTTCAAAACAAAAAACGCATTCTCGGAATCAGAAACAAGTCATTTAGAAGAACTTTATAGAATAAAAGACTCTGTAAATAAAAATTATCAAACTAACGATACACTATATTTTTTTGACTCGGAAAGCGCATCTCAATCATCAATACAAGGAAAACGCAGATTAAAAAACACATACAAAAACAAACCAGTACGACTATACAATTGGAATCAACCAATAAAACACATTGAAAGATACAAACTGAATGTATTAAAGCAAAAAAATGAGTCAAAATGAAGAAAGTGAAGATGAAAACTCCATCCTCCCATTTATTATTACTTCCCTCACTGATGGCATAGGAAAAACAAAATTTTGTCAAAATTTAATAGCAAATTTATTTGAAACGGGAGTTAGTCCATGCACAGCAGAATTTCCACAAATAAAAATCAAAAGACAAATTGTCGACCACTATCTCAACGGAATATGTAACCTAACACAACAGTACGGAATCTATATCATAGAAATACAGACCCCACGTAAATTTCATGATAGGTATCTACTTCAAAGAGACGACGTAAATATAGAATTCTCAAAAGTATTCACAGAATACATAAAAAATATACAACACCAAAATTCACAGAGAGCAAAATCAATATTTACTAATGAAGTATTTCGATTAATTTATAGCTATTTATCTATATTAGAAAAATCAAATTCCCAAGGAGCTTCACCAGTTCAAATATCAAAAAAAAACAACTGTAAGACATGAAATTGCAATATTTTCTGAATATTTAAATACAATCCGTGAAAATTTAACTAGTAACGATGTTTCACAAAACGTTAAACGCGATTTACAAAAAATCTCATTCATTATTCATTAACATACCCACAGATATTTCAAGTCAAGCAATTGACACATTTTCCATAAACAAAGATTACGTTAAGATATATCCACTCACAACTGATGCAACACCTTTAAACTACAATTCATTTCTACCCGATAGAACAGGAAATAATAGTTTAAACTCAACTGTCACACAAGAAAATCTAATTGGAACTACGGATCTCACACAAGATATTCAAATATCATCACATTTCGTTAATTAAGAAGTAGTTACAACAGTAGTAACAACAACACAACATAGTATTTCACCAATAAATCCAAACCTTGCAACTCCAAGACCAAAAAATCCAACCTTACCACAGGTAACATTAAATTCTACGGTTAAACCCACCATTGCACCAAGATAACCACATGTGAGCTATTAACCGTTTAGACCAATGATGAAACCAATACAAAAACAAAGAACATTCACCAGAAATAACTTTGCAGAACACAACTATAACTAAGTGAATAGACCACAAACATCTAAATTTTTTGGTCGAAATACCCAAAATCATTTCTTTTTACAGAGACAAAATTTCCGACAACCAATAACACTTCAGTAAATTTTCATGACTACCCACAAATTTTACAAGACTAAAGTGAAAATTATCCATTTTTTCAATAGAGTAAAAATAATGAACAAAACCAAGGTAAACACAATTTACCTTATTTATCAACAGATGATGATGACTATTATCAACCAGCAATTTTTGCACCATAAACACAATAATATCGTGTAAAAGCACCTCAACCAAATCAAGCATTCCAAAATACAAATTTTTACCCACAAAACCTAGCTAATACACAAAATCACCAACCATTGCAAACGCAAAAACCAATCTATACACAATCATATCAACCAATACAAATACAAAACCCAGTTAACACAGGTTATTATCAACCAACACAAAATCAAAATGAAATTCCACCACCCTATTATTTACAACAACACGAAATCACAAAAAGTCAACTTACAAATTTTTCACAAATGCCAAATGCCGCAGAATCACTACAGATGATTGTGAATCCATACCTCATGGGTGGATCATCAATACAATCAAACCAACCATTGATGGTATTCACTGGCACAGATCCTGAATATTCTGTAGAACATTATTTAAATGCAGTCACAGAAAAATTATTTTTGAACATGACAACATCTCAATATGTTTTGCTCACACTTAAGTCGACTTAAAAATTAACCGAATAAGCCCGAAACTTTAATTGTTTGGCAAAACTTTTGAACTTATTTCAAACAGTTTTAACCAGACTTGAAAAACACACAGAAACTGTTGAAACCTGATCCAAACTATATATTATTATTGGTTATAAATTAGATATTTTATCCCTATAAAATTTTGAAGACTAACCAATCATACTCCATCTAACTAGCAACCCATTTATTTGTAAGTTCTGAATTAATCGTAATTTCAGCACCAGAGCATTTTGAATTTAACTTACAACTTAGTTGCCTTTTACAAGAGACCGACTCGTAACAAACCAGTATACTCTAGACCTATTGAGACTAAGAGATATAAGAGTAAGATTAAGATCGGTATTAGACTAAGAAGTTGCACGAAGCTATCCGGCCGAAAATAAGATAGCGTGACGAGCAGACGTTGTACCCTATCTGTAATTACTCTATGAGTATGAGTCCGTCCCAACTCGTCTGGTGCGACCATAAGTCTCGAATAAGACCTTAAGGAATAAAATAGCTTAGAACTAACCAAAAACAAATTAGACTTAGACAAACATTCACAAAATTGTTACGCGATAATAAATTAATTGAAATGTCTTTACGATTTAATAGATCAGAGCCATAATTCTGAACAATACGAGAACTATCCGGTATTGGGAGAAGACCTCGGAAAAAAGACGATATACGGCTACAACGGAATTTACCCATAAGTTTCATGGCCGTACCGCAGAAGCCAACACAAACTTTTATATTTAGAGTTTTATTAGCAATGAATTTAGATTTTCATTTGCAGACATAGTATCATTGAAGAAAAATCTTCATCAATAATTACAGGCGCTAACCTTATTATTGTACAATAACGACTGATAAAAACATCACTAGTGGTTTTCTTTAATCTGCAGTAATTTTGAAAAAGATATCTACAAAAAATGTTTATTGAAATAAAAAATTAGTTAGTAAATACACAAATTGTTAGTAATATACAATTCATTTCTTCATCTCAGCTTCATCACCTTAACATAACAAGCAAATCATAAAACCACTAAGATCATCAAAAACTAAACTTTTCTCTCAATTTTTTTCAAATTATTTATAAAAAGGCCTATTCTAATTTTTATTTTTACCTAAATTAAACCTTTTAAACTTAACAGATCATCAAGGTTCTCCTTGGATCTCCATTTGACTTTTATCTAAGTTAAATTTTATATCATTTAATTATATCCTGATCATCAAGGCTGATCCTTGGATCAAAAAGAACAATTTCGTTCTCTCCCACACAGTCAGCACAGTGTCTAACGACCTCAAACGTCAAACGTCGATTCACTATTCAACATTTTCTCAAGACCCAGGACTACCAGAAATTTTTCAATCACACTAACCTATCTAATTAAGATAAACGGTGAAGAACTTCGGTTATTCATCCTTCACTTGATCCCTCCTCTTACCTGACCCAGGATAATACTTAAACTTAGTAAGTTTAAAATAGTATCTAACAAAATACTTGTGTTCTAATTATACTTGAACCTTGTGGATCGATTTACTATTCTCCAACCCTTGAACACAATCGCTACCCCTAAGTAAGATTAAGTAAGTTCACACCTTAACTTAGTCTAGCCACGAGAAAGTAACAATTATTCTTCGGAATCGATATATGCTTTTCTGTCCAACCCTGAATACAAAGACCCAAGTTAGGCTAACCCGAAGAAATTGTGAGAACTAACAGTTTAAGCATTAAAAATCACTAATCAAAATATTGCACACGTCATCCTAAACCTTATGTAACTAGAAAATTTAGGAAATAAACAAACAATCATATTACACAACTGGGAAATAAAAACGATCTCGAAATCACTCCACACAGACAGTCAACAGGATATTTTAGAACTAAACGACAAACACTCAAAAAAAAAATTTTAAGTAAGCAACACCTATTACACGAAAAAGATTTTCAAAACAAAAAACGCATTCTCGGAATCAGAAACAAGTCATTTAGAAGAACTTTATAGAATAAAAGACTCTGTAAATAAAAATTATCAAACTAACCATACACTATATTTTTTTGACTCGGAAAGCGCATCTCAATCATCAATACAAGGAAAACGCAGATTAAAAAACACATACAAAAACAAACCAGTACGACTATACAATTGGAATCAACCAATAAAACACATTGAAAGATACAAACTGAATGTAATAAAGCAAAAAAATGAGTCAAAATGAAGAAAGTGAAGATGAAAACTCCATCCTCCCATTTATTATTACTTCCCTCACTGATGGCATAGGAAAAACAAAATTTTGTCAAAATTTAATAGCAAATTTATTTGAAACGGGAGTTAGTCCATGCACAGCAGAATTTCCACAAATAAAAATCAAAAGACAAATTGTCGACCACTATCTCAACGGAATATGTAACCTAACACAACAGTACGGAATCTATATCATAGAAATACAGACCCCAAGTAAATTTCATGATAGGTATCTACTTCAAAGAGACGACGTAAATATAGAATTCTCAAAAGTATTCACAGAAGCAAAATCAATATTTACTAATGAAGTATTTCGATTAATTTATAGCTATTTATCTATATTAGAAAAATCAAATTCCCAAGGAGCTTCACCAGTTCAAATATCAAAAAAAACAACTGTAAGACATGAAATTGCAATATTTTCTGAATATTTAAATACAATCCGTGAAAATTTAACTAGTAACGATGTTTCACAAAACGTTAAACGCGATTTACAAAAAATCTTATTCATTATTCATTAACATACCCACAGATATTTCAAGTCAAGCAATTGACACATTTTCCATGAACAAAGATTACGTTAAGATATATCCACTCACAACTGATGCAACACCTTTAAACTACAATTCATTTCTACCCGATAGAACAGGAAATAATAGTTTAAACTCAACTGTCACACAAGAAAATCTAAATGGAACTACGGATCTCACACAAGATATTCAAATATCATCACATTTCTTTAATGAAGAAGTAGTTACAACAGTAGTAACAACAACACAACAAAGGATTTCACCAAGACCAAAAAATCCAACCTTACGACAGGTAACATTACAATCTACGGTTAAACCCACCATTGCACCAAGATACCCAAATGTGAGCTATTAACCGTTTAGACCAATGATGAAACCAATACAAAAACAAAGAACATTCACTAGAAATAACTTTGCAGAACACAACTATAACTGAGTAAATAGACCACAAACATCTAAGTTTTTTGATCCAAATACCCAAAATCATTTCTTTTTACAGAGACAAAATTTCCGACAACCAATAACACTTCAGTAAATTTTCATGACTACCCACGAATTTCACAAGACCAATGTGAAAATTATCCATTTTTCAACAGAGTAAAAATAAAAACAAAACCAAGGTAAACACAATTTCCTTATTATACACCTAGTTATTTATCAACAGATGATGATGACTATTATCAACCAGCATTTTTTGCATCATAAACACAATAATATCGTGTAAAAGCACCTCGACCAAATCAAGCATCCCTAATTACAAATTTTTACCCACAAAACCTAGCTGATACACAAAATCACCAACCAATGCAAACGCAAAACCCAATCTATACACAATCATATCAACCAATACAAATACAAAACCCATTTAACACAGATTATTATCAACCAACACAAATGCAAAATGAAATTCCACTACCCTATTATTTACAACAATACGAAATTACAAAAAGTCAACTTACAATTTTTTCACAAATGCCAAATGCCGCAGAATCACTACAGATGATTGTGAATCCATACCTCATGGGTGGATCATCACTACAATCAAACAAACCATTGATGGTATTCACCGGCACAGATCCTGAATATTCTGTAGAACATTATTTAAATGCAGTCACAGCAAATTTAATTTTGAATATAGGACCTGAACCAATAAATACACCACTTCACCAAAAATGGCTACATAGACGCACAGCGTTAATACAAACCATGCTTGATGGCGCAGCTCAAAAATGGTTTTCAGTTTTACCTATAGCAATAAAATCAGATTGGAAAAGATTCACACAAGAATTTTCAAAAATGTGTGATTCAGAAAGGAACAAACAGCATCAAAGAGTTTTATGCAATGAAATGCGTAGACTACCAAATGAAACGATCAAACAACTAGCAGTAAGAATCGAAACACTAGTTCGAAAAGCATACTCACTAAACACTCATGATAATAAAAACACAAAAATGACAGAAATTCTAATGATGACTCAAACACCTCAATTACGAAAAATTGCAATTAAAAAGAGAGCATCACATCCTTTCTCAATTCGAGAACCACATCTAGATCTCAATATGTTTTGCTCACACTTAAGTCGACTTAAAAATTAACCGAATAAGCCAGAAACTTTGATTGTTTGGCAAAACTTTTGAACTTATTTCAAACAGTTTTACCCTGACTTGAAAAACACACAGAAACTGTTGGAACCTGATCCAAACTATATATTATTATTGGTTATAAATTAGATATTTTATCCCTATAAAATATTGAAGACTAACCAATCATACTCCATCTAAATACCAACCCATTTCTTTGTAAGTGCTGAATTACTTGTAATTTCAGCACCAGAGCATTTTGAATTTAACTTACAACTTAGTTGCCTTTTACAAGAGACCGACTCGTAACAAACCAGTATACTCTAGACCTATTGAGACTAAGAGATATAAGAGTAAGATTAAGATCGGTATTAGACTAAGAAGTTGCACGAAGCTATCCGACCGAAAATAAGATAGCGTGACGAGCAGACGTTGTACCCTATCTGTAATTACTCTATGAGTATGAGATCCGTCCCAACTCGTCTGGTGCGACCATAAGTCTCGAATAAGACCTTAAGGAATAAAATGGCTAAGAACTAACCAAAAACAAATTAGACTTAGACAAACATTCACAAAATTGTTACACGATAATAAATTAATTGAAATGTCTTTACGATTTAATAGATCAGAGCCATAATTCCGAACAATACGAGAACTATCCGGTATTGGGAGAAGACCTCGGAAAAAAGACGATATACGGCTACAACGGAATTTACCCATAAGTTTCATGGCCGTACCGCAGAAGCCAACACAAACTTTTATATTTAGAGTTTTATTAGCAATGAATTTAGATTTTCATTTGCAGACATAGTATCATTGAAGAAAAATCTTCATCAATAATTACAGGCGCTAACCTTATTATTGTACAATAACGACTGATAAAAACATCACTAGTGGTTTTCTTTAATCTGCAGTAATTTTGAAAAAGATATCTACAAAAAATGTTTATTGAAATAAAAAATTAGTTAGTAAATACACAAATTGTTAGTAATATACAATTCATTTCTTCATCTCAGCTTCATAACCTTAACATAACAAGCAAATCGTAAAACCACTAACATCATCAAAAACTAAACTTTTCTATCAATTAAATTTTAAATTGTTTTTAAAAAAGGCCTTTTCTAATTCTTACTTTTACCTAAATTAAACCTTTTAAACTTAACAGATCGTCAAGGCTTTCCTTGGATCTCCATTTCACTTTTATCTAAGCTAAATTTTATATCATTTAATTATATCCTGATCATCAAGGCTGATCCTTGGATCAAATAGAACAATTTCGTTCTCCCCCACACAGTCAGCACAGTGTCTAACGACCTCAAATGTCGATTCACTATCCAACCCTTTCTCAAGACCCAGGACTAACTGATATTTTTCAATCACAATAACCATTCTAATTAGGATAACCAGTGAAGACTTCGGTTATTCATCCTTCACTTGATCCCTCCTCTTACCTGACCCAGGATAATACTTAAACTTAGTAAGTTTAAAATAGTATCTAATAAACTACTTGTCTTCTAATTATACCTGAACCTTGTGGATCGATTTATTATTCTCCAACCCTTGAACATAATCGCTACACCTAATTAAGATTAAGTAAGTTAACACCTTAACTTATTCTAGCCACGAGAAAGTAACAATCATTCTTCGGAATCGATATATGCTTTTCTCTCCAACCCTGAATACAAAAACCCAAGTTAGGCTAGCCCGAAAAAATCGTAAGAACTAACAATTTAACCATTAAAAATCACTAATCAAAATATTGCATCCGTCATCCTCAAGCTTATGTTACTAGAAAATTTAGGAAATAAACAAAAAATTCTATTTCACAACTGTGAAAAAAACAACGAGAAATATGATCTCGTAATCACTCCATCCAGACAGTCAACAGGATATATTAGAACTAAACGACAAACACTCAAAAGAAAAATTTTAAGTAAGCAACACCTATTACACGAAAAAGATTTTCAAAACAAAAAACGCATTCTCGGAATCAGAAACAAGTCATTTAGAAGAACTTTATAGAATAAAAGACTCTGTAAATAAAAATTATCAAACTAACGATACACTATATTTTTTTGACTCGGAAAGCGCATCTCAATCATCAATACAAGGAAAACGCAGATTAAAAAACACATACAAAAACAAACCAGTACGACTATACAATTGGAATCAACCAATAAAACACATTGAAAGATACAAACTGAATGTATTAAAGCAAAAAAATGAGTCAAAATGAAGAAAGTGAAGATGAAAACTCCATCCTCCCATTTATTATTACTTCCCTCACTGATGGCATAGGAAAAACAAAATTTTGTCAAAATTTAATAGCAAATTTATTTGAAACGGGAGTTAGTCCATGCACAGCAGAATTTCCACAAATAAAAATCAAAAGACAAATTGTCGACCACTATCTCAACGGAATATGTAACCTAACACAACAGTACGGAATCTATATCATAGAAATACAGACCCCACGTAAATTTCATGATAGGTATCTACTTCAAAGAGACGACGTAAATATAGAATTCTCAAAAGTATTCACAGAATACATAAAAAATATACAACACCAAAATTCACAGAGAGCAAAATCAATATTTACTAATGAAGTATTTCGATTAATTTATAGCTATTTATCTATATTAGAAAAATCAAATTCCCAAGGAGCTTCACCAGTTCAAATATCAAAAAAAACAACTGTAAGACATGAAATTGCAATATTTTCTGAATATTTAAATACAATCCGTGAAAATTTAACTAGTAACGATGTTTCACAAAACGTTAAACGCGATTTACAAAAAATCTCATTCATTATTCATTAACATACCCACAGATATTTCAAGTCAAGCAATTGACACATTTTCCATAAACAAAGGTTACGTTAAGATATATCCACTCACAACTGATGCAACACCTTTAAACTACAATTCATTTCTACCCGATAGAACAGGAAATAATAGTTTAAACTCAACTGTCACACAAGAAAATCTAATTGGAACTACGGATCTCACACAAGATATTCAAATATCATCACATTTCGTTAATTAAGAAGTAGTTACAACAGTAGTAACAACAACACAACATAGTATTTCACCAATAAATCCAAACCTTGCAACTCCAAGACCAAAAAATCCAACCTTACCACAGGTAACATTAAATTCTACGGTTAAACCCACCATTGCACCAAGATAACCACATGTGAGCTATTAACCGTTTAGACCAATGATGAAACCAATACAAAAACAAAGAACATTCACTAGAAATAACTTTGCAGAACACAACTATAACTAAGTGAATAGACCACAAACATCTAAATTTTTTGGTCGAAATACCCAAAATCATTTCTTTTTACAGAGACAAAATTTCCGACAACCAATAACACTTCAGTAAATTTTCATGACTACCCACGAATTTTACAAGACTAAAGTGAAAATTATCCATTTTTTCAATAGAGTAAAAATAATGAACAAAACCAAGGTAAACACAATTTACCTTATTTATCAACAGATGATGATGACTATTATCAACCAGCAATTTTTGCACCATAAACACAATAATATCGTGTAAAAGCACCTCAACCAAATCAAGCATTCCAAAATACAAATTTTTACCCACAAAACCTAGCTAATACACAAAATCACCAACCATTGCAAACGCAAAAACCAATCTATACACAATCATATCAACCAATACAAATACAAAACCCAGTTAACACAGGTTATTATCAACCAACACAAAATCAAAATGAAATTCCACCACCCTATTATTTACAACAACACGAAATCACAAAAAGTCAACTTACAAATTTTTCACAAATGCCAAATGCCGCAGAATCACTACAGATGATTGTGAATCCATACCTCATGGGTGGATCATCAATACAATCAAACCAACCATTGATGGTATTCACTGGCACAGATCCTGAATATTCTGTAGAACATTATTTAAATGCAGTCACAGAAAAATTATTTTTGAACATGACAACATCTCAATATGTTTTGCTCACACTTAAGTCGACTTAAAAATTAACCGAATAAGCCCGAAACTTTAATTGTTTGGCAAAACTTTTGAACTTATTTCAAACTGTTTTAACCAGACTTGAAAAACACACAGAAACTGTTGAAACCTGATCCAAACTATATATTATTATTGGTTATAAATTAGATATTTTATCCCTATAAAATTTTGAAGACTAACCAATCATACTCCATCTAACTAGCAACCCATTTATTTGTAAGTTCTGAATTAATCGTAATTTCAGCACCAGAGCATTTTGAATTTAACTTACAACTTAGTTGCCTTTTACAAGAGACCGACTCGTAACAAACCAGTATACTCTAGACCTATTGAGACTAAGAGATATAAGAGTAAGATTAAGATCGGTATTAGACTAAGAAGTTGCACGAAGCTATCCGGCCGAAAATAAGATAGCGTGACGAGCAGACGTTGTACCCTATCTGTAATTACTCTATGAGTATGAGATCCGTCCCAACTCGTCTGGTGCGACCATAAGTCTCGAATAAGACCTTAAGGAATAAAATAGCTTAGAACTAACCAAAAACAAATTAGACTTAGACAAACATTCACAAAATTGTTACACGATAATAAATTAATTGAAATGTCTTTACGATTTAATAGATCAGAGCCATAATTCCGAACAATACGAGAACTATCCGGTAGTGGGAGAAGACCTCGGAAAAAAGACGATATACGGCTACAACGGAATTTACCCATAAGTTTCATGGCCGTACCGCAGAAGCCAACACAAACTTTTATATTTAGAGTTTTATTAGCAATGAATTTAGATTTTCATTTGCAGACATAGTATCATTGAAGAAAAATCTTCATCAATAATTACAGGCGCTAACCTTATTATTGTACAATAACGACTGATAAAAACATCACTAGTGGTTTTCTTTAATCTGCAGTAATTTTGAAAAAGATATCTACAAAAAATGTTTATTGAAATAAAAAATTAGTTAGTAAATACACAAATTGTTAGTAATATACAATTCATTTCTTCATCTCAGCTTCATAACCTTAACATAACAAGCAAATCATAAAACCACTAAGATCATCAAAAACTAAACTTTTCTCTCAATTTTTTTCAAATTATTTATAAAAAGGCCTATTCTAATTTTTATTTTTACCTAAATTAAACCTTTTAAACTTAACAGATCATCAAGGTTCTCCTTGGATCTCCATTTGACTTTTATCTAAGTTAAATTTTATATCATTTAATTATATCCTGATCATCAAGGCTGATCCTTGGATCAAAAAGAACAATTTCGTTCTCTCCCACACAGTCAGCACAGTGTCTAACGACCTCAAACGTCAAATGTCGATTCACTATTCAACAATTTCTCAAGACCCAGGACTACCAGAAATTTTTCAATCACACTAACCTATCTAATTAAGATAAACGGTGAAGAACTTCGGTTATTCATCCTTCACTTGATCCCTCCTCTTACCTGACCCAGGATAATACTTAAACTTAGTAAGTTTAAAATAGTATCTAACAAAATACTTGTGTTCTAATTATACTTGAACCTTGTGGATCGATTTACTATTCTCCAACCCTTGAACACAATCGCTACCCCTAAGTAAGATTAAGTAAGTTCACACCTTAACTTAGTCTAGCCACGAGAAAGTAACAATCATTCTTCGGAATCGATATATGCTTTTCTGTCCAACCCTGAATACAAAGACCCAAGTTAGGCTAACCCGAAGAAATTGTGAGAACTAACAGTTTAAGCATTAAAAATCACTAATCAAAATATTGCACACGTCATCCTAAACCTTATGTAACTAGAAAATTTAGGAAATAAACAAACAATCATATTACACAACTGGGAAATAAAAACGATCTCGAAATCATTCCACACAGACAGTCAACAGGATATTTTAGAACTAAACGACAAACACTCAAAAAAAAATTTTAAGTAAGCAACACCTATTACACGAAAAAGCTTTTCAAAACAAAAAACGCATTCTCGGAATCAGAAACAAGTCATTTAGAAGAACTTTATAGAATAAAAGACTCTGTAAATAAAAATTATCAAACTAACCATACACTATATTTTTTTGACTCGGAAAGCGCATCTCAATCATCAATACAAGGAAAACGCAGATTAAAAAACACATACAAAAACAAACCAGTACGACTATACAATTGGAATCAACCAATAAAACACATTGAAAGATACAAACTGAATGTAATAAAGCAAAAAAATGAGTCAAAATGAAGAAAGTGAAGATGAAAACTCCATCCTCCCATTTATTATTACTTCCCTCACTGATGGCATAGGAAAAACAAAATTTTGTCAAAATTTAATAGCAAATTTATTTGAAACGGGAGTTAGTCCATGCACAGCAGAATTTCCACAAATAAAAATCAAAAGACAAATTGTCGACCACTATCTCAACGGAATATGTAACCTAACACAACAGTACGGAATCTATATCATAGAAATACAGACCCCAAGTAAATTTCATGATAGGTATCTACTTCAAAGAGACGACGTAAATATAGAATTCTCAAAAGTATTCACAGAATACATAAAAAATATACAACACCAAAATTCACAGAGAGCAAAATCAATATTTACTAATGAAGTATTTCGATTAATTTATAGCTATTTATCTATATTAGAAAAATCAAATTCCCAAGGAGCTTCACCAGTTCAAATATCAAAAAAAACAACTGTAAGACATGAAATTGCAATATTTTCTGAATATTTAAATACAATCCGTGAAAATTTAACTAGTAACGATGTTTCACAAAACGTTAAACGCGATTTACAAAAAATCTTATTCATTATTCATTAACATACCCACAGATATTTCAAGTCAAGCAATTGACACATTTTCCATGAACAAAGATTACGTTAAGATATATCCACTCACAACTGATGCAACACCTTTAAACTACAATTCATTTCTACCCGATAGAACAGGAAATAATAGTTTAAACTCAACTGTCACACAAGAAAATCTAAATGGAACTACGGATCTCACACAAGATATTCAAATATCATCACATTTCTTTAATGAAGAAGTAGTTACAACAGTAGTAACAACAACACAACAAAGGATTTCACCAAGACCAAAAAATCCAACCTTACGACAGGTAACATTACAATCTACGGTTAAACCCACCATTGCACCAAGATACCCAAATGTGAGCTATTAACCGTTTAGACCAATGATGAAACCAATACAAAAACAAAGAACATTCACTAGAAATAACTTTGCAGAACACAACTATAACTGAGTTAATAGACCACAAACATCTAAGTTTTTTGATCCAAATACCCAAAATCATTTCTTTTTACAGAGACAAAATTTCCGACAACCAATAACACTTCAGTAAATTTTCATGACTACCCACGAATTTCACAAGACCAATGTGAAAATTATCCATTTTTCAACAGAGTAAAAATAAAAACAAAACCAAGGTAAACACAATTTCCTTATTATACACCTAGTTATTTATCAACAGATGATGATGACTATTATCAACCAGCATTTTTTGCATCATAAACACAATAATATCGTGTAAAAGCACCTCGACCAAATCAAGCATCCCTAAATACAAATTTTTACCCACAAAACCTAGCTAATACACAAAATCACCAACCAATGCAAACGCAAAACCCAATCTATACACAATCATATCAACCAATACAAATACAAAACCCATTTAACACAGATTATTATCAACCAACACAAATGCAAAATGAAATTCCACTACCCTATTATTTACAACAATACGAAATTACAAAAAGTCAACTTACAATTTTTTCACAAATGCCAAATGCCGCAGAATCACTACAGATGATTGTGAATCCATACCTCATGGGTGGATCATCACTACAATCAAACAAACCATTGATGGTATTCACCGGCACAGATCCTGAATATTCTGTAGAACATTATTTAAATGCAGTCACAGCAAATTTAATTTTGAATATAGGACCTGAACCAATAAATACACCACTTCACCAAAAATGGCTACATAGACGCACAGCGTTAATACAAACCATGCTTGATGGCGCAGCTCAAAAATGGTTTTCAGTTTTACCTATAGCAATAAAATCAGATTGGAAAAGATTCACACAAGAATTTTCAAAAATGTGTGATTCAGAAAGGAACAAACAGCATCAAAGAGTTTTATGCAATGAAATGCGTAGACTACCAAATGAAACGATCAAACAACTAGCAGTAAGAATCGAAACACTAGTTCGAAAAGCATACTCACTAAACACTCATGATAATAAAAACACAAAAATGACAGAAATTCTAATGATGACTCAAACACCTCAATTACGAAAAATTGCAATTAAAAAGAGAGCATCACATCCTTTCTCAATTCGAGAACCACATCTAGATCTCAATATGTTTTGCTCACACTTAAGTCGACTTAAAAATTAACCGAATAAGCCAGAAACTTTGATTGTTTGGCAAAACTTTTGAACTTATTTCAAACAGTTTTACCCTGACTTGAAAAACACACAGAAACTGTTGGAACCTGATCCAAACTATATATTATTATTGGTTATAAATTAGATATTTTATCCCTATAAAATATTGAAGACTAACCAATCATACTCCATCTAAATACCAACCCATTTCTTTGTAAGTGCTGAATTACTTGTAATTTCAGCACCAGAGCATTTTGAATTTAACTTACAACTTAGTTGCCTTTTACAAGAGACCGACTCGTAACAAACCAGTATACTCTAGACCTATTGAGACTAAGAGATATAAGAGTAAGATTAAGATCGGTATTAGACTAAGAAGTTGCACGAAGCTATCCGACCGAAAATAAGATAGCGTGACGAGCAGACGTTGTACCCTATCTGTAATTACTCTATGAGTATGAGATCCGTCCCAACTCGTCTGGTGCGACCATAAGTCTCGAATAAGACCTTAAGGAATAAAATGGCTAAGAACTAACCAAAAACAAATTAGACTTAGACAAACATTCACAAAATTGTTACACGATAATAAATTAATTGAAATGTCTTTACGATTTAATAGATCAGAGCCATAATTCCGAACAATACGAGAACTATCCGGTATTGGGAGAAGACCTCGGAAAAAAGACGATATACGGCTACAACGGAATTTACCCATAAGTTTCATGGCCGTACCGCAGAAGCCAACACAAACTTTTATATTTAGAGTTTTATTAGCAATGAATTTAGATTTTCATTTGCAGACATAGTATCATTGAAGAAAAATCTTCATCAATAATTACAGGCGCTAACCTTATTATTGTACAATAACGACTGATAAAAACATCACTAGTGGTTTTCTTTAATCTGCAGTAATTTTGAAAGAGATATCTACAAAAAATGTTTATTGAAATAAAAAATTAGTTAGTAAATACACAAATTGTTAGTAATATACAAATCATTTCTTCATTTCAGCTTCATCACCTAAACATAACAAGCAAATCGTAAAACCACTAACATCATCAAAAACTAAACTTTTCTATCAATTAAATTTTAAATTGTTTTTAAAAAAGGCCTTTTCTAATTCTTACTTTTACCTAAATTAAACCTTTTAAACTTAACAGATCGTCAAGGCTTTCCTTGGATCTCCATTTCACTTTTATCTAAGCTAAATTTTATATCATTTAATTATATCCTGATCATCAAGGCTGATCCTTGGATCAAATTGAACAATTTCGTTCTCCCCCACACAGTCAGCACAGTGTCTAACGACCTCAAATGTCGATTCACTATCCAACCCTTTCTCAAGACCCAGGACTAACTGATATTTTTCAATCACAATAACCATTCTAATTAGGATAACCAGTGAAGACTTCGGTTATTCATCCTTCACTTGATCCCTCCTCTTACCTGACCCAGGATAATACTTAAACTTAGTAAGTTTAAAATAGTATCTAATAAACTACTTGTCTTCTAATTATACCTGAACCTTGTGGATCGATTTATTATTCTCCAACCCTTGAACATAATCGCTACACCTAATTAAGATTAAGTAAGTTAACACCTTAACTTATTCTAGCCACGAGAAAGTAACAATCATTCTTCGGAATCGATATATGCTTTTCTCTCCAACCCTGAATACAAAAACCCAAGTTAGGCTAAAAAATCGTAAGAACTAACAGTTTAACCATTAAAAATCACTAATCAAAATATTGCATCCGTCATCCTCAAGCTTATGTTACTAGAAAATTTAGGAAATAAACAAAAAATTCTATTACACAACAGTGAAAAAAACAACGAGAAATATGATCTCGTTATCACTCCATCCAGACAGTCAACAGGATATATTAGAACTAAACGACAAACACTCAAAAAAAAATTTTTAAGTAAGCAACACCTATTACACGAAAAAGATTTTCAAAAAAAAAACGCATTCTCGGAATCAGAAACAAGTTATTTAGAAGAACTTTATAGAATAAAAGACTCTGTAAATAAAAATTATCAAACTAACGATACACTATATTTTTTTGACTCGGAAACCGCATCTCAATCATCAATACAAGGAAAACGCAGATTAAAAAACACATACAAAAACAAACCAGTACGACTATACAATTGGAATTAACCATTAAAACACATTGAAAGTTACAACCTGACAGTAATAAAGCACAAAAATGAGTCAAAATGAAGCAAGTGAAGATGAAAACTCCATCCTCCTATTTATAATTACTTCCCTCACTGTTGACAGAGGACAAACTAAATTTTATCAAAATTTATTAGCTAATTTATTTGAAAGAGGACTATGTAACCTAACACAACAGTAAGGAATCTATACCATAGAAATACAGACCCCAAGTAGTTTTCATGATAGGTATCTACTTCAAACAGACGGCGTAGATATAGAATTCTCAAAAGTATTCACAGAATTGATAAAAAATATACAACACCAGAGTTCACAGAGAGCAAATTCAATATTTACTAATGAAATATTTCGAATAAATTATAGCTTTTTATCTATATTAGCAAAACCCGTATCCCAAGGAACTTCACCAGTTCAAACATCAAAACATACAATTGTAAGAATTGAAATCGGAATATTTTCTGAATATTTAAATACAATCCGTGAAAATTTAACTGGTAACGACGTTTCACAAAATGTTAAACACGATTTACAAAAAATCTTAGCATGGTTTAGTTTCACAGATAATCTTGATTTAATCTCACAAGCAAGAAAGAATTTCAGACTCCAAAATTCAACTGGTGATACGGTATTAGCAGAAGAATCAGATTATGTTTGGGACTCTGAATGGTCGCATCCATTATTGATTAACATACCAACAGATAATTCAAGTCAAGCAATTGGCACAATTTCCACAAACAAAGATTATGTTAAGATATATACACTCACAACTGATGCAACACCTTTAAACTATAATTCAATTCTACCCGATAGAACAGGAAATTTTTTTTTAACTCAACTGTCACACAAGAAAATCTAAATGGAACTACGGACCTCACACAACAAGATATTCAAATATGATCACATTTCTTTAATGAAGAAGTAGTTACAACAGTAGTAACAACAACACAACAAAGTATTTCACCAAGACCAAAAAATCCAACCTTACGACAGGTAACATTACAATCTACGGTTAAACCCACCATTGCACCAAGATACCCACATGTGAGCTATTAACCGTTTAGACCAATGATGAAACCAATACAAAAACAAAGAACATTCACTAGAAATAACTTTGCAGAACACAACTATAACTAAGTAAATAGACCACAAACATCTTAGTTTTTTGATCCAAATACCCAAAATCATTTCTTTTTACAGAGACAAAATTTCCGACAACCAATAACACTTCAGTAAATTTTCATGAGTACCCACGAATTTCACAAGACCAATGTGAAAATTATCCATTTTTCAACAGAGTAAAAATAATGAACAAAACCAAGCTAAACACAATTTCCTTATTATACACCTAGTTATTTATCAACAGATGATGATGACTATTATCAATCAGCAATTTTTGCACCATAAACACAATAATATCGTGTAAAAGCACCTCGACCAAATCAAGCATCCCAAAATACAAATTTTTACCCACAAAACCCAGCTAATACACAAAATCACCAACCAATGCAAACGCAAAACCCAATCTATACACAATCATATCAACCAATACAAATACAAAACCCATTTAACACAGATTATTATCAACCAACACAAATGCAAAATGAAATTCCACTACCCTATTATTTACAACAATACGAAATTACAAAAAGTCAACTTACAATTTTTTCACAAATGCCAAATGCCGCAGAATCACTACAGATGATTGTGAATCCATACCTCATGGGTGGATCATCACTACAATCAAACAAACCATTGATGGTATTCAGCGGCACAGATCCTGAATATTCTGTAGAACATTATTTAAATGCAGTCACAGCAAATTTAATTTTGAATATTACCTGAATATTTTGAATAGGACCTGAACCAATAAATACACCACTTCACCAAAAATGGCTACATAGACGCACAGCGTTAATACAAACCATGCTTGATGGCGCAGCTCAAAAATGGTTTTCAGTTTTACCTATAGCAATAAAATCAGATTGGAAAAGATTCACACAAGAATTTTCAAAAATGTGTAATTCAGAAAGGAACAAACAGCATCAAAGAATTTTATGCAATGAAATTCGTAGACTACCAAATGAAACGATCAAACAACTAGCAGTAAGAATCAAAACACTAGTTCGAAAAGCATACTCACTAAACACTCATGATAATAAAAACACAAAAATGACAGAAAATCTAATGATGACTCAAACACCTCAATTACGAAAAATTGCAATTAAAAAGAGAGCATCACATCCTTTCTCAATTCGAGAACCACATCTAGATTTCAGGAAACTAGTAGATAAACTAGAACAAGCAGAAATCACTATGAAACAAGATGAAACAGAAAATCTCAAATTACAGAACGTTAATAACATTCAAACAACTGCAACACAAATGAATAATATACATAATTCAGATACAGATTTATCCGAAAAAATCTGAAATACTGAGTATATATGAGAAAAACCCAATTTTTAAAGGTAAACCATCATCAAAAAATGGTGTAACTATTGCCGAAGATACGATACGGACACAGCATTGCTGAATGCAGAAAAAAAACAGCAAGATAATAAAAAAAAGTACAAAGAACCAAACAAATCATTCTATCAATATATGAAAAAAGATTAAAATTTACCAAACAAAAACATTCATAGTAACAAAAGCTCTGGAAAACCAATCCCAAATAGCTCAAATCATTCAAGACATCAATCACCTTATAACTCAAACTACACCAAATAAAAGAAATTCACGAAATCCCTCACAAAATAGATATAGTCGATCACACAGTAGAAATGCCCATTATCGAAATAAATGTTCACAATCAAACTGAAACAGACAGAATTATTCGTTTGATACCAGTTCCCATTCTTATCCTAGGGATAGACACTATTCAAATGATAGATCAAGAAACTCATCATACAATAGACACAGAATTTATTCCAACAATAGGTCCAGAAGTTGTTCAAATAATCACAATCAACAATATAACAATCAACCACGAAATTATTCAAACAATCGATCAAATCACCAAAGATTTAATTCTAACAATTATCAAAATAGATCACGAGATAATTCACAAAATAGGAATTCAAACTATAACATTAGACAAAAAAACTACTCTCAATCACCTCATAGGAATAACACATGTTAGCCAGACTCTCAAAACAAATACAGAAGTAGTACACCAAATTATCAGAGACAAATAAACCAAGTACAAACAACTGATGAAACAATTTCAGACCCCCCTGGTATTGAAAACACAGAGACTACTGAGTTACAATTAAATCACCCATAGACAGTGACAGTGATATAGAAAACACACTTTTAGTCAAAATGATAGAAGTTGAAAATGATTAAAAATCTGTTACATACGAACAACCTTTTCATTCAAAAATTTACGAAAATTATTTGGAATTACTTCTAAATTATCACACTAGACCTAAAAGTAATGACATACCAATAGAACAGATAGTAAATGAAGTAACAACATCACAACAATCAGAAAAAGAACAAACACCATATTCTAGTACAAATCACTTTAACCAAAATACACCAAAAGAACCATCGAAAGAAAAAATTAGGACAATACTCTTTCTCTTAGAAAGTCCAAAAAGTAAAGATTGTCAATCACCAGACCTTGAAATAGATTTTTCATTAGAATCTGGAGCAGAATCAAATATCATAAATATTCCAACTTGGAATGAAATCAAAATCCTACACCAGAGACTAACACCCGTAAAAACAACAAGTAGACTAGCAAAAGCACAAATTATGGAAAAATTCAATTTTTTCCGTGTTCCCACTAAAACAAGGAACAAAATAAACTTCTCAATAAACCATTTAAACAAATTTTCCATATCACAGATAAAAAACACAACATTATTGGAATTCCATTCATCAAAAAATATATACCAACGATTATTACATTAGATAGTAAAATTAATATAAAAGATAAATATACAAAAAAGCAAAACATCGCTGTAACATTCTTCCAAAGAATGAACAAACAACCACCATTCTTTTCAAAATTTCACCCCATCTATAATAATGAAAGAAAATAACTCAAACAACTCTCAGGTTATTTTTACCAACTTCCAATTAAACAAGTTCACCAGTACGACAAAAATCAAAAAAGACAACATCTCTATATGTCAGACTTTGAATATAGACTAATTCACAAATTTTTTAGATTAACAATTTCATCCATAAAATACATGAAAAACTCAAACTCCAATATTATTTCTCTACACGTGTATAATAATTCACCATACAAAGTCACCTTACCCTTAGGACCCTTAGGATATTGTGAAACTAATGCAACAACTTCCTCCACAAAAAAAGTAGCATACAGAGTAAATAATATATTACAACTACTAGATAAATGTCAATCAACAATCCTCGATGAAGAACCATCAATAAATAATATAAGAAATGAAAAAAGGAACACAAACAGTTTCACAAAAACACCTTATTTTAAACCAACATTCAAAATATCACACACTATACAGAACAACAACAAAAATTCTTGACATTGTTCAATTTTCAACACTCTCAATTAACACATAATGAATTTGAAAAATTAGCCCATTTACTCTTAAGATATCCAACAGTTTATGCAACATCTAAATTTGACGTTAGAAAAACCAATTCACCACTACATTTATACTTAAAACCTGACGCAGTTTTCAAAAAACAAAGAGCAAGTAAAGTACCAATTCATTTACATGACAAAGTCAATAGATTACTTGACATTCTAGAACAATACGAAATTATATCTCCCGTAAACAAAGAAGAACAACCAAAAGGAAACACCTTTATTAACCCTGTTATTATCCTCGCCGAAGGAGAATCATGAAAAATAGCTCTAGTTGCTAGATACCTCAATGCACTAATTGATGAATCCAAAAGTAATTGGCCAATAGATTCCAAGTAATTTTAACAAAAATAAACGGTAAATATTTTACAACCGCAAACATGAAAAGTGCATATAACCAAACGCCATTAGATGAACAATCACGACGATTAACACAATTCGTTATTGGAAATCAACAATACGAATTTAACAGATTATTCTATGGCATATCCATAGAACCAGCAGCTTTCTCAGCCTTCAAGAGTAAAAAATTTTCGACCACTCATACTCAGTAAAAATGCAACCACATACTTAGACGATGTTTTTATACAATCACGAACAAAAGATGAAATGTTCATAGTTCTAGAAAAATATCATCAAATTCTACAGAACGAAAACTTGAAAGCAGCCCCAGATAAATCACATTTTTTCTTAACACGCGTAAAATTTCTTGGACACATCATAGAAAAAAAACACTATAACCCCACTGAAATCACGAATTGACGCAATTCAAAAACTCCAATCACCAACAAATAAAAAGAAAATCCAAGAATTTCTTGGAATGTTTAATTTTTTAAGTAAATATGTATATAAAATGCAATTGTACTTAAAACCATTCCATAACATTCTTAGACAACAAAATAATTTTGAATGGACAACAGAACATCAAACACGATTTGAAGAAATCAAAAAACTTCTCACTGAACAAATTTCAAGCACAATCCCAGATCCAAATCACCCATTTTATGCAATATGCGATGCTTCCAATTTTGGCATTGGGGTAGCATCATTACTATCCCACAATGGTACAAAAAAATGAATCTTATATCAGCAAACTCTCGCCTATTTACACAAGCTGAATTACGACTCTCTAATCTTATGAGAGAATGCACAGCTATCATACAGACTTTAACAGAATATGAATTTTTGATACTTGGATCCACGCATCCAACAGTTTTATTTACAGACCATAAACCTATCCTATTTGTTTTTACACAAAAATCAAATCCAAACCATAAAGCTTATAGATTTCAACTAATTTTAATGAAATTTCGAAACTTACACATAGTATGGACAGCAGGAAAAAACCTTGCACTACCTGATATTCTTGGTAGAAATACACCACCTGAACTATTAACAAGAAAAACAACAGTTGAAATACCACAAAATATAAAATTTTTTTTCGGTAAAGATGAAACTTCACCACGACTAGAATGTAAATACGCAGTAAAAACTGACATAGAACATTCACAAATTTACCATCTACAACATTTTCTACTCTATTTAGGTTGTCAAAACAATCATTATGAAGTTGATTTATTAAGCACATCTAAATTCAAGCCGATACCATATTCGCATTGGATCAAAAATAATACTCAACAAAAAAAAATTAAACATTAACCACATAAAAAGGACCTATTTCCTTTAATAGAAAAGGAAAATCTGACTGATACAATAAATTTATCAGAACGTTACCAAATGATTCAAAACACACGATAAATCAAGTTTTAAATCTTCATGGCCCACTTGATACAATACCCCTATCAAAAATCGAAATACAAAAAACATTTTTCTACGAACAACAGAAATAAATACACTCAAATTTTTACAGAAATACTAAAACCTTGATCCCATCATTAGACAACTCAAATCATGGCACAAATATAAAACTAAACCAACGAAAAATGATACCACAATCTTAGGAAACAAAACACTTCTTAGATACTTCAGAAAATTTGATAACACCACCATAAATGAAAACACAGACTTTTTAGAATATCAAACACTTGATTTTAAAGTACCATGTACACCTTTAAGTATGATGTTGATCGCATTCAATACTTCCCACACATTAAATCCGGATCAGAAAAAAACATATTCTAATTTTATCCAAAATTTTTATTTCCCCATTGCACCAATTTGGATCAAAGTGTTATGCAACGAATGTATAAAATGCCATTTAGATAAACCCTATCCAAATCAAAAACAAATCGCAGAAAAAAAATTTTAAAGGACAAAGTCTTTATTTAAATCACAGAATATCATTTAACACGAAAGGAGCAATTTCACCATCCTCAGAAGGAAACTCATTTATAATGTTAATTGTTGATGCATTTACACATTATGTAGCACTTAACCCAGCACCCCATTGTAATGCTTATTATGCATTTACAACACTCTACGAACACTGGTTAGCTAAATTCGAATTACCCGAAATTTTAGTCACAGACAATGGCACTGAATTTCTTAATAATGAAATCATCACATTATGCCACTTATATAACATCAAACATAAACCACGTACATCTCATGCACCTTGGACAAATGGATTAGTCGAAGGTATGAAGCGTTCATTACAAGAATACCTCAGATGTTTCATTTGTGGAAATGATACCCGATATACTGAATGGTCAGCAGGTGTAAAATTTTTTCCACTATTATATAATTCCCAAATCACAATAACACTAGGAATGTCACCATATGAAATGGTATTCAACCAAAAACCCACGTAAACCAATAATGTTTACAGCAAACGCCCATAAAAATGCACAAGGTTATTGTCAACCAAACAAAGATTCAATTTGTTATTATCTACCACTGCATACCCATGATGAAGACCACTTTCATTATCCACAAATTTTAAAACTAGCTTCCGGTACACACACCGAATGGATTTTAAATAGAGATAAAAAACACGAAATTTATCAAAAAATAACAAAAAGATTGCTACAAAGACAAAACTTAAATACCCAAATCAATTCACGCTTTACACCAGCAACAGATTTAAAAATAGGAACATTTGTTTTAACTCCCATTTTTGCAACACAAAAAGAAATTTCTTAACCACTCCGAAAAGGACCATACCAAATGATTGAGAAACCCACTGATGTCAGATAGATATTGATTGATACAAAAAAAAAATTATTTAACACCGAAATAACCTACTACCCTATTACCCAAAAGAATATGCACTCCGTGACTTAACACAATTATATTCTTTCACAGGTTTAAAAATTGTTCAAAACAATTCAGAAACTAAATTTAATCACCAAAATGATGAGCAAACGAGTTCAAAACAGATCAACAAAAAGAATTCGTTCA
This sequence comes from Symsagittifera roscoffensis, assembly GCF_963678635.1. Classification (NCBI taxonomy): domain Eukaryota; kingdom Metazoa; phylum Xenacoelomorpha; order Acoela; family Convolutidae; genus Symsagittifera; species Symsagittifera roscoffensis. Next base: position 67,634,388 of record NC_087066.1, read on the forward strand.
CCAAACAACCCCTAAACAAAAACACGAACATCTCAAAAAGAAAGACAAAATAGAAAAATGACAGAAAAAATTCTACCACAAGATCAAAAAAAAATCTGAACATAGAGAATTATCACGACTTAGAAGTCAGCCACGGAAAAAATATAAAACTTTCATTCCAAAATCTAAAATATTGAAGAAAGTTGAATTTAAAAGATAACCTTCATTTTCATTTTCCATCATCTTCTTTTACTTATTTTGAACAATACACATTTTTAAAATAACATGCTGAAAAACAGTCGAATAACTCTAGTTCAAAATTAGCCAATAGAAATCATCCCAAATAACCACTTTATTTATAGTAATACGACTTTCTTAGCCGACACATATCACCTCGAAGCCTATCTATAACAATAACCTCAAGACCTCAGGGTCAAAATAAGCAAACCGCTACAAAATGACAACTAAAATGAATATAATCTCAATATTACAACCCTCTCTATCAAGCAGTACAAAGATCAGCAATAGTTTCCAATTTTAGCACTCACAATCCTCTCAAGCAAAATTATTAAATTAGCCTAAAGAACCAAAAGCACATGATCATTTAGACTAAAGTACGAATTTTTCTTGGATACCTTCAATTATTCCATGAATAAAAACAAAACTAAGACGATCTCCCCGACACCTCAAAATAACCTCACAACAACCCTTGACAAAACCCAACCCACTTGTCAAAAAACCAATAAATAATCCGACCGCCCTCGAATTTAGTCCCAAAAAATTGAAAAAGTTTCGACAAACCAAACCTATTCTCAAATGCTTCTCTCAACAACAGTCACTAAATTTTTCGCAAAATTTTTAAATCTTCCAAAATTTTTTATAATAATTTTAACGGATATCATAGAAACCCTATTCATCCTTTTCATAATCTTTTGCAATCTGTTTAAAATTTTTTTTTTCAATCTCGAAGTATATATATCTCTTTCCACAATATTTGATAACCTCCTCAGGAACAATAATTTAATAACTATTTAAATGTTTCGTAATCTCTTTAGTAGAAAAGATGTTTTCCTACTATTTGTAATTCTTCTCACGTTTTTAACATCACTCATTCTGACAATATGTAAATGTATAAAAAAAGTAATCATCACATTCGCATTAGCTATTTTTCTCTTGTTTCTTTTTATTGAAGAATACCGGAACAAACATAAATTTTCATCGTAAAAAAATTCCACACAAAGAAATTTTCAAAATTGTTAATCACAAATCCCACACCAGTCCCCACCAACAACTTTCCAAGAAAATCCAACAACACCCACAAGTACCCAAAATCCCCAATCATCTACACGCATTTCTTTTCAAGAAAATCCATATACTTTTGAAGAAAGACACGCACGATTATCTGAACCATTAGAACCCGTTGTCCGCCAAGCACCTTTAAGTGAACCACTATACGAACCAAAATAAAACATATAACCACACCTACAACAAGATCTTAACAGAGTAAGACACATAAGTCAAAACCAGAACACACCTTAAATAAATAGACAAATTATACATCCAAGACGAAATAGAATTTTTCAAACTCCCAGAAATCAATTCAACGTACCTCAATCACCAACATCAAGTCCCTTTCAAGTAGCACATTACCAGATACATCTCCAACTGCTTCACAACAAAGCATTTCAAAAATTCCATCCGATCACTTAGGTTCAACCCCTACATCAGAACAAATTAGAGAAAATCCTCTTAATAACCCAACAACCACAGAACGCCCTCCATATTGGGTGACTAACAAATACCCTCACGGGGAACCAAATTTAGTAAACAACCCAGTTGAGGTTTCATTCGATACAACACTATCTATATTACCCGAAACACTTTCCCTTCCTTCAACACCTTCTTCAAGCCAAATATCACCATCAACTTTTCCCCTAAATTTTCCTACCAACCTTGATTCACGATATCAAGAAAAATCATCTCAGAATATATCACTACGATTAGACTGGAATACATTTGTAGCACCCCTACCATTATTTGGTCAACATCAAGAAAGTAATAGATTACACAACTGGGCATTAAACAGATTACAATATCGACACGATATTCACAAAGATATACAATAACATAACATCCAAAGACCACAACAAAGCAGTCTCACACTAAAATTCGAACTTACAGTAAGACTTAATAACATTGCTCAACAATCATTTCCATTATACCCTCCTAATATCACAGCTCAATCTTTTCCTCCCCCAATTATAACAACGGAAATAATATAAAAATACGACAGATATACAAAAAAGACAATCGGATGTATAACCTTTTATAACCCATACTCAGGATTGTCATACCCATGTATACTCTACAGATATTCACATTTCAACACCTTCTTTTTCTAATTTTTTTCCGAACCAAATCAAAATCCCTCTCCTCGCACAGGACCTCAAAATGTTTTAGTAACACACTACGATTGTGACGAAAACGAACAAAAAACACTACATAAATATGCTAAAAATCAAGTCACACAATGTGAGTGCGGACCACAAGCTATAGAAACAACAAACGTAACAGCTACACTATACTCAAAAGCCCGAGCAACAACACTAACAGGATACAAATTTAGAGCAACCATTCCGAAAAGAAAGTACATTGTTCACAAGTTTCAAACGGAAATAAAAATAGATTGGACACGAATTTTCTACGAAAGTAATATTGAAAAATAACTACATCTCAGCCTCCATGACTGTAAAACCGAACTAAAGCGACTAAACTTATCACCAAACGAAAGCACAAACAGAAAACTTGTAAATTTTCAAGTTCTCCCAGATGTAGCACATCAAGCAAAACTTGAAAAACACCAAAGTCACATAAGACTAGATACAAAATTCTCCTTTCATGGAGCACACGGATGATTAACATACGATCTTCATGATAAACATTGGATATCACACATAGGAAAAAATGGTCCCTCAAATTGCAAAGCAGACACAAAAAATAAAGGATACCAAGAGATAATGTTTTTTGACTGGAAAATACAACTCAAAAAAGTACAACTTACACGCGACTTAAAAGACCATACCATTCTTTGCCAAAGAATTAGACTCCCTTGCAAAAATGACCAAGGATATTGCGATCCTACAACACGCACACAAGCAACCATTGTATGGTTTCCCGAAGAAACCTGTACAGTTTTTCAAGTAGCAAAAATACACGCTAGAATGTCACCAAAAATATTTTATCGAATCAATTCCATATGAAGATGTAAGCCCTGACCAATTCAGAACTACAAACCAAAAATTTAGAAACATCCATTTTATACGTCTCAGTAAAAATTCAGAAAAACACAGGACGAATCGGTGGAAAATTAAAACCACAAGACACATAAAGTACACGATTAAAAGAACTATCACTTATGAACAGCACACATTTTGGCGCAATTCACTATGATATATTTTTCGATATGAAATTAGACTACACAATAAGCAGAATTTTTCCAAAAATGTCTTTTCCAGTATTAGAAACACTACATACACTATGTGAACTTGAAAGAACACAAATTCTACAGTCACTAGCACTAGCAGTTCTAAAAACACCATATGCAGAGTATTTATTATCCGGAAATAGATCAAATTTCATTGATTATGAAGGAAACACTTAAATTATTACACTTGTACCAAAAAAGTTTCACCTTTATACGTTTTTGAAGATGAACGATGTTACAAAAGAATCCCAATATTCTACAAAAATAAAGTATATTTTGTTGATACACACTCAGAAGAACATATTTTTGGGATACAGCAGTACCATGTGGATCAAAAAATAGCCACAACGTTGTACAATTAAATCCCGATGAAGATAAATACTATCTACTTACACCGTATCCAACATTAATGCCACCACTAAAAAAGTTTTCACCCGAAATAATTAGAGCTATAGCCCGAAACCCAAATTTTGGTTTACGATCGATAGGCATCTATTCCAAATCCGAAATACAACACCACATACGTACACAACATTTCAAGAACTATTTACAAAAATGGACACTATACAACGACAATCAATAGGTCAAAAGTTACGAAAACTTGCAGAAACAGCAGAATTTTCAGACATTTACGCTCAAGATTACAGCGGATATTTTGAAGATACAAAAAATTATATTTATCAAAACGGCTAAAAATATCGACCACAAGATAAATCACCAATCAATATTTTAAATTTTCTAAATTTCAAAAACGAATTCTTAGCCTTTCTAGGATGGCCATATTACATCTTAGAATGACTGACTATATTATACGCAATGTTTAGTTTTATTGGATTTAAATTTTTTAATTAAAAAGAATTTATAACACTTGCGCAGTCCACGCACAAGTAAATAGAAAAGCAAGCGTAGCACGCATACTTTTTGCAGGATTTTTCGGAATATTTTCCACATCTATAAATAAAATACTTTTAGATGCACAAAAAAGAATACAATACAAAATTATCAACTACACCAAACACATATGACGAATCACAGAATAACACAAATACATTACCTACAGCACCACAACTACCAGGTTTAAATCGTAACTATCCACTATCACTAGTACCACGAAACTTCCGAAACTTATCACTAGTAAACATGGCAAATTCAAGACCAAATCAGATACAAAGTCAAATTCAACACATTGTAACATAACAACCTCAAAATGACGATACATATGAACAAATAATCAAGCAACCACATGCCACAAAATTTCAATCTGGAACAATCCTTTTTTAGCCCACGACGAGCCGACAAATTGAATCCCTTCACCGTTCCATTTCCCATCCAGCCAACCTCCATAACCCAATTCCCATCATCCCACTTTTTTTTCCCGCCACCTGAATCACCCCATGTTACAGATCATCCGGCATGGATTCTGACACTAAGTCAGACATCACCGTTTTTAATACAATTTCCCAATTTAATAACTCGGACATCGAAACCCCAGACGAATTTGCAAACTCCGAACCCAGCCCATCAACATTTTCTCAACCTCCCTTTCGACCTATTCACTCCCAATCCACAAATGATTCACCCTCTACCATTTCTCATATTTCACAAGCAACCCCGACATACTCCCCCTTTACCAATGACCGTTCCAACAATAATTACCAGAAACCACGCAAATCTCACAAGAACTAAATAATCTAATAACACTACAGCAAAAAATACAAGACCCTCACACCCTAGCCATTCACTAATTATCATCAAGTAAAACATCATCAAATGCCCTAACTCCTACACCCTCATCAGATTATACTTCATTCATCGTCCACTACTAACCGTGCATATAGAACATTCAAAAGAAAATTTCCTAGCCGCCCGTTTCCCTCCAAACCCGAAACAGCCCGCGGTTATGTAAACCACCCTGCCACACTAATACCCCATTCCAACCCTCACACTGAAGAACCCCACTATGTCGATGAGCATGTACTAATCCCCACACTTCACTGGACATCATTTTATTATTTCTCAAATCCACTTTGTATACCCTTAAATAACACACCTCGCCAAATAGAAAAAAGCAAATCTGACCTTTTTAGACTAGCCACAGCACTAACACCTAGCCAATTTACGTATGTAAGATATAAAAATCTAATAAAATTTTTCACTGCAACCCGAGCTAATGATTATTCTATTGAATACTATGATCACAACATCATCAGACCTAATCAAGATCACTTTCTCGATGAAGATAAATTCGCTAACCCATAACTAACCGAAAAACTTTCATCCAAACACCCTACATCTTTGCACTAAGCTCACTAGATAAAAAGCATGACCACATCATTTCCGAAGCGCTAATCGACATCCAAGCTTATGAATGATTTTACGACAAATTTCAAACTTTTTCACTAGCCTTTCACTTCCTCACCCCAAAAGAAAGATATCTGCACTATTCACACGTCATAATGTTACGAACTAAACAAACGCACACCTATACATATTTGAGATTCATTTATAATCATTTTAGTTTACACACACCTTCACGACAACCTGACCATCGTTTTCAGTTTATCAATTCAAAATACACCACCATTTTTCTTAAATTTCACCAACAGCATCAAAGATACTAACTTCTAAGGCATCCTCAGAAATTATGACCCTATAACCCAAAAGTATAATTTTTTCCACTCACTAAGACCTTTAATGTAGAAGAATCGCGAACCTTCATTGTCTCGCATGAAATATTCAACCTATAGAAATACCAATATTAGAATTCATTCACAATACTAATTATAATCACAAGCTTTTTAACCTCATCCAGCACACCAATCACAAGTTTTCCGTTGGTACTGAAGAACTAAACACCATTAGAGCACTTCAATTGCATTGGCCACTACTTGAAACTAAAAACAACATTCGCATATTAGCAAAGTTACTAACCACATCAGATTCAATACACGATATCTTCCCTCACGGCTTCTTCCCTGATAATTAGGTAAAAATAAATTAAATAATATAACACTAAAAATTATAAAACAGACTAATCATTTCTTTTTAAATGTTTCTTCATAAGTCTCTAGATCACCATCATCTACAAACAAGAAAACAGAAAACAGACAAAAAAATTGCAAACTCTTTTATACATTATAAATTTTCCAATAGCAAACTCTTTTAAAATTCATAAAATTTTATTAAATAACTGCAATAAATAACGCAGTAAAATTTCTTCTCCACAGCAGTAAACTCATCTATAAAAATTTTTTCCCCAGTGTAGTAAATCTAAATACACTGAAAATAATTTAGTAATTTCAATCCCACAAAGCAGTAAATTTAAAACTGTCAGCAGTAAGTTTATAAAAAGTCAGCAGTACTAAGTTTTTCAAGAATCAATCGCACACAAATTCTATCCACACTCGCACTGCTCGCCCACGACGAATTGTTTAAAATAATGATTTCAAGTTTTAACTTTCACTGATAACAACTCAAACTAATCATAACAAACTTCAAACTTTCTTTTAACCCGGTTGGAAAGGAATTATATGATAATCCCCACTAACCAACGCAGCTTACTAAACACCATAAAACACAAACTAACAGCATGACTAAGAAAAGAAAACCCACAGTACCCAAACTAGATTAAACCAGCTTAAAAAACCGATAATTTATTCTTTTGAAGACTTTTGATAAGTCTAAAAAAGAAAGCATAAAACACCAAAAAGTCGAAAGACAAACCCAAATCAAACAATTTGATTTTTGAGAAAAGGACACAACTAAAACAACAAAACGAAAAAACCAGAATTATACACGACACAAAAGGTTAACACAAAACAGGACCCCATAAAAAACCAGCATGAAATCATACTCTCACTCCTGGCCTAACCCACCAGAAGAGGACGACATCCTGAGCTTGCTTAATAGTCGGCCTAACCCACAATGCTAGAACCCACGCTTTGTGACACACTCCTTATTTGTGATAACAGGTACTGAAGCCTGAGTAACTCTTTTAAAATAACTGAACTAAAAATAAAAGCTTTTGCGATAAAAAACTAATGAAAAGTCATAAGTAAAAAGTAGGACTAAACATTTACTTATGTAAGTTATATAATGCAGTAATATAGATCTTACACAATCACGAAGACGAGCATCAAGCAGTTAAGACTGACTCATCACACACAACCCACAGAACACATCCGATTTGCCGCTCACAACCACAAATCAAAGGATTTGAAGTACGACTTGACTCCGAAGCAAAGGACTTCATTGCAACAGACCAATGACCACCTCGATGTTCAAGTATACGTACAGATCCGAGTTACAGGGCATTCCCTCCAAACTCGAGCTTCTTGCCATTCCCAATTCAGATCGAAACATAGTTGTCCACACCGACCAAGAACAGACGATCATAACAAACCATCTTGAAATCAGATTGATTTTGTTGACGGTCTCAGTCATCGTTGAATGACAAAATTAAATCTACGATTCCAGTTTCCTGGAGCTTCCTCCTCCAAGAACGGAACAGAAATGATGCTTGCGAAATACGAACGATCAATCATCCATCCTCCATTACAGAAAGAAGTCAAAGAAACAAAAACTCTGAAAACCCCGGAGGGGTGGAACCTGATCCAAACTATATATTATTATTGGTTTTAAATTAGATATTTTATCCCTATAAAATATTGAAGACTAACCAATCATACTCCATCTAACTAACAACCCATTTATTTGTAAGTGCTGAAATGACTTGTAATTTCAGCACCAGAGCATTTTGAATTTAACTTACAACTTAGTTGCCTTTTCCAAGAGACTGACTCGTAACAAACCAGTATACTCTAGATCTATTGAGACTATGAGATATAAGAGTAAGATTAAGATCGGTATTAGACTAAGAAGTTGCACGAATCTATCCGGCCGAAAATAAGATAACGTGACGAGCAGACGGTGTACCCTATCTGTAATTACTCAATGAGTTAGAGATCCGTCCCAACTCACAGTTTCGGAAAAATGACCACCTTCACAAATAAGATATGTGATCGCATTTGTATTAACTAATCCAATTAGGGCGATCAGTGTTTTGTTGAATTTATTCATTAACTTTTACAATTTCTTCAAACCAAAAAATGGGCGGAGTGAGTAAAACGAACCCTCTTGTGTTTCTCTGTGATAGAAGTTTGATGTATTCCGTGTGTTGCAACTGCATTTTAAAGCTATGTTGCGATGATGCGACTGTCCGTGACTCAAACCATGGGTGGGAGTATGGAACTTTGGTCGCGAAATTTCCATGACTGCCGCCTAATTTCGTCGCAACATATGTCGCGACCTCGGCTCCGGTTGGGGTAATTTTTTTATGGAAACCATGCTAGCTCGGGTTGACCAAGAATGAGAATCATACAATGTTCTTATACGAAAAAATGTTAGTCTTACTCATTTTATGCAAATCCATAAGAAGAAAAAATTGCACGAAAGGTCTTTGATTAGTGTATTTTGTTTTATGGAAATTGTATGACTAGCATTCTCCCATAAACCAACCAATTGCTTTTTCAAAATTTCAAATTCCTAACATATTTGAGTTCGTAACCTAAAAAAAGTGACTAAGACCCTGGCGTACTCAAAACTAGATTAACCAAAGGTCAGATCGTCTTGCATGTACAATTCATTAGAAGCGATCTTAAAATAGATGTCTAACTGAAACAAAACAATAAGAGTATCAAAAACTTAATATTTAGCAAAAACTTCCATAGATGATTGTTTTAGAAACTTGAACTTGAAATTTGAAACAACAGAAAAGTTCCAGCTTTTTTATCCAGGTCTCACAAATAATTGAAACTGTTTGCTTGAGACAAGTTTTGTTTCCTGATTTAAAAAACTGAATATTTGATCAGCTTATTTTTGAAAACTGCGCAGCCTTTAGTGAGGATAATCTTTAGTTTATTTTCCAAAGTATTCTGTGGTGGTCTTATTTCGAAGGTTTTTCAACTTACACGGCGAGTCTGCTAATGTAGGTTATCTGTGAGGTTATTGCCAACTAGCGTATGGGTAGTTCGCATTTCAGAGCAAACGTTGGATTTTATGTTCCAGTTTTTATGTTCTAGAAAAAAGTCGAAACTCAAAATTTATTTATCTATTTACAAATTAATTCGCATTTACGACCATACAATCTAAATTTGGATGAAACCTAATTATACAATTCTCAGTACGGGAAAATGCTAGTCATAGCGTTTTAATAATAATAATAATTATTGTAGTTCCTGCGAATCGCAGAGGAGCTATCAGTAGGTCTTAACAGTCCTTTTGTATTATCTCCCCACATTCCAAACTGTGTTATTTTGTTGAGCGAAGCTCTTTTTTTTGCGACTCAAGGCCGTTTTTGTGCGTCTAGAACTTTCACGTGGTACCACTATTGCAGCCAAATTTGGTCAGGTTGTGGTAGAATTTAAGCTAGATGTCAAGTGAGAGCTCGTCCTCACACACTATCATTGCCATGGCATGGGATCGATTACACGATCTGACGATTCTGAAGTGAACGCCTTACCACTATGCTAAGTGCCCCCAGTGAACGCCTTACCACTATGCTATTAATGTGATTTCTTAAATGTATGGGCCATATATAATGAGAATTGTATGACTAGCATTTTTGAGGGTAGGTCATTGAATCGATGTATCAACAACCCAAAAACAGGCAGGCCAGATCAGTAAACCAAAAATTATTTCAACTGATCAGTAACTTGAAAACTATGAAAAAGTCTTTAGTAAACCAAAATGTATTTTATAAGAACAACGTTTTTTATTTGTTTAGCTAGGAATGATGGGCAAGAGTGCTGTAAGTTAAAATCTACAGCTACGAAACTGAGTAGTATTGAATCGTGTAACAGATCCTAGGGGATCCTTCCTAAGGGGGGTTGTCTTCAGGTGGAGCAACATCCCAGGAAGTGGGTCCTTAATTTTTTGAAAGACCCCTATCCTAGAATTTTGAGAATGAATGTAAGTTCATACTCCTAAAAGAAAAAAACCCACTCCTTAGAATTTTGTTTAACTGAATTTAAAAAAGGGGGTCCGATACAATAATATCATCTAATTCCCCCTAGAGCGGCCTTTATAAAATTTATTGCTCTAAATCCCGAACTTTTCTTTTCGTCCTAATTTTATGTGGATTTCATTTTTTGGCTTTTTCTTTTCGTCGAATGTTTGTCATGCTAAAAAAAAACATTTGTTTTTGAAACTGAACTAAAAGAGACTACTCGTTGTTTTGATTTTACAGTTGGTTTCTGGCAACTAGTTTATTTGCCTTAAGCGTTTTTTGTAAACAAAAACGATTGGCTTCAAAACAAATTTTCTATGACTGGTAAGCTAATTAAAGCCAAAACAAGTTTTAAAAGTTTTAACCGGAGTATAAAAGGGAAGAACAGTACAAATCATCTCATTATAAACGTTTCAAAAATCACATCTTTTTATTTTGGTTTTCTTTGCGCTATAATATATGGGTTCTTTATAGAAGACATTCATGGACTCGGCTACCAGAAGTTATTTCTTCTCGCAATTCTGTTTCTGGGTAGGGCCGGTGAACTGATTTTAGATTCATTGCATGAGTTGGTCCACTCGATGTTCATGTAGGTCATCTAGAAGTGCTTTTTGTTTGCCAAACGGAACAGTGGAAATCCTGTCGAAAAGGAGATAACGTTTTGAATCAAATGGTTATATTGCAAATTTGGTTTGGTTAATTGTCATTTCAGTGTGACTTTTCGAATTTTTTGGTAGCTTCACACTCCTATTGTTTTCCTAGTGAATATTATGACCCTGAAGTTTGGACGCAGCTTTTTTTCTGCGAAGTCTGTTTTTTTCTTTGACCTTCATCTACTGTGCCTTCCATTGAGAAACAAATTTTATTATGGTTTTTTTTCGAGGCAAAGGATAATTTACACTGATCTTCACCCAAAAATTTTAGATTCATTTCACCAAAAAGCAGAGGACTCTAGACTATGATTTATAAGAATTTGCTTCAAATTTGTCATGCGGACAAATCAACGTTCCGGCAACCTTGTATAACGTTAAAAACTCAGAATTGCCTGCGGAGCAAAATATTTTGATTGCAATTGAAAACAAGGTCTTCACAAGAATTTGAGAGAGCTCAGAAAATGATTTTGGTCGACCATAAAAAAGGTTTGACAAATGTTCTGCTGGATCCGCTGCTGTGCTGAACGACGAAAAAGCTGAACTGAAGACTTTGCAATAAAAATTGTCAATCATCAACAATGTCACGGTTGCCTTTGTCAGTTAATTGTTTTTCAGTCGCTCAAATTGTGTTCTGTTTTTGTTTTATATAACGTCAGAACATATGCACATCGAAGCAAACTTGATCTTGCGTTAAGACAAGGAATTTTTGAGATACAGTTTTGTGATTAGTACTAATTTAAATGAATATTTGTTTTTGAGATTATAGAAGTACTTCGGAGCTCAGAAGGAATTAGGTAAATGATTTCAGAAAAGAATACATAAACTAGTTCCTTATTTTGGTGCTTATTTTACTATTTTATTTTTAAGATTTAGGGCGGATCCCGTGCCAAAAAATGCAGCTTTTCCTCAAAATTCTCCAGAAAGAGACCTTAATTGTCTTATTTGGTCTGGTATTTTTCGAACATTTCCTTATTGTTTAACTTTCTCTTTTTTCAAAAATTGATTCTGTATAGGGCTTTAGGAGAGCTCAGCTGAGGAAATCATTTTAGTCGACTTACAAAAAATATATTAAATTTGTTTCCAGTATAGGTCCACATTCATCTAAATCTAAAAATTTTAAAATCAACTAAAACTTAAATAATCAACTTAAAGAACTTAGTTTGTAGGATTGTCATCAAACAAATCAGACAAAGAGAAAGGAAAAAAGCAATTTCGAACCAGAGGGGGAGGGGGACGATTCTCACTCAGGGATTCGACCCCCTGCCGACCCAAAGGGTCCTACCTTTGTACTATTTTAAGATATCCATATTTGGTGATGGACCCTCCAAATTTTTCTAAAGGCTCTAAAAAGTTTTCAAACATTTTCTTAATTTTCTAATTTTATATTTTCTTTTCAAAATTTTCCAAAAAGTGCCAAAAATGTTTTTTTTCAAAATTTTGCGTGCGGCGCAGAAAATTACCCCAAAGCCGGGTCTGTATATTGCTTTGGGAGAGCTCGGAAAATCATTTTGGTCGACCCAAAAAAAGGTTTACTGAATAATCAAATTTTTTTTCCACTACCCCTCTTAAAAATTCTAGATCCGCCCCTGCCTGTTTGATTAAAGTAGTTTTTTATGAAACCGTTCACATCTTTTTGGGATATTTTCTTTTAGTATATTCCGCTAGTCGCAATTTTCTCGAGGTCTTTCTTACGGTCTTGAAAAAATTCAACGAAGCAACATTGTTTTTCTTAAATGAGAAAAAAATAGAGTGTCCTTCACATTGGTTGCGGGGAATGCTTTGAATTAAAAATTAAAACACTCTTCTTTCGAAAAAAATTTCCACCAAAAAATTTTAGGTCGTAGCGCTGACCTAATTGTACAAATCTTGGACTAATTTAAAACCAAAACTCAATCACTTTTTTTTTAATTTGTTGACGCTTTTTAAGGCTAATACTTTTTCGTACCGTTTTCAATGCAAAAAGCTGACAGTTTATGGCTGCTTATTTTTTTTGAGATGAAAAGTGTCTGGTGAAATATGGCAAATTTTATATTCGCTCTTAGATTGCACAATTGATACTACATTTGACTGTTTATCCTAATTTTGTATTGTCCCAGTTGTACGGGGTTGCCTATTATCCTAGTATGGGTTATAGTTTACAAAAACGTTTAAAACCTAAACATCCGAGATGAGTTTTAACATTCAGACAAACTAGCTACAAGATAAAAAAAGGCTGGATCTAGGTTTTTAGTACGAGAAGTGCCACAAGAAACAAGGCAAAAAAAGCAATTAACTACTAGTTTTTTTGACAAGAAAGTTTCGTGTAAGACAGCGGAGAAAAGCAATTTCTTAAATTATCCCGAGCGATACAGGAAAATTCGCCATAGATGAAGAGCTGGAGGGAAAAAAATTTGCGGGAAAAGTTTGATTTGACGAACAAATAGGGAAAACTAGAGATGACTGGTAAAGTGGCAAGCAAGCTAGGCCAAACCAGATTAGACGAATTAAATTTGGCCAAAGTAAAAAACTGCAGAAAACTAGAAATTTCTAGCAAAACGACGGAGAAGTTGGCCGGTACCAATATTAGAGAAGAGTTTTTCCTCGGACGAGCAAACGGAGAAGTAGAGAAGACTAGCAAGGGGGCGAGAAAACTAGGTGGAACCAGCTTAGAAAAAAATGCCCTGACGAACAATCGCAGAGTGCTATGGACTAATAGCAATGTGGTAAATAGCTGGACCATCGTGCGTGATATTTCCCAAAAAGTTCGATTTTTTTTAAATGATTTGAAAAACAGTTCAACGCCCTTTAAAAATCTGGCAAGCAATTTTTGGAACTTTTTCCGTAAATTTTAGACCAAAGTGACACACCAAGTCTTTACAAGTTTTGAAACAACTAGAACTTTTTGCTACAATTTTGATGAAATATATATTCAGATAGTATCTCTTTTACTTAAGTTTGAATTGAAAACTTGTTGTTTTTGTTCGTGTAAAATTGATATTAGATTTTACAGCTCTTCTTTTTCATGAAAATAAATTGCGACGAACACCAATCGTGTTCAAATTTGCAACACAAAATGGAAATTTTTGCTCCTTTCTTTCCATTTTTCAAAATTTTTCAAGATTTCACTCAAAAACACATGTTTTGAATATCCCTCCTAGGTCAGTGCCCAGGTGTAAATTGTGCTGCAGAAAAAAGTAATCGCCCTCGGAAAAATCAATTTTAAACTTTTATACCGTGTGAGTTAGGACCTATGTGGTTAACTCATAGAGTAATTTCGGATAGGGTACACCGTCTGCTCGTCACGCTATCTTATTTTTGGCCGGATAGATTCGTGCAACTTCTTAGTCTAATACCGATCCTAATCTTACTTTTATACTATCTAGTCTCAGGTTGTTTAACTAGTCTCTGCTAGGCTCAATAGATCTAGGGTATACTGGTTAATTGCGGCTGCTGAAGTTCTCTTGGAGAGGCAACTAATTTCTAAGTTAAATTCAAATCTCTCTGGTGCTGAAATTACAAGTAATTTCAGCACTTACAAATAAGTGGGTTGTTAGTTAGATGGATCATGATTGGTTAATATTAAATACTTTACAGTGATAAAATATCTAATTTATCCAATCATAAAATGTAGTTTAGATCAGGTTCCACCCATCCGGGTTTTTTAGAATTGTCTTTCTGCAATTCAAAGGATGGATGATGGACGTTGGTATTTGGCGAACATCATATTCTTCTGGGTTCTCTTGTTAGAGAAGTTCCAGGACGCTGGAATGATGGATATCAATCGTTGTGTTTTCTTGTAACAACGACTGTGTTTCCCAACGAAATCAATCTGATTTCAGAATGGTTTGCTATGACGGGTTTTTCTGTTTCATGTAGAGAACTTCTTTTGTGTTCGACCTCGTCTGGGAATGGCGTGGAGATTGTGCGTGGAGGGGATGCCTTGTTACTCGGATCTGTACGTATACTTGAACATCGAGGTGGTCATTGGTCTAGTTCAATGAAGTCCTTTTCTGCGAAGTCAAGTCGTACTCTAAATCCTTTGAGTTGTGATTGTGGACGGCATATTGGTTGTGGTTGGCCGTTCTTTTTCGAGTGTAGTGGGGTCATTTTGTCTTTGGATGTTCGTCTTTGGTGTTGTATGCTGATCTATATACTGCAAGGTATAATTTACATTTTATAAAAGTTTTTATTAGTTCAGTGTTTTAATTATGATTTTGTTTAGTTGTTTTCACAAAAGCATTTTGTTTTAGTTCGGTTATTTTGAAGAGTTACTCATCCTTGAGTACCTCTTATTAAAAATAGAAGTGTGGTCACAAAGCGTGGATGTAGCCCGGTGGGTTAGGCCGGCTATAGAGCATGCTCAGGACGTCCTCTCTGGTGGGTTAGGCCAGGAGTGGGAGTATGATTTCGTGCGGTTTCTGTGAGAGGTCTTGTTATGTGATAACGTTTTATGTCGGGTTTGTGGTGGTTTTTCTTATGTTTCGTTGGTTGTGTCCTTTTTTCAAAAATCAAATTGTTTTTGGTATGGGTTTGTCTTTCGACTTTTTTGTGTTTTATTATTTCTTTCTTAGACTTTATAATAGTCTTCAAAAGAATAAATTATCCAGTTTTAAACTGGGTTAATCCGGTTTGGGTACCGTTGGTTTTCTTTTCTTGGTCATGCTGTTATTCTATGTTTTGTGGTGTTTAGTAAGCTGCGTTGGTTAGTTTTGTTTAGTATATAATTCCTTTCCAACCGGGTTAAAGGAAAGTTTGAAACTTGTTATCGTGTGTTAGAGTTGTTGAGTGTGAAAACTTGAAACTGAAATTCATTATTTAAACAATTCTTCGTGGGCGAGCTGTGCGAGTTTGGATAGAATTCTTGTGCGAGTGAATGAAAATATCAAAAGGTTAGTACTGAATTTTCGTCTTATCAATTTACTACAAAGAATTTCAATTTTACTGCTAGTTTTGGGGAAAAATTAAGTTACAAATTTTCATCATTATTAGAATTACTGCTTTTGGGGAAACAATTTATAAATTAATTTACTAGATTGGTATGAATTTTATTATATTTATCTAGTGCAAAATATTAATAGAGTTTAGAAGAATTTGAAGAAGTTTCCTATTTTTGATTTTTCTTTTGTGTTTTTTGCAGATGATTGTGGGATGAAGACTAAAAATGTAAATGAGACATGGATAAAGAATGGTTAGTTTTAATTTGAATTTATTAGTGAAGAATATGTATAATTTATACTTACCTGTTAGTCGTCGGGGAAAAACCGTGGGGGAAGATGTCGTGTATTATGTCGGAGTTTGTTAGTAATTTTGCTAGTATGCGAATGATGTTTTTAGTTTGAAGCAGTGGCCAAAGCAATTGAAGTGCTTTAATAGTTTTTAGTTCTTCAGTGCCAACTGCAAACTCATAAGGTGTGTTTTGAATGAGATTATATAATTTGTGATTGTATTTAGTGTTGTGGATGAATTCTAATATTGGGATTTCTATAGGTTGAATAAATTCATGTGGGATAAGGAAGGGTCTGGATTCTTCTGCGTTAAGGGTCTTCGTGATGGGACAAAATATATACATTTGGGTTATGGGATCATAATTGCGGAGAATACCGTGAAGGTTAGTATCTTTGATGCAATATGTGAAGTTAGGAAAAAATGGTGAAGTGTATTTAGAGTTAATAAACTGAAAACGGTGGTGTGGTTGTCTTGATGGAGTGTGAAGATCGAAATGATTTTGTATGAAACGATAATATGTAAATGTGTGGGTTTGCTTAGTGCGTAACATAATGTCGTGTGAGCAGTGCAAATCGCGTTCACGTGGTGCAAGGAAATTGAAGGTTAGTGAAAATAATTGAAATCTTTCTTCAAAACTTTCGTAAGCTTGCGTGTCGGTTAGTGCTTCAGAAATGACGTGGTCAAATTTGCGATCAAATAAATTGAGTGTAAATACATATGGTGTTTTGATGACGAATTTTTCTGTGATTTGTGGGTTAGCGAAGCGATCATCATCTAAAAATTGGTCTTGGTTAGCTCGGATGATGTTATGGTCGTAATAGTCTAGCGTATATTCGTTAGCTCGAGGTGCAGTGAATGTTTTTAGTGACTTTTTATATCCTATATAAGTAAATTGTCTATGTGTTAGTGGTGTGGTGAGTCGGTATAGCATATCTTGATTTCTTTCTATATCGATATGAGTATTAGATAATGGTAGGCAAAGGGGATAAGTAAAATGATAATATGATGTCCAATGAAGTGTAGGCATTAAAACATGTTCATCTACAAAACTACGTGTGTCGTTAGTGTCATGAGGGGTGTTTAAAGTATACTGTGGAAATGAAGGTAAGGTGATTGCTAGAAAATCTTTCGTGTTAGTGTGATTTGGATGATTAATATATTCACGGGCTGTTCCTGGTTTTGTTGGAAATGGATGGTTTGGGAATTTTCTTTTGAAAGTGCGATAAGCTCTATTAGTGCTATTTGATGATTCGGTGGTTGTGGATGATTGTGCTAATGATACGGTATAAGCTGAAGAGGGTGTAGGGGTAGGTGGGTTTGATGATTCTATTGTGGATGAAATCTGATTTATAGTGGGGGTGTCAAGGTGTAAGGGTTGTTGTTGTAGGGTGATAAAATTATCTAGTTCTTGGGAGATTTGGGGAATATCTGGAGAATTGGATGATCGGTCTGAATGAAATGAAGAGTAGGTTGGGGTGACTTGGGAAGCGTAAGAGGGTGTAGAAATGGATGGGAGTGGGTTATTTGGTGGGATTGGTTGAAAAGGGGGTGTTGAAAAAATTGAGGAGTTGGTTTGAAAATTATTGGATGGAGATGGTTCAGAGTCTGCAAATTCATCAGGGGTTTCAATATTAGGGTTATTGAGTTGTGAAATGAAGTATAAAACTGAAATATGTGAATTAGTGTCTGAATTCATGCATGATGTTATATTACTGGTTGGGAAATCGGGTGGCGGGAAAGCAAAAAGTGGAATTATTGTAATTGGAGTGTTGAGGTTGGCTGGGTGGGAATTTGAGCGGTGTAGGGATCCAAGTTGTCGGCTCATCGTGGGCTAAAAAATTATTATTTTGAGACTGAAAAGCGGTGGTATGGGGTTGTTCTATAATTTGTTCATATGTACTTTCATCTTGTGAATGATGTGTCATTAAATGTTGAATGGGACTTTGTGATATGGTTGGTCTAAAATTTGGATTATGTGTTATTGCTAAATTTCGAAAATTTCGTGGGACTAGGGATAATGGATGGTTATGTGGCAGAGGTGGTAACTGTGGTGCTGTAGGCGTTATTTCTACATTATTATGTTCTTCGTCGTATGTGTTCTGTCTTGTTGCTATTTTTGTATTGTATTCTTTTATTTGTGCGTCTAAAAGAATTTTGTTTATTGATGATAAAAAAATTTCAAACAATCCTGCAAATAGTATGCGTGCTACACTTGCTTGTCTATTTACTTGTGTGTGTATAGCACATGTGTTATAGATTCCTTTTAAAAGTGAAAAAAGAAATCCTATAAAAATAAACATTGCGTATAGAATAGTCAACTTTTCTAAGATGTAATATTGCCAAGAAAATCAAGAATTTCATTTTTTAGTGTAACAAAGCTAAAAATATTTATAGGTGAGATATCTTGTGGTCGGTATTTTTCACCGTTTAGATATATATAGTCTTTAATGTCTTTAAAATATCCGCTATAAACTTGTGTATAGATATCTGCAAATCCAGCGGTTTCGGCAAGTTTGCGTAAGTTTTGGTCAATTGATTGTCTTTGTATAGTGTCCATTTGTGTTAATAATTCTTGGAACTGTTGTGTTTAATGTGATGTTGGATATCGGATGTTGAACATATTCCAATTGATTGTAAGTCGATATTTGGGTTTCGAGCAATAACTCTAATGCTTTCTGGTGAAAATTTTTTGAGTGATTCCATTAATGTGGGGTATGGGGTAAGAAGGTAATATTTATCTTCATCAGGGTTCAGTTGTACAAAAATTGTGGCTATTTTCTGATCCACATGGAACTGCGGTATCCCAGAAATAGGTTCGTCTTGAAAGTGTGTCAACGAAATGTACTTTATTTTTATAAAAGATAGGGATTCTTTTATAAGATCGTTTATCTTCAAAAACATATAGTGGTGATACTTTTTTGGTACAGGTATAAAACCATAAAATATTTCCTTCGTAGTCTAAAAAATTTGATCTATTTCCTGATAGTAAATATCCTGCGTAGGGTATTTTTAATACTGCTAGTGCAAGTGATTGTAAGGTTTGTGTCCGTTCTAATTCGCATAGTTGGTGAAGTGTTTCTAATTCAGAGAGTGACATTTCCTGAAAAATTCGGCTAATTGTGTTGTCTAATTTCATATCTAAGTGAATATCATAGTGGATATTACCAAAATAAGTACTATTCATTAGTGATAGTTCTTGTAAACGTGTGCTTCTAGTGCCATGGGGCTTTAGATGTCCACCAGGTTGACCTGTACTTTTTTGAAAATTAACTGGTATATATGATGTTCCTTCGTTTATAGGATGGCTTGTGGCATATGGGTCGATTTTTATTTTTCCAGTGGTCATGTCGAATCCTTTTTCGTATTCAACTAATATTTCGGAGTATTGTGTTTTGTGAAGTGGGTTTCTGTATTTGCATGCAAGTTCTGTTTCTTGATATATTTGAAAATGTGTCAATTTATTTTCTATATTGTGAATGTTTCTAAAATTAGTACTTTGTTTTCGTGATGGATTTACTTGTTCATATGGAATTGATTGTATAAAATATTTTTCGTGAAATTTTATCATTCGGGCGTCTATTTTTGCTACTTGAAATGTTGTACATGTGTCTTTGGTGAACCAAACAATTGTTGCTTGTGTTCGTGTTGTAGGGTCACAATAGCCTTGATCGTTTTTACAAGGTAATCTAATTCCTTGATAGATCATTGTGTTGTCAGATAAATCGCGTGTGAGTTGTATTTTTTCGAGTTGTAATTTCCAATCGAAAAACATTTTTTCTTGATATCCTTTATTTTTTGTGTCTGCTTTGCAGTTTGATGGGTTATTTATACCAATGTGCGGTATCCAGTGTTTATCGTGTATATCATAAGTTAATCTTCCGTGTGCGCCGTTGTATGGGTGTTTTTCATCTAGTTTTATATGTCCTTGATATCTTTCAAGTTCTGCTTGATGGACAGAATCTGCAAAAACTTGGAAATATACTAACTTTCTATCGGTGTTTTTATTTTTTGTGATATTTAGTCTGAGTAACTCGTTTATACAATCTTCGGGGTTGAGATGTAAAAGTCGTTCGATATTACTCTGGTAGAATGATTCGTGGTCAAGTCGATTTTTATTTCCAATTGAGACTTGTGAACAATGTACTTTCTTTTCAGAAAATGTTGCTGTGAATTTATATCCTATAACTGTTGTTGCTCGGGCTTTTGAATAGAGTGTCGCTATTACATTTGTAGTTTCTATAGCTTGTGGTTCTGTTTCGCATTGTGATACTTGATTTATTGCATATTTGTGTAGTGTTTTTTGTTCATTTTCTTCACAATCGTAATGTGTTACTAATAAATCTTGGGGTCCTGTGCGGGGGGAAGGATTTATGTTCTGATTGGAAATTACTAGAAAAAAGAATTGGAGAAAAATTAATATTTTTAGAATATACATGTGTATGATAATCCTGAGTATGGGTTAAAAAATGTGATGTAACCAATTGTCTTTTTGGTATATCTGTCGTATTTGTATATTACCTCAGTTGTTATGAGTGGTGGTGGTAGTGATTGAGCTGTTATATTTGGTGGGTTTAATGGGTAGGGATGTGGAGCAATGTTGTTTAGTTTAACCGTGATTTCAAATTTTAATTGTAGACTATTTTGTTGGAGTATTTGGATGTTATGATCACGAATGTCTTCGTGGATGTCTTGTCTATATTGTAATCTATTGAGTGCCCAGTTGTGGAGTCGGTTACTTTCTGGGTGTTGTCCAAGTAATGGTGGGGGTGCTGTGAATGTATTCCAGTCTAATCTTATAGGGATATTTGTTGATGATTGTTCTCGATATCTAGCGTCGAGGTTATTTGGGAAATTTAAAGTAAAAGGCGTCGGTGAAATCTGGCTTATTGATGGTGTTGATGGTAGTGATAATGTTTCTGGTAGTGATGATGATGTTGTTGTATCCGTAGAAAATTCTATTGGATCATTGATTAAATTTGGTTCACCTTGTGTGAATGATTGTGTTGTCCAATATGGTAGTCGTGATGTTTGGTTTGGGGGGTTAAAGGGATTTTCACGTATTTTTTCAGATGTTGGTGTTGCACCTAAGTAATCTGAGGGTAGGCTTGAGGTGCTACGTTGTGAAAGAAGTGTAGGGGTTTCTGGTTATATACCAATGGGGTTTTCTGGAGTATTTTGTGATGGGGATTGGGGTATATCAAAATAAACTCGGGGGGTTTGAAAATTTCTATTTCGTCGAGGATGTATAATTTGTCTATTTATTTCAACTGTATTTTGATTTTGACTAAGATTTCGTATTCTACTTAATTCTTGTGGTAGTGTTGGGTACAAGTTATATGTTGGTTCACTTAGAGGTGCTTGTCGTTGAACTGGTTCTAGTGGTTCAGATAAGCGAGCGTGTCGTTCTTCAAAGGTATATGGGTTATCTTGAAAAGAAATTCGTGTAGATGTTTGAGGTTTTTGGGTAGTTATAGGTGGTGTTGGGTTATCTTGGGATGATGTCGGTGAAGACTGACCGTGTGATTGTTGGGTAGCAATTTTTGATGGTTTTTGATCTATTTCTTTTAGTGAAAAAATTTATGTTTTTTGAAGTATTCTTCTAGAAAAAGAATTGGAAGGATTGTTGCTAAGGCGAATGTGATGATTGCTTTCTTTATACATTTGCATATTGTCAAGATGAGGGATGATAGAAAAGTTATAAAAATTACAAATAGTAAAAAAATATCGGTTCTACTAAAAATGGTTGGTATCATTTAGATAAGTTTTGTGAATCGTACCTGTGGATATGGTCAATGGCTTTTGAAAGTTGGAGGTATAGTTCAAAAATGGAATAGAAAATTAAAAAAACATTGCAAAAAATGATTAAGATTATTACAAAAGCTTCAAAGGTATCAAAAAGAAATATGATAAAAGTTTAAATATTGTTTAAAAGTTTATGAAAATGTTAAGAATTATGTTGACTGATCGAGAGAAGAGCATTTAAGAAATGGCTTCTCGATCGAATATTTTTTGTTGTTTGAGGTAATTTTCAAGTGTGGTCGAATTATTTATTGGTTTTTTGACAAGTGGATTGAGTTTTGTGAAAAATTGTTGGGGGCGAATTTTATGGTGGTCTTCTTTTTCTTTATTTTTATTTGTCAATTGATCTGGGGTATTTTTGAAATTTTTATACTTTAGGCTAATTAAAATGGTCGTTCTTTTACTTTAGGCTAATTTAACATTTTTTGTTTGGGGGGTATTTGAGGTCTGAGTTGGGGAAATATTGTTGATCTTTGGGTTATTAGATAAGGGAGGGTTATGATATTATGGTGATATTTATTTTAGTTGTCAAGTTGGAATGGTTTGCTTATTTTTGACCTGGAGGTCGCTAAGTTATAGTTATAGATATGCCTGGAGTTTAATATCGTTCGTCTAGTTGGTTTGTGTTAGAGTTATAGAAGGTGACGGATTGGATGAATCCTATTGGCTAATTTTGAACTAGAATCGTTGCGTGTTTGTCAGCATGTAATTTGAAAAATGAAAGTTCAAAATATTTCAGAGGTGCAAAGATTATTAATTGTAAAATTAAAGCTGTTTTTGAATTTCATCTTTCTTTAATATTTTAATTGTGGGATGAATGTTTTATAGTTTTTGCGTGGTTGATTTCTAAGTCTTGATGACTCTCTATGTTCTGATTCGTCGATTTGTTCTTGGGGTATAATTTTTTCTGTCATTTTTCTATTTTTTCTTTCTTTTTGAGGAATATTTTGATCTAGCTTTTTTGTATTGTTTTTTATTGTAGTTGATTTTTTATTTTGGTTTTCGAGATGAATGTCATGTTGTTTTTTTGTTTCTTTTTCCGTATGTGGGTTATTTTGAATAACTTTTAAAACTGTGAAAGAATATAATTGAGTTAGTTCGCGTAGTGCGTATTCTTTTGGGTAATAAGGTAATAGATTGTTTCGATGTTGAACAATTTCTTTTTGGTCTGAGTCGGTGATTTTATATGTGACGTCAGTGGGTTTGGCAATCATTTGGTATGGTCCTTTACGAAGGGGTTGTAATTTTTTAGAAATTCCTTTTTGAGTGTTAAAATTGGGTATTAAAACAAATGTTCCAATTTTTAAATCGGAGGCTGGTGTAAAGCGTGAATTTATTTGTTCATTAATGTTTTGCCTTTGTAATAACTTTTTTGTTACTTTTTGGTAAATTTCATTGTGTTTTTTATCTCTATTTAAAATCCATTCGGTGTGTGTACCGAAGGCTAATTTAAGAATTTCTGGGTGAAGAAAATGATCTTCATCATGTGTGTGTAAAGGTAGGTTATAACAAATTGAGTCTTTTTTCGGTTGACAATGACTTTGTGCAATTTTATGAGAGTTTGCTGTAAACATAATTGGTTTGCGTGGTTTTTGATTAAAAACCATTTCATATGGTGACATTCCTAGAGTTGTCGTGATTTGTGAATTATATGCTAAGGGAAATAGTTTTACATCTGCTGACCATTCGGTGTATCTTGTATCATTTCCATTGATGATACATCTAAGATATTCTTGTAGTGAACGGTTCATACCTTCGACTAAGCCGTTTGTCCAAGGTGCATGAGATGTACGTGGTTTGTGTTTGATGTTATATAAATGACATAATGTGATGATTTCATTATTTTTGAATTCTGTACCGTTGTCTGTAACTAAAATTTCGGGTAGTCCGAACTTGGCTATCCAGTGTTCATAAAGTGTTGTGTAAGCGTAATAAGCGTTACAATGTGGTACTGGGTTAAGTGCTACATAATGTATAAATGCGTCAACAATTACCATAATGTAGGAGTTTCCTTCGGATGATAGTGAAATTGGTCCTTTTGTATCAAATGAAATACGGTGGTTAAAGTACAAACTTTGTCCTTTTAAATCTTGTTTTTGTGCTATTTGTTTTTGATTTGGATAAGGTTTATTTAGCTGACATACTATACAATCATTGCATAGTACTTTTATCCAAATTGGTGCATTTGGGAAATAAAAATTTTGTATGAAATTTGAATATGTTTTCTCTGATCCAGAGTGTCTTTTAATGTTTTGTGTATGTGAAATATTAAAAGCTATGAGAATCATACTTAAAGGGAGACAAGGAACTGTTGATTCATTTAATTGGTATTCTAGAAGGTCTGTGTTTTCATTAATTGTTGTATTATTAAACTTTCGAAAATATCGGAGGAGTGTTTTATTTCCTAAAATTGTGGTATCTGCCTTTACGGGTTTAGTTTTATATTTGTGCCATGATTTTAGTTGTCTAATTACTGGGTCAAGATTTTGATATTGTTTCAAGGTATTAATTGTAATTTTTTCTGCTGGAGGGAGAAAAATGTTTTCAATTTCTAATATAGATAAAGGAATTGTATCAAGTGGGTCATGGAGGTCAAAAACTTGATTTATTGTGTATTTTGAATCGTTTGTTTGTGGTCCTGATAAATTTATTTTATCAGTTAGATTTTATTTTTCAATCAACGGGAAAAGGTCTTTTTTATGCGAGTGTTGTTTTACTCTTTTTTGTTGGGTGTTATTTTTTATCCATTGTGAATATGGAATTAGTTTGAAAGTTGATATTACAAGTAGATCAACTTCGTAGTGGTTATTTTGGCAATCTAAATAAAGTGGAAAGTGTTGTAGATTAATTATCTGTGATTGTTCAACGTCAGTTTTTACTGCATAATTGCATTCTAGTCGGGGTGATGTTTCGTTTTCTGCAAGGTAAAATTTTATATTTTTGGGTATTTCAACTGTAGTTTTACGTGTAAGTAATTCAAGTGGTGTATTTCGACTTAATGCGTCTGGTAATGCAAGATTTTTTCCTGCTGTCCAAACTATTTGTAAGTTTGGAATTTTCATTAGAATTAATTGAAATCTATAAACTCGGTGATTTGGGTTGGACTTTTGTGTAAAGAGAAAAATGATTGGTTTGTGATCTGTGAATAGAACTGTTGGATGTTTTGATCCAAGTATCAGAAATTCATATTCTGTAAGTGTATAAATTATAGCTGTACATTCTCTCATTAGAGTTGAGAGTCGTAGCTCTGCTTGAGTGAATAATCGAGAATTTGCTGATATAAGGTTCATTTTGTTTGTACCATTGTGTGATTGTAATAATGCTGCGCCGATGCCAAAATTCGAAGCATCGCACATTGCATAGAATGGTTGATTTGGATCTGGAATTGTATTCGAAATTTGTTCAGTTAAGAGTTTTTTAATTTCTTCAAATTGTATTTGATGTTCTGTATTCCATTCAAAATTATTTTGTTGTCTAAGTATATTATAGAATGGTCCTAAATATAATTGCATTTTATAGACGTATTTGCTTAAAAAATTTAACATTCCAAGGAATTCTTGGATTTTCTTTTTGTTTGTTGGTGGTTGAAGTTTCTGAATAGCATCAATGCGTGATTTTAATGGAGTGATTGTTTTTCTTTCGATATTGTGTCCTAAAAATTTAACTCGTGTTAAAAAGAAGTGTGATTTATCGGGGGCGGCCTTCAGATTTTCTTTCTGAAGTATTTTGTGATAGTGTTCTAAAACTTTAAACATTTCTTCTTTTGTCTGTGATTGCATAAAAACATCGTCTAAATAGGTGATTGCGTTTTTCTTGAGTATTAGTGGTCTAAAAATTTTGCTCATAAAAGCTGAAAATGCTGCTGGTTCCATGGATATTCCATAGAATAGGCGATTGGATTCATATTGTTGATTTCCAATAAAAAATTGTGTTAAGCGTCGCGATTGTTCATCTAGTGGCATTTGATTGTATGCACTATTCATATCTGCGGTTGTAAAGTATTTTCCGTTTATTTTTGTTAAAATAACTTGTATTGGTTCAATAGGCCAATTGCATTTTGATTCGTCTGTTAGTGAATTAAGATATCTAGCGTCTAGAACTATTTTTAATGATTCTCCTTTTGCTAGGATGATAACAGGGTTGATAAATGTGTTACCCTTTGGTTGTTTTTCTTTGTTTACCGGTGAGATAATTTTGTATTGCTCTAGAATATCGAGTAATCTGTTCACTTTATCGTGTAAATGATTTGGTACTTTACTTGCTCTTTTTTTTTTAAAAACTGCGTCAGGTTTTAACGGGAGATGTAGTGATGAACTGATTTTGCCAACATCAAATTTGGATGTTGCATAGACTGATGACTATTTTATTAGCTGTTCGGCTAACTTATTAAATTCGTCTTGTGTTATTTGTGAATGTTGGAAGTTAAACATTGTTAAAAATTTCTGTTGATCCTCTGTATAGTTATTTATGTTGAATGTATGTTTGAAATATGGGGTTTTTGTGAAATAATCTGTATTTCTTTTTTCATTACTTATTATATTATTTATGGATAGTTCTTCGTTAAGAATTGTGGATTGACAAATATCTAATAATTGGAGTATATTATTTACGCGGTATGCTTTTTCATGCATTGGTGATATTGTAGCGTTGGTTTTGCAATATCCTAAAAGTCCTAAGGGTAATGTTACTTTATACGGTGTATTGTTGTATACATGTAGCGAAATGATGTCTGAATTCGTATTTTTCAAATATTTTATGGATGAAATTGTGATTTTGAAAAATTTATGGATAGGTTTGAATTCAAAGTCTGACATATAGAGTTGTTGTTTATTTTGATTTTTATCATATTGGTGAACTTGTTTTATTGAAAAATTATATATGTTTCCTAATAGTGGTTTCAGGTGTTTTCGTTGTTGGTTATAAATTGGATAAAACTTTGAAAAGAATGGTGGTTGTTTATTTAATCATTGAAAAAATGTTAGGGCTGTGTTTTTCGTTTTTGTGTACTTATCTTTGATTAGTATTTTACTATTCAAGATGTTGATTGTTGGTATATATTTAGAGATAAATGGTATTTCAATGATATTGTGCTTAATATCAGTGATATGAAATATTTGTTTAAATGGTTTATTTAAAATTTTATTTTGCTCCATTGTTCTTGTGGGGAGAAAAAATAATTGAACTTTTCCATAGTTTACCAATGTTGATCCTTGTGCTGTTGCTAGTTTACTGGAGGTTGCAAGAGGTGTTAATTTTGGGTGTAATGTTTTGATTTCATTCCATGTGGGGATGCTTATTATGTTTGATTCTGCTCCTGAATCAATTAAAAAATCAATTTCAAGATCTGGTGGTTGAAATTCACTGTTTCTTGGACTTTCTAAGAGAAATGGTTTTGGTAAAATTTTTTTCTTTGGTTTGTTCTTTTTGTATATTTTGATAGATGTGATTTGTATTCAAGCATTTTGTTTTGTCATTTTCATTGGATTTATTTACAGTGTTGATTTCGTTAGTTTCTTGTGCCGTTTGTGTGGTATGGATGGGTTCAATATAATAATTGTGAAGGAGTTCTAATTGATTTTCATATGTGATGAAAAAGGTTGTTCATATATAATAGGTTCGTAGTCGTTTTTGACTGCAATCATATTTATGGAGAGAGTGTTTTCTGTATCACTTTCTGTGTCTGATGATCCACAGTTTATTTGATTTAGTTGTAGTTCGTTATTTCCTGTGTCATCAATACCAGGGGGGTCTGATGTTGTTTCTCGATTTGATTGTACTTGATTAATATGTCTTTGATGTTTAGGTGTACTACTTCTGTGGCGGTTGTTAGAATTATTATAATGGTTATTATTTCTGTGTGGTGATTGGGAATAATTTCTATAACGATTATTATAACTTGAATGTCGATTTTGTGAATTGTTTCGTGACCGGTTTTGATAATTATCGTTTGGTCTGTTATAGTTTGATCTGTTTAATGAGTTATTCCTTGATCGATTGTTCGGATAATTCTGATTTCGGTTGTTTGAATAATTTCTACTTCAATTATTGGAGTAGTTTCTATTTCTATTATATGATGAGTTTCGTGACTGATTGTTTGGATAGTATTTATTCCTTGTTGATTTTGTGTATCTGTTGGATGTGGAGAAAAAGTTCTATGATATGTATGTGGTTTTTGCACTCCTTGTCCGCGATATTCTTGAGTATATGGTGCAAATATATCTGGTTGTAAATAATCATCATCAGAGGATAAATAATCCGTATGATGAGGTGCTTGCTTTTTATTTTTATTTTGTTGAAAAAATGGGTAATTATCACTACGATCCTGTGGAGGATGTGAATTAGTTTGAAAATTTACTGAGTTGGTTGTTGCCATTGGGTTATCCCAATATCGAGATCTTATCTGATTATTATTATTTTTTCGTGGGGGATAGTTTGTTTTTGATGATTGTGCGTAATTATAATTGTGTTCCGCAAAAGTGTTTCTCGTGAACGTTCTGCGTGTTTTTGACGGTACTGTCATGGGTCTATATGTTTGATAATCCATTTGTGAATATTTTGGAGCAACCGAAGGTTTAACGGTTGATTGTAAGGTTACCTGTGCTAGTGAAGTGTTTGTATTTCATGGTGTTGTTAAATTTGGACGTATCGGTGAAATACTTTGTTGTGTAGTTGTTGTTGTTTGGACGATTTCTTCATTTATGAAGTGTGATGGTGTTTGAATATCTTGTTGTGTAAGATTCCTAGTTCCATTAAGGTTTTCATTGTGTATGACGGTCGAATTTAAACTGTTATTTCGCGTATCAGGTAAAAATGTATTGTAGTTTAATGGTGTTGCATCAATGGTTAATGGTACTACTCTTACATAATCTCTTGTATAAAATATTGTACTTATTGCTTGACTTGAGATTGATTGTGGGATATTTGTGAATGCATAATGAGACCATTCGGGGTCCCAAACGTAGTCTGACTGTTCTGTGATGGCGGTATCATCGTTTGAATTTTGAGGTCTGAAATTTTTTCTTGCTTGCGAAATTAAATCTATATTATGTGTGAAATAATCTATTATAAACCATGCCAAAATTTTTTGTAAGTCATGTTTTGTATGTTGTGAAACTTCATCTTTAGTGAAATTTTCTTTAATTATTTGTAGGAAAGTTGAAAATAGTGTGATTTCATGTCGTACCCTTATATGTTTGGATGTCTCTGTCGGTGAGACATTTGGGATTGGGGTTTCGTTTTCTAATATTGAAATGTAACTATATATTATTGCAAAAACTTCATTAGTAAATATGGAGTTTGCTCTTTGTGAGTTATGATATTGTATGCTTTTTATATATTCTAAGAATACTTTTGAAAATTTTAAGTCAAGATCGTCTGTTCGAATTACATATTTGCGGTGATTCGGGTTTGGTGTACTGAATTCTATGGTGTAGATTCCGTATTGTTGTGTTAAATTACATATATCTTTCAGATAATGATCAATAATTTGTCTTTTGATTTTTACATCTGGGAACTCTGCTTTGCATGGGCTGATTCCGGGTTCAAACAAATTTAGGAGTAAATTCTTGCAAAGATCGTGTTGTCCTCTATTATCGGGTGCATCTACGAGGAAGGGGTAGATGTCGTCGTCATCAGGACTATCTTCACTTGGAGTGTGTGTTTGGCTCATTTTTTCGTTTAATGACTGTTAATAGGTAACTATCGATGTGTCTAATTGGTTGATTCCAATTATACAAGTGTACTGGTTTGTGTTTATATTGCTTTTTTATTCTTCTTTTTCCTCTTTTTGATGAATTTGAAGTTGTTTCTGAGTCGGAAAAATATAATTGATCGTGAATGGGGCAATTTTTATCAATAGATTCCTTTAATTTATAAAGTTCGTCTAAATTGCTGGCTTCTGATTCTGAAAATGCGTTTCTATTTTTTGAAAATTTTTTTTGTGTGATTTGTCTTTGTTTGTTTATTATTTTCCTTTTT
The DNA here is from genome assembly GCF_963678635.1 of Symsagittifera roscoffensis. NCBI lineage: Eukaryota > Metazoa > Xenacoelomorpha > Acoela > Convolutidae > Symsagittifera > Symsagittifera roscoffensis. Next base: position 67,664,491 of record NC_087066.1, read on the forward strand.
AGTGTTTGTCGTTTTGTTCTAATATATCCAACTGTTTGTGTATGAGGTGTGATTACAAGGTCGTATTTTTTGTTATCTAATTCAGAGTTGTGTAAAACGATTGTTTGTTTGTTTCCTAGATTTTTTTAAATGACATAAGGTTTAAGATGAGGGATGCAAAAAGTTGTCAGATGATTTCTATTTCTTAGACTGTTAGTCGTTACGATTTTTGGTAAGCTTAACCTGGGTCTATTTGTTCAGGGTTGGAGAAAAAAGTATATCGATTCCGAAGAATGATTTTTTACTTTCTCGTGGCTAGTATAAGCTAAGGTGTTAACTTACTTAATCTTACTTAGGGGTAGTGATTGTGTTCAAGGGTTGGAGAATAGTAAATCGATCCACAAGGTTCAGGTATAATTAGAACGCGAGTAGTTCGTTAGATACTATTTTAAACTTACTAAGTCTAAGATTTATCCTGGGTCTGGTAAGAGGAGGGTTCAAGTGAAGGATGAATAACCGAAGTTCTTTACTGTTTATCCTAATTTGAATGATTAGTTTTGTTCAAAAGTTTCTATTAGTCTTGGGTTTTTTGAAAGGGTTGGATAGTGAATCGACGTTTGAGGTCGTTAGACACTAGCTAAGTGGGTTGGGGAGAACAAAATTGTTCTTTTTGATCCAAGGATAGGCCTTGATGATCAAGTTTTAATTTTAATGAAATAGAAAAATTAATTTAGATCCAAGGATAAGCCTTGATGATCTGATTTTAAAATTAAGTGAATTTAAGTTTAAAATGGTTTAAATTGTTTAAAAATTTTAGTTTTTTAATGATATAAGTGAGCTTATGATTGCTGTTATGTTTAGGTGATGAAGCTGGGACTACAGATGATATTTATGATTACTAACAATTTATTGTCATGCTACTAATTTTTGTTTTGATTTTCAATAAATATTTTCCAAACATGTTTTATATAATACTGCAGAATTTAGGAAAACGATCTGAGATCTTTTTATCAATCGTTATTGTATATAAATAATTTTGTTTAGCGCCTGAAATGATCATGAAGATTGACTTCAAGATTTTATGTTTGTAAATGAAAATCTAAATTCATTGCTAATAAAATTCTAAATATAAAAGTTTGTGTTGGCTTTTGCCGTACTATCATATAACTATATGGTAAGTTTCTACTTTATCGTTTGTCGTCTCTGGTTCGAGGTCTTCGTCCAATTCCGGGTAGTTCTATTATCGTTCGGAATATTGGCTCTGATCTATTGAGTCGTAGAGACATTTCGATTAAATTATCGTCGTATAACATTTTGAAAATGTTTTGTCTAAATTCTAATCTATTTTTGGTTAATTCTAAGCTATTAAGGTCTTGTTCGAGACTTATGGTCGCACCAGATGAGTTAGGACCTATGTGGTGAACTCATATAGTAATTTAGGATAGGGTACACCGTCTGCTCGTCACGCTATTATATTTTCGGCCGGATAGATTCGTGCAACTTCTTAGTCTAATACCGATCCTAATCTTACTCTTATACTATCTAGTCTCAGGTTGTTTAACTAGTCTCTGCTAGGCTCAATAGATCTAGGATATACTGGTTTATTGCGGCTGCTGAAGTTCTCTTGGAGAGGCAACTAATTTCTAAGTTAAATTCAAATCTCTCTGGTTCTGAAATTACAAGTAATTTCAGCACTTACAAATAAGTGGGTTGTTAGTTAGATGGATCATGATTGGTTAATATTAAATACTTTACAGTGGTAAAATATCTAATTTATCCAATCTTAAAATGTAGTTTAGATCAGGTTCCACGTGTTGGGAAATTTTTGACTTTTGTCGAAAAATACTGTGCCTAATCTGAAGGTTGTTTCATGCACGCAAGCGCCAGCTGCTACGCCCATACTTTAAATACAAGAAGTGGTGGTCCTCGGAAGTTCCATGTTTTAAATTTTGGACCATTTGATTTTTCTGAAAGCAAACCTGCCAAATCTGATATTCAGGGTTTAATCGGAACAACAGGTTACCAGAAGCATCATCATCTAAGCTGTTACGCCCCAGTTTTCGACAAAAAGTTTTGGCCCTCAGAAAAGCCAAATAGTTGATTTTTGAATGTTCTCTTAAAAATTGATGGCGTTTCTTGGTACCAAAAATTGATATCAAGGGTTTAATTGTATTAACAAAATACTGGAAGCCTCTTCTCTTCAACAATTATGCCCTGACAACGGGTCTCGAAACTCAAATCTTCGGTTTTTTGAACGTATTTGACTTTTCATGACTTTTCCATAAAAATACTCTCGCAAGTCTTAGATTGGGCTCAAAACTAGGTTGGGTTTTGGCCCCAGAAAAGTAAAAAAAAATGATAATTTTTGCAATCTTTTCGAATAATTCGTTTTGTTTTTGGTAACAAAAATTTTGATATCAAGTTTTAACCGAAACAACAACCAGTTACCGGAAGCATCTTAGATTCAACAACTATGCCCTGACTATGGCCCTCGAAATTCCATTGTTTGATTTTTTGAACGGGTTTATTTTTTTTTACTTTCTTTCAAAATTACCCTCCCAAATCCTAGATTGTGATCAAGACAAAAAACGGGTTGTGTGAAGCTTTCCTGGATAAATGACAATGCCAAAGTTTTCTACTCGAAAACTTTTGGCCCCCAGTATTATCTTTTTATTGACTTTTGACCGTCTTGTGAAAGTTTTGAATCTACTAATTCAAATCTGTTATTAAATCTTCAACAAGGTAACAAATTACAGGAGTCCTTTTGACTAAAGTGAATACGCGCTAACTCAAAAAAACTTACAATTATTAGAAGAATCAAATTCTGCAAATTTTTTGTATTTTCTTCCACTTTTCTCAAAAACTATCCTCTCAAATTGAGGGAAGCTTCACTGCATACGCGACTACAACCAAGCTCCTTGGGAAGTCAAACTTTAGATTTTTGAATTTTTTGGCTCCTCTCGAAATTTTTGGCTCCTCTCGAAAACTACCCTGCCAAATCCGATCTATTGAAAAAATATACGATGTTCGTTCCAGCGTTGATTATATCGCATTTCATTTGATTTCGAATTCAATTTTGAGAGCGGGTAGTAGACGTCTCGCTATCATGAGTGGTTAATCCCTTGTTTCAGCAAAGAAATCACAAAAGTATTGGGTAATTTTCATTTTTGAGTTTTTAAAAATCACGCGTTTCAACACGCATCAGAACTTTTTCAAAAAACTGTCGAACATGAATTTTCAGGTTTAGCTGGGTGACCCCAGTTTTGCAGCAGAAAAACTCTTTATATTGAGTTTTTAAAAATCACGCGTTTCAACACGCATCAGAACTTTTTCAAAAAACTGTCGAACATGAATTTTCAGGTTTAGCTGGGTGACCCCAGTTTTGCAGCAGAAAAACTCTTTATATTGATTGAGTTTGATTATTAATTTTTTTCTATTGTACAGCTGACTATCAAAGAAAAAGTCTTCCATTATATAAAAAGCAATTTTTATTAAAATCAAATTGAAAAAAAATTGCTTTTGGTTTTTCAACTTTTTTCAAACACTTATTTTTTTTCGGCTTGTTTGAGACCTTCCGCGCCCGTTGCACAGCATCCTGTAAATTCTGCGTTTCTGAAAGCATCGGGAGTTCGCCGCCCTCTGATGCTGAATTCCTAATTGATAAAAAAAACAAATATTTTAGAATTCATGGGATTTGAATTTTAATCTTTTGTCTTTTCAGAGGACCTTGGAACAAATTTTCACTATCTAGAAGTGAATACTTTTTTTTCTTATTCCAATGATTTACAGCGGGGTGCACAATTAACCCCTAATCTTAATTTTTTCGCATAAACCAAGCTGCCAAATCTGAAATTTTGGGAAGAATCGAAAGAAAGGCATAGATGAGGTTTTTTTGCACCAAAGGTGGTTACGACCAAATGACTGTACACAACAAGTTATAGCCCTCGGAATGGCGAAACTTATCGCCTTTGACAAATTTGACCCATCCCAGTCACTTTTGACTAGATTTTGTGTTTAAAAGAGAGCGTTTTGTAACACGAAAATATGCCCAGGAAAAATAAAATTTGTTGTTGTTTCGACCGTTTTTTGAAATTTTTTGACTCTTCTCTAAAATTACACTGCCAAAACTGATATCAAGTGTTTACTCGAAAAACAGGTTGCGGGAAGCCTCACTACATAAACTGCTGCGTCTCCAAATCTTGGAAAACAAAGCAAAGGTTCTAGGAAAAATCGAATGTTTGAATATTCCACCGTTTTCAAGAAATTTCTTTCACCTAAAATTATGGTTGCTTAATTTTTCCTTTGAGATGAAAACTATCATGTGAAAAAAATTCATTTGCTTCTAGATTTGACATTTGATACTATACACTTACTGTTTATTCTAATTGACTGTTCCACCGGCATTATATCGCGTATGAGTATTGTCTGGTTTATAGCTGGGAAAATTTTTTAAAACGTACGCATCAGACATGAGTTTAAAAGTTGAGATAAGCTAGCCACTGAGTAAGAAAAGGCCAAGAGACAAAGCACAGGACAGGTAAAAGCACTGATGACTGTTTTTCTTGCTGAGAAAGTGTCGTGAAAGACACCGGAGAATTCACTAAAAGCAATAACCCATCTGTAAATTGTATAAAGTTGGTATACAACCTGTAGATAATCTGTATTAATCTGTACACGGTCTGCATAAAATTTGCAGTATGCATAAAATTTGATACATAAAAAAATCGTATTAGAATGTTTGGATGATGATAATGTAATTACGCTTGCGATTAGCAAGCGCTATCAAATCCCAACACATATTTTTTCGCGTTTTTCACTAGTTTACCAAAATCAGTTGAATCACTTGTCTTACATATTTAACTGCAGGTAATTTTTACATTGCACCCATATCTTTAACTGCATGTACTTCTTACCTTTTTCAAGCTAACGCGCTCATTTTCAAATAAAACTACCTCTTAACTCATTTTAGGTAGTAATCAATTTTTCAAACACTTTTAGTAAAAAAAAATGTTGACTTTTTTTTGATTTGTGGCTTACGTCCTATTTTTTGTCGGCTCATTTTCCCTTTTTCCAAGTACAATTTTTTATGTGGTAAACTTTTTAAGAGTAATGAACGTAGTGAAGACTCTTATATAGGTTTTTAAGATTTTTTGTTAAATTTAATGAACGTAATGAATACTCTTATTATAGGTCTTGCTGATTTTTTGTTTGCTTTTATAGAAAAAAAATCTTAAAATATCAATGCACTTAGGTATGTATGCGCTTTTTGAGTTCAATTGAAACTCATCTGTTGAATGTGCGCAAATACAGTGTTGATTTAAATTAACCGGACAAACCGCGTTAAACTTGAAGTTAAAAACGCATTTTCTCAAATTGGGTTGAGTTTAGGTGAAAACTTATGAAGACAAAACTTGCTTAAAACGCAGAATTAATATGGTGTAATTTGTTTTGCGAAATTCGGGTCCGAAATTTTACCACAAAAATGGGTCATTTTGGCTTTTCTTAGTTAATCAAAAATTACGCCGAAAATATCCAGTCGATCACAATAATTATTTCAAAGTGAGCCCCTTACGTAGCCCAACAAACTTTAAGAAAGATATAATCTCCAAATTAATGTATAAATTAATTTGTTTTTGTTTGATAGACAAAAAAGGTCGTTTTTACTATATAAAACACCAACTGTTTATTTAAAAACAATTTTTAAACATTTTGCAATTTTTTTTGGAGACAATACCCTCCATAAAGTTTGTTGGGCTGCGGAAGGGGCTCACTTTGATATAATTATGTCTGTGATTGACTGGGTATTTTCGGCGTAATTTTTGATTAACTAAGAAAAGCCAAAATGACCCATTTTTGGAGTATAATTTCGGACCCGAATTTCGCAAAACAAATTATACCATATTAACTTCGCTAAAGTTTTAAGCAAGTTTTATGTTCATAAGATTTCACTTAAACTCAACCCAGTTTGAGAAAAATGCATTTTTAATTTCAAGTTTAACGCGTTTTGTCCGGTTAATTTAAATCTGCACTGTAGTACTCTCAAATACAAACGCGCAAATGGCGCAAAAAGTCATGAACAGTTTTTAGGTTCAAAAAGAGGATTTAGTTTCTAGATTTCCAGCGGAATAAAAACTTTACCTTTTGATCCAGTTTTCTAAAGTTGGGTTAATGTTATCAAAAAACGTCAATCGTTAAACGTTCACGAAATTCAAAGAGCTTGAAAGATATCTGTTTTTTTTTTCATTGAAGTTCAAAAGTTTTGCAGCAAAATCAGTGTTTTTTCATGTTTACTTGCGTTCATTGCTCTTTGCCAATCTTCGATTGGGTAATTTTAAGCAGTTTTTAGTCAATTGTTTGGGTTTTTTCACTGAAATTGATTTGAATTGAAAGTTGTTCTGTACTTAAAAATTTTACAAACTCCGAATTCAAATTGTTTTATTCATTTTTCTTTGGTTGAACGAGTTCAGTTTATGCTTTATTGCCCTAGTCAGTTTAAATTGCAATGAATCAAGGGAAATTTTTAAAAAATGCTTCTGCGTTTTTCATGAAGGCTGTAAAAGCTTCGAGTGTTAAAATTTTGTCGCCTAAATGTTTCTCTGACTTGACTGCATTTGAGTTGTCATCCGGTCATTGATTCTGAATGATTATCAGGGTTGTTTATCAACCTTATTCGAGACAAAGAAAGCAACTTTTTAAAGTTGGTGTTTTCTGACTTATTTCAGGTAATTTTTCAGCTTAGTTTTTCAAAAAAAAAAATAGATTTCCTTCACAATGTGGGCTTCAATCTCCTTTTTATAAAATAGACTAAGGGAATACAAACCCGGTCGGCACCTGTTTTATTAAACCTATAGTGTTTAGTATCAAAAAACGAGCGGTCTATGAGTTGTATCTTTACGTTTTAGTGGCTTAATTGCCACAATTTTTATCTTCCTTGAGTTGTATAATATTCTTATTGTAATTGAAATGTTTTTTTTTGGGTTTTTGGTGTAAATTTTAATCCTCAACTTAGGAGAGCAATTGTCTTGTTATCGGGAAATGGACTTTTTTCCAAACAAAAAATTTTCTTACCTTTTTATAATTGAAATTGATGTTATTTTTCGATCAAACCTTAGTAATTTCCAGGCCCCATTGCACTTGGTCTGGAAGTAAGGCAGTTGCCTTTGTAAACTAAAGTTGATTAGTTTGTCAAATTAGGCTACGTCAGATAATTTTTTGCGCTGTAATCAATTTTTATTGTAATCTCAAGTGTCGTTGATTAAATTATGTAGTCTTTAAAATCCCTCTATCTGGTTGGTATATTTTCCGTTTCTTTGCGTTTTTTTTCACTTTGAGTTTTGAATCGGCCTAAATGATTTGGGCTTTCGTTTTTTCGATTTATTGAACATCGGTGTTAGAATAAAGTTATGTTTTAATTTATCAGGTCGGCTGGCAGTATAAAAGTTTAAAGTTCAAATTTTTAAACGCTGAAAACGTTTTTGACAATTTTTTGTTTTTAGCTCAAGTGGTGTTTAACCACTTGTTGTTGGCTAAGTGAACATTTGTAAAATACTGGAAGCTTACTTAATGTTAATGGCTGCGTTTCTCGAACGTTTTTCAGAGAATGAATTTTTCGTATCTCCAAAAAATATGATTTTTATGACAACCATCTCTTTTTGTATTACTTTTGTTTTCGTATGAATTGGAGCCTAAACTTGTTTAATTGGCTGGCTTAATGAACCCTCAGAAAAAGTAAAAGCTTAATTTATGCTAGTAGTTGTGCTTCTCGTCTGTTTTTCTGTGATTGAATTTTTTGTACTTCCAGTTTTCTTAAAGTTTTTTTTTACCATTGAGGTTTTCCCCATTGACAGTCAAGTTTGTTAAATCTCAAGTGATGCGAAGCTGCACTTTACCTCTGTGTGAACATATAGAGCAAAAAAATGCAAAATATAAAGCCTTCTGATCGATTATCAAAAGAAAAAGTTTTACTATTTGAATATTACACAGATCTCAAATCTGTATATTTTTCTGTATACAACTAGTGTTTGTTGTTCCACGAAGAAAGCAGAATTTTTGTGCTCGGGCTGGTTTTTTCTTCAGACAAATTTCGATTTTTCTACTAAAAGTTTTCGGCGGATTTTTTTATATCAGCCGAGAGGTATTGTTGTCCTGAGCTCAAGTTTAAAAAATATTTTATTTGTGATGATTTTTCCAAAAATTGTAGAGTTTTAAAGTTGCCAATTTGGCCAATTGGTACAGTAACGAGCTTTTAACGCGTAAGCGGAGATTTAATCACTCATAGAGATTGTTGCAAATTGGTTGAAAAAGGCTGTTTATCTTAAATTCTACGTAACTAGGAGCGAAATATATCACTTTGTACTTTTTATGGGGTGTATGGGGATGATTAGAAAAATCTCTAAATTTTTGTTTATTTTTTCTTTTTGAAAAATTCGACATTTTTTTTAGCGAACACTGCTTCATAGACCTTAATAGACAGTCGGAATACTCAGGGCTTCGCCCTGATAAATTTCGTCTAATTTTATAACTGCGGGGTGTGTACTGGATTCTTTCAAGCAAAAGTTGGGCTTTTTTTCAACCTGTTTGTTCAAAAGTTTGAAGCAAAACTTGGGCGGTTTGACCATTTTTTTTTCTAGTTTTTTACGCTCAAAATCTTGCTTCAAAATTAGCAACTTTTAAAAAAAAAAATTGGCGGGTTTTCGGCAGTTTGATCACTGAGACACGGTCCTAATTTCAGGTTTGAAGGGTCGTTTTTTTAACCTACAGCTCGAAAACCTCATAACAGCTCAGAAAACCGCGTAACAGTTCAGAAACCTGCATAAACCGCTCATTTTAAAGCAAGACTTAGAACGAAATCTACTATACTCTACTCCGTGTGTTATTACTTGATGGATTGATTTTGATGAGAAGTTTTTGTTATTGGTTGCTATTTGTTTTTAAGACTGTTCTTTGATTGTTTCAGCATTGGGAGCGGGTTGGTTTGTGTCATGCAAAAAGTACCCGTATGCAGACATAGAGTATAAGTTTGGCTTATATTTCAAGGCAGACGCCGGCAGATGGGCACCCACAGATGAAGAGTTCCTGTATAAAACAATGGAGGGATTTTGGGGTAATTCTCAGTACAAAAATGCGATAATATTTATCCCCGGGGGCTTATACCAACCAAATGGTGTGAACCATATATGGTGGAGAGTTCCACCTGGCTTCATCGTGCTTGACTCAATAATGCCAACAGTGATGGCATCTCATAACTGGTTGGTTGTGGGTAATGAACCCGTCCCAACGCCAGGCTCTTATCAAGAGTTGAAATCAAATAGATCGAGGGGAGGCTGAAGCTTCTGAAGGGTGGCTTCAAATTGATGCATAATTTATTTTACTTCTAAGTTTTGTTTTCAAATTGTGAGTGAAGAGTGCCCGATCGTCTCTAATTTTTTATTGTTCCGATTTTCGATGAAAATGACGGATTATTTGTGCTCGGGTGGTTTTTTGTCTGCAGACCATTTTCGACTTTGTAATTGGCAGTTTTTATACCTTTCGAAAGGTTTTGTTGTCCTGATCTCGATTTAAAAAAGATATTTCTCCTGTGATCACTTTTCGAAAAGTTGTGGGAGTTTGGGCCAACTTGGGACAATTAACGCGCAATCCATGCGCAAAGTCTGACGGCATCGTTGAATAAACCGGTTCTAAAATGCTCAGCTTAAGGCATTCATGGCAAACTTGACAAAGATGGCATTCATGAAATGGTAAGACAAGCCGTCGAAATGATTTCTGTCTCAGAATTGGAGCTCAAAGTTGGGCTTAACACACATTTGAATTTAGGTCACCCGATTGGGCGGAAGTATCAATTGACGTTCGGCCTACTTCGGGTGACAAGTTTGTTGATTGTTTCTCCATTTTGAACAAAGTTCCATTTTTACTATCCTAATGCCGTTGACTTAAGGACGTAGCAAGAGATGATAATCAAATTTTTGATATATAGAGATAGAATAAATCGCGCAAATTATATATAGATGAATGCTCGCGTTCTAATTACCCGGGTCGAGGTGCTCGATTTATGTTTAGACTTTCTCGACAAAAAATTGGTTTGTTTCGAGCGTCGCAACCAAATTTAGGTCTTTTTCATTTCACGCGAATACATTTTGGTAAGATTCGACTTTCTCAGTCAAATGTTTGTATGCTTCGACATTCTCAACCCAAAAAAAAAAAATTCGACTTGGTTCGATCTAGTTCAGATTTGTTTCGACTTTCTTGACCGTCTCGGCCGATATTTTTTTAAAAATTACTTGATCGACCCCGTATAGATATGTTTAGACCTTCTCGACCAAAAATGTGTTTGACAGTCTCAACTTTCTCGACCAGAAAAAAAAGTGTTCAAAATTTGCTTCGAAAGCCAGAACAGCTAATTGCTTTTTATCAGGAGCAAGCCCTGATTCTATCTGGAGGGACCCCTCCTCGTGAAAACCCATCAGGGAGAAGACACTTAGAGATTAGAGACTCCCAGCTAATTATCGCTTCGGAGCAACAGTGAATCATTTCTAGAAAAAAAACAAGAAAAAAACACGTTCGACTGGACCGAGAACAAACGTTTTGACTGAGTTCAACCGCAGAGTTTTTTCAATCAAGAAGAGTTCGACTGTGCTGAAAATTTGTGTTCCGTTTTAGGTTTTCACCAACTCGACTGTTGTTGGCTTATATTTCGACTGTGCTTGACCTATAGATCGACTGTGCTCAACCTGTGTTTCGACTTTCTCGATCAAAAATGGGGATGCATCGACCATGCTAGAAATACGTTTCGAATTTTTCGATTATCAAATAATTTGAATGAAATGACAAAATTTTATCATGCATGCTTTTCAACTTTTGAATCAATTTTTTGTGATAATGTTTGATTTGAAAATAAACTGTAAGAACCTGTAAAAAGCAAATTTTTTCCATAGAATACTTTTTTTTCAAGTTGAATCTCCCAATTTTGCTTTTTTTATTTTTAAAAATCTGGATTGAAAATGCTGATGTGAAAACTAATATATGAGGAACTTCCAATAGATTTTACTTTTCCTTGTCGCAGGAATCCGTAGATTTCAAAAACTTAAAATATTCCCTGTGAAATTTTTAGTTTCGCGGTAAGCAAATCTCCTTATATGATTGGTGACCGAAAAAGCTACCCATAAAACTTTTTTTTTGAAATGAGCTAATTATCAACGTTTCAGGCAATTCCAGAACTAAAAAAATATGTATGCAGGATCTATTATTGGTAATTTTTCATATATGGAATTTAATGAATTGCATTTTTTCATAAATACGATATGTGTTTTTTTTTTACTAATTTGGACTAAAAAATTTTGGTTTGTGTGTGTAACCGAACACAAGTGGAGATAATCCTGGTAACTCAAGGCCTGAGTTGACAAAAATTATAGGTTTTGCATTCAAAATTTATTCAAAACGAAATGAAACTAGTATCCCAAACAAACAACATTATGAGAAAATATTTTTGCAAAAAAAATTACGAATAATCAAATTTTTCGAATTTAAAATTTTGAACTCATCATTCCTTGCCCAAGGCTTACAAAAAAGTGCAATATTTAATATATAGATATTTGAGTGCTTTCGAGAAAAACTTATTCAAAAATGAAGAAAAAAATTGGAATTTTTGTGTATCCAGTACTACGTTATGCCTAAAAAATTAAATTTTGATGGCATAATTTTAGCAAAAATTTACAAATTTTCGTAATTAACATTTTTTCATAGATTTATGCTTGAAATTACATGATTAGCATTTTTGGTCGATGGAGTTTCACCCGGGTCAATAAGTAATGATATGGTCACAGAAAATTTGGTTTAATTAAGAAAATTGGAACAGCCAGTAGCAGTTTTAGGGGGAGGGGAGGCGGTGGACTTCTTTTTCCTCAGGAAATCTACACCTTGTCAACCCAAAAGGTCCCCCTTTGTACTATTTTGAAATATCCATTTTTGGCTGACGCACCCTAAAATTTTTTATAGGCGCATTTGGCGCCAATAAGTATTGAATTTTAGGGAAAAGAGCATGCCGAGAAAATGCGACTTCTGGTCAAAGATTTCTAAAATGTGCCTAAGAACACCTTTTTGTCCTTTGTTTTCAAAATGTTTCTTGCGGTGCAGAAACTTTGGTCAAAATAGGTTCACAATATTAATTTCTGAGAGACCCTTTCACACCGTAAAGAAAACAAAATATTTGAGACCGCAAGGAGCCGATGAAAGTAAATGATCCGTGGACCAAAATTGGTGTTGTTCAAACTGTTAAAACCCTGGGAACCGACCAACTTTCAATTACATTGAAGATTCTAATTAAACCATGATAGCCGGTTAATTTAGTGAAAAAATGATCAAATTATGAATTTTCAGAGACGTAACTAAAATGAGTTTGACTAGCAAACAATACTGCTCGTATCAGGGCGAAGCCCTGAATATTCAGACTGCCTGTTAAGGTCTATAGTGTAGGAAACACTTTAAAAGTTGCTAACACTTTGAAATATTTTCGATAGAATTTTTTTTTGGAAAATTAACCCCCCACACGCTATGTAGGAGCAAATGATATATTTCACCCGCAGAAAAGAAATCAAATAGCATGCATTAATTCAATTTGGAATGAAAAATTCAAACTCAAGTTTTAAGTTTCTTTGCTCTGCTAAAGATTAATTCTGCTAAAATTTAAGAAAATGTCTTGGATTATATCAGTACCACTCTTCATTTTGTCCGCATAATTTATACCATTAACACAAAATATATTGCGCGTTAATTGTGCCAAGCTGGTCAAAATAGCAATCTTTAGCCCCCCCCCCCCCCCCCCCATAACCTTATAAAACACAATCAGAGGTAAAATATATTTTTAATCAAGTAAAGCTTGAGTCCTGTACAACAAAACCTTTCAAACAATATAAAATATCTTGTCAAAATTGCTAGTTAAAAAATCGAAATTTGTCTGGAGAAAAAAACACCCCGAGCGCGAATATTCTGTCATTTTTTTCAAAATTTGTTCGAAAAAAAAATAAAACAAAATCGAAGTGAAACGATGACTTTAAATAAAAAAGAGTTTCTTGAAGCATGGTTATGAATCGTTTATAAAATTTTCGAGTCATAACTTAAACGAAGTCTGTATAGCAAGTTCAGCATCCAAAGCAGGACCAATAAGAATTTTCGTTGACTCTTTGTGGTTTTACTTTGCGTTTTTAGTATCTTCTCAAAGACTTCATCGTATACACTAGACTAATTTCTTTTTCCCTTTTCACTTTCAAAGCAATGAATAAACCATGAGAACCGACCAAAACTTCGGAATAGTGTGGAAACTTCGAGAAATTTGGATTACGGCGAGCTTCAAACCATCAAACTGTTTAAAAAAAATTGTCACTAGTATTTCAGATGATGCAGCTCTGGACTAGCCGTCTTTGAATTAAAAGTTGATATTTGTGCTTTGAGTTTCAAAAGTATAGCTTTTTATTGCTCTAACTAAAATATTTCAATAACAATTAGCTCCATTTTTTTCAGATCAAGAAGTTGTTCACGATTAAGCATAAAAACCAAATTTATTGTGGCGGCCATCGGAGCATAAATCAATGATCTAATTTTTCAATAACACATGGACCCAATCTGTATTGACCCGCTCGGTGACCATGCCTCTTGCTCAGTCCCACACTGTGGCCCCTTTTGTCTCCCTCACTATGGCCATCGGCAGGAGGCTTCAACCCAGTAGTACTTTTGGGCAGTCGGTCCATACTTGCACTGTGTTGTGTCCATGGCATTCTGTACCCGTGCAGTCTGTATTCTATAAATTTTGTTACTGCTAGAATACATACTGTGAGTAGCATGCCCCCGAAAAATGAGAGACTGGCGTAGACACTGGCCAACATCGCATCTAAACATAAACTCATCAATTTTCCTGTCATACGGCACAAAACCAGAAAAAAACTTGAATGAGACTCAATGTAATGTTAGAAAATCTCGTTTTTTTTTGTTCTGAATAATTGAGCAAATCAGATTCAATTGTTGTCTTCGAACTTTGGAAATACCATACGACTTTGGAAAGGAAAGCCCGTTTTTATCGGTAGCAAGTTTTGCTTTCTTCTGAAGACTTAACTTTCACTCCACGATAATAACTATATTTTAAGCCACAAACTTGTAAAAAAACTTGTGTAAAATTGGGCGTTTACATTTCAGTTTGGCATGCAAAAAGTCCAATAAAACATCAACAACTTTTCTTTTCAAACTGACTCCGAGAAAAATTAACAATAGTCAAGTGTGGAATCAAATTGTGGCCCTAATGGTCGTGATTGTGATTTTAACAAAAAAAATTGGCGCAGTGTCCAAAAAGTCTATGCTGAGTTTCTTCTTATTTTAGACTGAATTAAATAAAAATTAGAAAGAAGTGAGAAGCTGACCTCAACATCTGATGATATTAGGATTTAAGCGCTATAAACTCACATCCATAGTTTGGAAAATACTCCTATTTTATATATGGAACCCAAAAAACACATTGGTGGAAAAATTAAACATATATAGATGTGTCTTTCGGGTTCCTGGTTTTCGCCTGAAACCAGGAACCCTTTTTCACTTCAGTCTCCGAATTATATATTTAATTTTTGTGAGTGCGTCTGCTTTTTTGAAAACACGAAATTATTAAACATGCTATTTTAAACAATGTTTATCATTTTATTGCCTTCAACTGCATTTGTCTGCTGGGAACTTGTTTTAAAACCTTGGCTTGTCATAGAAGTCTGACTTAGTAATTTTTGTAAACTTAAAGCCGTTAAATGTGATTTTTTTCCGTGTCAAATTGTTTCTTTTACAATTTTTAATACCTTCTATAGATTTAATTTGATATGAACTGGCTTTTGGACAGGCTTTTTTGAAATGATTTTTATAAAATATGACTGGTTTTTCAGATGATTTTTGTAAAATTTTTTCCATTTTTTATAACTGAAAAACATCACTTGTTTGGTAATTTGTAGTTTGAAGCTTCCTTTCGACGCTTTTTTGCTGAAATTTGATTTGTTGATAAGGATATTATCAGACACAACCTCACGATGGTAGTGGGATGAAGAAGTTACTGCGTGACATCACTTTTAGCTCGAATCTTCAACATAGCGCGAGAAAAATCACCCCAGTGAAAGCCTCTTCGGTGAACATCAGCTTACATCATAGATCTTTTTGATTGAATTCTCAATATTATTTTAACCAAAAACCTCACAGGCAACAAATAATTTGAAAAAAAACTTCTAATCATCAATTTACTTTATAATTCCGGGCTTCTTTTTCTTTTTCGGAAGGGAATCTGCATCAAATTGAGATTCCTATATTAATCAAAACACTGGAATAAGAAGAAACTATTGTTCTTAATCACATTTTTTATGAGTTCTTGATGCAAAAACCGTTCAATCAGCTTCAAAACAACCTGTTTCTACGAGTTTGCTGACAGCATCTTCTGTCGATTATCATTGAAAGTCATTCACGCTGTTGATGGAAACGGTGAATGATGTTCAAAAAAGAATTCTTAGGTTGCTCTTCCGGAAATGATTCAACGATTTTCTCGAACCAAGCTTTTTGTTCCGACTATCAAAGAAAGAGGCGCTTTTGATAAAAATTTATGCTATATGATAGATTTTGTTGTTCTGAGCTCAAAATAATCATAGAAAATACTTTACTTGGAATGTATTTTTGTTAAGCTACGCTGGTTTGAAAAATGCTAAATTGGGATAATTAACGCACAATAGATATATTGCGTTCTTATAAAACGCGTATACCGCAAATTTATTGGTTTCAAATTGAATTGAAGCCAGCAGTGTAAGCCTTCTGAAACGATTCAAGCTGCTAAACATCCCCATGAAATAGTTTGTGAAAGATAAAATGAAAAAAAAAGGTGAAACCATTTCGAAAAATTGATTGACTTTGGTTGAATAATTGACCAAATAATTCAAAAAAAGATGTGTGGGGAAATGAAAAGAAAAAAAACGAAGAAAAAATTCTTCGTTTTTTCTCAATTGTTTTTTTTTAAATTTTCTTTCTTCATTTTATCACCCCACACGCTATGTAAAAAAACTAAGGGTGTGTTTAGCGTCGCGTATTGTGATAAAAGGATTCAATTGCTGGCCTCAATTCAATTTGGAACGCATTAATTCGCTTCTTACTCGTTTTATAATTACGCAAATCATTGCACTTTAATTATCCCAAATTGGCCAGATTTTTGAAGGCCCGTCATTTAAAAAAACTCACAGGTGAAATTTTTTTTCAAATTAGCTTAAGATAACAATTTTACTCCGATGCTGATCAATACGAGCTGCTAAACATACCCACTTAAGTAGCGTGAGGGCAAAAAATAAAGAAAAAAGAGAAAGGAAAAAATTGTTTTCCGAAAACATTTCGACTAATTAGGTGAATTTGGGTGAATAATTGACAAAATTATTGAGAAAAATTAAGCGTGTGGGGAATACTTTGAAGAAAAAATGAAAAAAGCAAAATTTTTTTCTCAATATAGTTTTCATATGTTTTTTTTATTTTATCACCCCACACGCTCTGTAAAACACTAAACATCTGTTTCGAGTCGCGTATTGTGATAAAAGGATTCAATTGCTGGCCTCAATTCAATTTGGAACGCATTAATTCGCTTCTTACGCGTTTTATAATTACGCAAATCATTGCACTTTAATTATCCCAAATTGGCCAGATTTTTGAAGGCCCGTCATTTAAAAAAACTCACAGGTGAAATTTTTTTTCAAATTAGCTTAAGATAACAATTTTACTCCGATGCTGAACAATACGAGCTGCTAAACATACCCACTTAAATAGCGTGAGGGCAAAAAATAAAGAAAAAAGAGAAAAGAAAAAATTGTTTTCCGAAAACATTTCGACTAATTAGGTGAATTTGGGTGAATAATTGACAAAATTATTGAGAAAAATTAAGCGTGTGGGGAATACTTTGAAGAAAAAATGAGAAAAGCAAAATTTTTTTCTCAATATAGTTTTCATATGTTTTTAATATTTTATCCCCCCACACGCTCTGTAAAACACTAAACATCTGTTTCGAGTCGCGTATTGTGATAAAAGGATTCAATTGCTGGCCTCAATTCAATTTGGAACGCATTAATTCGCTTCTTACGCGTTTTATAATTACGCAAATCATTGCACTTTAATTATCCCAAATTGGCCAGATTTTTGAAGGCCCGTCATTTAAAAAACTCACAGGTGAAATTTTTTTTCAAATTAGCTTAAGATAACAATTTTACTCCGATGCTGAACAATAAGAGCTGCTAAACATACCCACTTAAATAGCGTGAGGGCAAAAAATAAAGAAAAAAGAGAAAAGAAAAAATTGTTTTCCGAAAACATTTCGACTAATTAGGTGAATTTGGGTGAATAATTGACAAAATTATTGAGAGAAATTAAGCGTGTGGTGAATACTTTGAAGAAAAAATGAAACAAGCAAAATTTTTTTCTCAATATAGTTTACATATGTTTTAAATATTTTATCCCCCCACACGCTCTGTAAAACACTAAAGGTGTGTTTCGAGTCGCGTATTGTGATAAAAGGATTCAATTGCTGGCCTCATTTCAATTTGGAACGCATTAATTCGCTTCTTACTCGTTTTATAATTACGCAAATCATTGCACTTTAATTATCCCAAATTGGCCAGATTTTTGAAGACCCGTCATTTAAAAAAACTCACAGGTGAAATTTTTTTTCAAATTAGCTTAAGATAACAATTTTACTCCGATGCTGAACAATACGAGCTGCTAAACATGCCCACTTAAGTAGCGTGAGGGCAAAAAATAAAGAAAAAAGAGAAAGGAAAAAATTGTTTTCCGAAAACATTTCGACTATTAGGTGAATTTGGGTGAATAATTGACAAAATTATTGAGAAAAATTAAGCGTGTGGGGAATACTTTGAAGAAAAAATGAAAAAAAGCAAAATTTTTTTCTCAATATAGTTTTCATATGTTTTTTTTATCCCCCCACACGCTCTGTAAAACACTAAACATCTGTTTCGAGTCGCGTATTGTGATAAAAGGATTCAATTGCTGGCCTCAATTCAGTTTGGAACGCATTAATTCGCTTCTTACGCGTTTTATAATTTGGCAAATCATTGCACTTTAAATATCCCAAATTGGCCAGATTTTTAAAGGCCCGACATTTAAAAAAAATCACAGGTGAAATTTTTTTTCAAATTAGCTTAAGATAACAATTTTACTCCGATGCTGAACAATACGAGCTGCTAAACATACCCACTTAAATAGCGTGAGGGCAAGAAATAAAGAAAAAAGAGAAAGGAAAAAATTGTTTTCCGAAAACATTTCGACTAATTAGGTGAATTTGGGTGAATAATTGACAAAATTATTGAGAAAAATTAAGTGTGTGGGGAATACTTTGAAGAAAAAATGAAACAAGCAAAATTTTTTTCTCAATATAGTTTTCAAATGTATTTTTTTATCCCCCCACACGCTCTGTAAAACACTAAACATCTGTTTCGAGTCACGTATTGTGATAAAAGGATTCAATTGCTGGCCTCAATTCAGTTTGGAACGCATTAATTTGCTTCTTACGCGTTTTATAATTTGATAATTTGGCAAATCATTGCACTTTAAATATCCCAAATTGGCCAGATTTTTAAAGGCCCGTCATTTAAAAAAACTCACAGGTGAAATTTTTTTTCAAATTAGCTTAAGATAACAATTTTACTCCGATGCTGAACAATACGAGCTGCTAAACATACCCACTTAAATAGCGTGAGGGCAAAAAATAAAGAAAAAAGAGAAAGGAAAAAATTGTTTTCCGAAAAGATTTCGACTAATTAGGTGAATTTGGGTGAATAATTGACAAAATTATTGAGAAAAATTAAGTGTGTGGGGAATACTTTGAAGAAAAAATGAAACAAGCAAAATTTTTTTCTCAAAATAGTTTTCATATGTTTTTATTATTTTATCCCCCCACATGCTCTGTAAAACACTAAAGGTGTGTTTCGAGTCGCGTATTGTGATAAAGGGATTCAATTGCTGGCCTCAATTCAATTTGGAACGCATTAATTCGCTTCTTACGCGTTGTATAATTACGCAAATCATTGCACTTTAAATATCCCAAATTGGCCAGATTTTCGAAGGCCCGTCATTTAAAAAAACCACAGGTGAAAATTTTTTTCAAATTAGCTTAAGATAACAGTATTACTCCGATGCTGAACAATACGAGCTGCTAAACATAACCATTTAAATAGCGTGAGGGCAAAAAATAAAGAAAAAAGAGAAAGGAAAAAATTGTTTTCCGAAAACATTTCGACTAATTAGGTGAATTTGGGTGAATAATTGACAAAATTATTGAGAAAAATTAAGCGTGTGGGGAATACTTTGAAGAAAAAATGAAAAAAGCAAAACTTTTTTCTCAATATAGTTTTCATATGTTTTTATTATTTTATCCCCCCACACGCTCTGTAAAACACTAAAGGTGTGTTTCGAGTCGCGTATTGTGATAAAAGGATTCAATTGCTGGCCTCAATTCAATTTGGAACGCAGTAATTCGCTTCTTACGCGTTTTATAATTACGCAAATCATTGCACTTTAAATATCCCAAATTGGCCAGGTTTTTGAAGGCCCGTCATTTAAAAAAACTCACAGGTGAAATTTTTTTTCAAATTAGCTTAAGATAACAATTTTACTCCGATGCTGATCAATACGAGCTGCTAAACATACCCACTTAAGTAGCGTGAGGGCAAAAAATAAAGAAAAAAGAGAAAGGAAAAAAATGTTTTCCGAAAACATTTCGACTAATTAGGTGAATTTGGGTGAATAATTGACAAAATTATTGAGAAAAATTAAGCGTGTGGGGAATACTTTGAAGAAAAAATGAAAAAAGCAAAATTTTTTTCTCAATATAGTTTTCATATGTTTTTATTATTTTATCCCCCCACACGCTCTGTAAAACACTAAACATGTGTTTCGAGTCGCGCATTGTGATAAAAGGATTTAATTGCTGCCTCAATTCAATTTGGAACATATTAATTTGCTTCTTACGCGTTTTATAATTTGGCAAATCATTGCACTTTAAATATCCCAAATTGGCCAGATTTTTAAAGGCCCGTCATTTAAAAAAATCACAGGTGAAATTTTTTTTTCAAATTAGCTTAAGATAACAATTTTACTCCGATGCTGAACAATACGAGCTGCTAAACATACCCACTTAAATAGCGTGAGGGCACAAAATAAAGAAAAAAGAGAAAAGAAAAAATTGTTTTCCGAATACATTTCGACTAATTAGGTGAATTTGGGTGAATAATTGACAAAATTATTGAGAAAAATTAAGCGTGTGGGGAAGACTTTGAAGAAAAAATGAAAAAAGCAAAATTTTTTTCTCAATATAGTTTTCATATGTTTTTTTTATTTTATCCCCCCACACGCTCTGTAAAACACTAAACGTCTGTTTCGAGTCGCGTATTGTGATAAAAGGATTCAATTGCTGGCCTCAATTCAATTTGGAACGCATTAATTCGCTTCTTACGCGTTTTATAATTTGGCAAATCATTGCACTTTAAATATCCCAAATTGGCCAGATTTTTAAAGGCCCGTCATTTAAAAAAACTCACAGGTGAAATTTTTTTTCAAATTAGCTTAAGATAACAATATTACTCCGATGCTGAACAATACGAGCTGCTAAACATACCCACTTAAATAGCGTGAGGGCAAAAAATAAAGAAAAAAGAGAAAGGAAAAAATTGTTTTCCGAAAACATTTCGACTAATTAGGTGAATTTGGGTGAATAATTGACAAAATTATTGAGAAAAATTAAGCGTGTGGGGCATACTTTGAAGAAAAATGAAACGGGCAAAATTTTTTTCTCAATATAGTTTTCATATGTTTTTATTATTTTATCCCCCCACACGCTCTGTAAAACACTAAAGGTGTGTTTCGAGTCGCGTATTGTGATAAAAGGATTCAATTGCTGGCCTCAATTCAATTTGGAACGCATTAATTCGCTTCTTATTCGTTTTATAATTACGCAAATCATTGCACTTTAATTATCCCAAATTGGCCAGATTTTTGACGGCTCGTCATTAAAAAAAATCACAGGTGAAATTTTTTTCAAATTAGCTTAAGATAACAATATTACTCCGATGCTGAACAATACGAGCTGCTAAACATACCCACTTAAATAGCGTGAGGGCAAAAAATAAAGAAAAAAGAGAAGGGAAAAAATTGTTTCCCGAAAACATTTCGACTAATTGGGTGAATTTGGGTGAATAATTGACATAATTATTGAGAAAAATTAAGCGTGTGGGGAATACTTTGAAGAAAAAATGAAAAAAGCAAAATTTTTTTCTCAATATAGTTTTCATATGTTTTTTTTTATTTTATCCCCCCACACGCTCTGTAAAACACTAAACATCTGTTTCGAGTCGCGTATTGTGATAAAAGGATTCAATTGCTGGCCTCAATTCAATTTGGAACGCATTAATTCGCTTCTTACGCGTTTTATAATTTGGCAAATCATTGCACTTTAAATATCCTAAATTGGCCAGATTTTTGACGGCTCGTCATTTAAAAAAATCACAGGTGAAATTTTTTTCAAATTAGCTTAAGATAACAATATTACTCCGATGCTGAACAATACGAGCTGCTAAACATACCCACTTAAATAGCGTGAGGGCAAAAAAATAAAGAAAAAAGAGAAGGGAAAAAATTGTTTCCCGAAAACATTTCGACTAATTGGGTGAATTTGGGTGAATAATTGACAAAATTATTGAGAAAAATTAAGCGTGTGGGGAATACTTTGAAGAAAAAATGAAAAAAGCTAAATTTTTTTCTCAATATAGTTTTCATATGTTTTTATTATTTTATCCCCCCACACGCTCTGTAAAACACTAAAGGTGTGTTTCGAGTCGCGTATTGTGATAAAAGGATTCAATTGCTGGCCTCAATTCAATTTGGAACGCATTAATTCGCTTCTTATTCGTTTTATAATTACGCAAATCATTGCACTTTAATTATCCCAAATTGGCCAGATTTTTGACGGCTCGTCATTTAAAAAAATCACAGGTGAAATTTTTTTCAAATTAGCTTAAGATAACAATATTACTCCGATGCTGAACAATACGAGCTGCTAAACATACCCACTTAAATAGCGTGAGGGCAAAAAATAAAGAAAAAAGAGAAGGGAAAAAATTGTTTCCCGAAAACATTTCGACTAATTGGGTGAATTTGGGTGAATAATTGACAAAATTATTGAGAAAAATTAAGCGTGTGGGGAATACTTTGAAGAAAAAATGAAAAAAGCAAAATTTTTTTTCTCAATATAGTTTTCATATGTTTTTTTTAATTTTATCCCCCCACACGCTCTGTAAAACACTAAACATCTGTTTCGAGTCGCGTATTGTGATAAAAGGATTCAATTGCTGGCCTCAATTCAATTTGGAACGCATTAATTCGCTTCTTACGCGTTTTATAATTTGGCAAATCATTGCACTTTAAATATCCTAAATTGGCCAAATTTTTAAAGGCCCGTCATATAAAAAACTCACAGGTGAAATTTTTTTTCAACTTAGCTTAAGATAACAATTTTACTCCGATGCTGAACAATACGAGCTGCTAAACATACCCACTTAAATAGCGTGAGTGCAAAAAATAAAGAAAAAAGAGAAAGGAAAAAATTGTTTTCCGAAAACATTTCGACTAATTAGGTGAATTTGCGTGAATAATTGACAAAATTATTGAGAAAAATTAAGCGTGTGGGGAATACTTTGAAGAAAAAATGAAACAAGCAAAATTTTTTTCTCAATATAGTTTTCATATGTTTTTATTATTTTATCCCCCCACACGCTCTGTAAAACACTAAAGGTGTGTTTCGAGTCGCGTATTGTGATAAAAGGATTCAATTGCTGGCCTCAATTCAATTTGGAACGCATTAATTCGCTTCTTACGCGTTTTATAATTACGCAAATCATTGCACTTTAAATATTCCAAATTGGCCAGATTTTCGAAGGCCCGTCATTTAAAAAAACCACAGGTGAAAATTTTTTTCAAATTGGCTTAAGATAACAGTATTACTCCGATGCTGAACAATACGAGCTGCTAAACATACCCACTTAAATAGCGTGAGGGCAAAAAATAAAGAAAAAAGAGAAAGGAAAAAATTGTTTTCCGAAAACATTTCGACTAATTAGGTGAATTTGGGTGAATAATTGACAAAATTATTGAGAAAAATTAAGCGTGTGGGGAATACTTTGAAGAAAAATTGAGAAAAGCAAAATTTTTTTCTCAATATAGTTTTCATATGTTTTTATTAGTTTATCCCCCCACACGCTCTGTAAAACACTAAAGGTGGTTTCGAGTCGCGTATTGTGATAAAAGGATTCAATTGCTGGCCTCAATTCAATTTGGAACGCAGTAATTCGCTTCTTACGCGTTTTATAATTACGCAAATCATTGCACTTTAAATACACCAAATTGGCCAGATTTCTGAAGGCCCGTCATTGAAAAAAACACACAGGTGAAACGTTTTTCAAATTAGCTTAGGATAACAATATTACACCGATGCTGAACAATACGAGCTGCTAAACATACCCACTTAAATAGCGTGAGGGCAAAAAAAAGAAAAAAGAGAGGGAAAAAAATGTTTTCCGAAAACATTTCGACTAGTTGGGTGAATTTGGGTGAATAATTGACAAAATTATTGAGACAAATTAAGCGTGTGGGGAATACTTTGAAGAAAAAATGAAAAAAGCAAAATTTTTTTCTCAATATATTTTTCATATGTTTTTATTATTTTATCCCCCGACACGCTCTGTAAAACCCTAAACATGTGTTTCGAGTCGCGTATTGTGATAAAAGGAATCAATTGCTGGCCTCAATTCAATTTGGAACGCATTAATTCGCTTCTTACGCGTTTTATAATTTGGCAAATCATTGCACTTTAAATATCCCAAATTGGCCAGATTTTTAAAGGCCCGACATTTAAAAAAAATCACAGGTGAATTTTTTTTTCAAATTAGCTTAAGATAACAATTTTACTCCGATGCTGAACAATACGAGCTGCTAAACATACCCACTTAAATAGCGTGAGGGCAAAAAAAAAGAAAAAAGAGAGGGAAAAAAATGTTTTCCGAAAACATTTCGACTAGTTGGGTGAATTTGGGTGAATAATTGACAAAATTATTGAGACAAATTAAGTGTGTGGGGAATACTTTGAAGAAAAAATGAAAAAAGCAAAATTTTTTTCTCAATATATTTTTCATATGTTTTTATTATTTTATCCCCCCACACGCTCTGTAAAACACTAAACATGTGTTTCGAGTCGCGTATTGTGATAAAAGGAATCAATTGCTGGCCTCAATTCAATTTGGAACGCATTAATTCGCTTCTTACGCGTTTTATAATTTGGCAAATCTTTGCACTTTAAATATCCCAAATTGGCCAGATTTTTAAAGGCCCGACATTTAAAAAAAATCACAGGTGAAATTTTTTTTCAAATTAGCTTAAGATAACAATTTTACTCCGATGCTGAACAATACGAGCTGCTAAACATACCCACTTAAATAGCGTGAGGGCAAAAAAAAGAAAAAAGAGAGGGAAAAAAATGTTTTCCGAAAACATTTCGACTAGTTGGGTGAATTTGGGTGAATAATTGACAAAATTATTGAGACAAATTAAGTGTGTGGGGAATACTTTGAAGAAAAAATGAAAAAAGCAAAATTTTTTTCTCAATATGTTTTTCATATGTTTTTATTCCCCCCACACGCTCTGTAAAACACTAAACATGTGTTTCGAGTCGCGTATTGTGATAAAAGGAATCAATTGCTGGCCTCAATTCAATTTGGAACGCATTAATTCGCTTCTTACGCGTTTTATAATTTGGCAAATCATTGCACTTTAAATATCCCAAATTGGCCAGATTTTTAAAGGCCCGACATTTAAAAAAAATCACAGGTGAAATTTTTTTTCAAATTAGCTTAAGATAACAATTTTACTCCGATGCTGAACAATACGAGCTGCTAAACATACCCACTTAAATAGCGTGAGGGCAAAAAAAAGAAAAAAGAGAGGGAAAAAAATGTTTTCCGAAAACATTTCGACTAGTTGGGTGAATTTGGGTGAATAATTGACAAAATTATTGAGACAAATTAAGTGTGTGGGGAATACTTTGAAGAAAAAATGAAAAAAGCAAAATTTTTTTCTCAATATGTTTTTCATATGTTTTTATTCCCCCCACACGCTCTGTAAAACACTAAACATGTGTTTCGAGTCGCGTATTGTGATAAAAGGAATCAATTGCTGGCCTCAATTCAATTTGCAACGCATTAATTCGCTTCTTACGCGTTTTATAATTTGGCAAATCATTGCACTTTAAATATCCCAAATTGGCCAGATTTTTAAGGGCCCGACATTTAAAAAAAATCACAGGTGAAATTTTTTTTCAAATTAGCTTAAGATAACAATTTTACTCCGATGCTGAACAATACGAGCTGCTAAACATACCCACTTAAATAGCGTGAGGGCAAGAAATAAAGAAAAAAGAGAAAGGAAAAAATTGTTTTCCGAAAACATTTCGACTAATTAGGTGAATTTGGGTGAATAATTGACAAAATTATTGAGAAAAATTAAGCGTGTGGGGAATACTTTGAAGAAAAAATGAAACAAGCAAATTTTTTTCTCAATATAGTTTTCATATGTTTTTATATTTTTATCCCCCCACACGCTCTGTAAAACACTAAAGGTGTGTTTCGAGTCGCGTATTGTGATAAAAGGATTCAATTGCTGGCCTCAATTCAATTTGGAACGGACTAATTCGCTTCTTACGCGTTTTATAATTACGCAAATTATTGCACTTTAAATATCCCAAATTGGCCAGATTTTCGAAGGCCCGTCATTTAAAAAAACTACAGGTGAATATTTTTTTCAAATTAGCTTAAGATAACAGTATTGCTCCGATGCTGAACAGTACGAGCTGCTAAACATACCCACTTAAATAGCGTGAGGACAAAAAATAAAGAAAAAAGAGAAAGGAAAAAATTGTTTTCCGAAAACATTTTGACTAATTAGGTGAATTTGGGTGAATAATTGACAAAATTATTGAGAAAAAATAAGCGTGTGGGGAATACTTTGAAGAAAATATGAAAAAAGCAAAATTTTTTTCTCAATATAGTTTTCATATGTTTTTATTATTTTATCCCCCCACACGCTCTGTAAAACACTAAACATGTGTTTCGAGTCGCGTATTGTGATAAAAGGATTCAATTGCTGGCCTCAGTTCAATTTGGAACGCATTAATTCGCTTCTTACGCGTTTTATAATTTGGCAAATCATTGCACTTTAATTATCCCAAATTGGCCAGATTTTTAAAGGCCCGTCATTTAAAAAAAATCACGGGTGATTTTTTTTTTCAAATTAGCTTAAGACAACAATATTACTCCGATTCTGAACAATATGAGCTGCTAAACATACCCACTTAAATAGCGTGAGGGCAAAAAATAAAGAAAAAAGAGAAAGGAAAAAATTGTTTTCCGAAAACTTTTTGACTAATAAGGTGAATTTGGGTGAATAAGTGACAAAATTATTGAGAAAAATTAAGCGTGTGGGGAATACTTTGAAGAAAAAATGAAAAAAGCAAAATTTTTTTCTCAATATAATTTTCATATTTCTTTAATATTTTATCTCCCCACACGCTCTGTAAAACACTAAAGGTGTGTTTCGAGTCGCGTATTGTGATAAAAGGATTCAATTGCTGGCCTCAATTCAATTTGGAACGGAGTAATTCGCTTCTTACGCGTTTTATAATTACGCAAATCATTGCACTTTAAATATCCCAAATTGGCCAGATTTTTGAAGGCCCGTCATTAAAAAAAAAACACAGGTGAAATTTTTTTTCAAATTAGCTTAAGATAACAATATTACTCCGATGCTGAACAATACGAGCTGCTAAACATACCCACTTAAATAGCGTGAGGGCAAAAAATAAAGAAAAAAGAGAGGGAAAAAAATTGTTTTCCGAAAACATTTCGACTAATTGGGTGAATTTGGGTGAATAATTGACAAAATTATTGAGAAAAATTAAGCGTGTGGGGAATACTTTGAAGAAAAAAAGAAAAAAGCAAAATTTTTTTCTCAATATAGTTTTCATATGTTTTTATTATTTTATCCCTCCGCAAGCTCTGTAAAACACTAAAGGTGTGTTTCGAGTCGCGTATTGTGATAATAGGATTAAATTGCTGGCCACAGTTCCAGTTGGAACGCATTAACTCGATTCATACGTGTTTTATAATTACGCAAAAAATTGCAGTTAGCAAGATTAGCAATTTTTAAACACCCGTAATTTTACAATAGATAATGAGAGGTGAATTATATTTTTTAATTTGAGCTGAAAATAACACTATCTCTCAAATGGTATAAGCAATTCCATCAAAAAAGTTTATTTAATAAGTCAAAAACTGACTGAATAAAAAAACCACAACAAGCATAAATATTTCTCTTTTTTTTTCTACGAAAGTTGGAACAAAATTCGCGCGAGTTTTTGGGAGCCGAACACATGTTGATTTGAAAGATCATTTAATGTATAAAGATCTGCGTGTATAAGTGAGTAATGAAAATTGACATGTCTACAAAAATTTCAAGTTTTTTCTTCTGGTTTTTGATTTTACTTATAACGTTATGATCTGTTACACTGTCGTAGAAAAACTACAAAATTTCGATCAAATTGTGTTACAAAAAACATTTCTCAGCCAAAATTTTCTGAGCCATCACTGACTCGTCTCCGTTAAGTATGCAGTCAAAATTTTTCGGTTATGGTGATCAATTGTTAATGTTTTCAAGAAAAAGGACTGTGACTCAAGTTTCGAAGTTTTGCTGAAAACCTTATTAAAAGTTTTTGTTTTCCTAGACATGATTAAGTTTTTTCGTGTACGTGAAGCATAATTCGGGTCTCTCATTCAAGGAATATTTTAGTTTCTATATTTTCTTTTTTTTCGAGAAATGAAAGAAAACTCATATGAGAACCAGATCAAGCATCACATTTTTCATTAGAATTTATTAGAAATGATTTCAAAGAGTGATTGAGTTTGAGCTCGTATGTGCTTCAAAATAAGCTATAAGTCTTTTCCGGTTAACAACTTGTCTAGAAGAAGTATCATTCTGGCATTATCACTTCTTTCACTTTTGGAACTATTGATTTCCTTCACATGTTCCTTGAGTTCCTTCATCGTTTAGTATCTTGTAAGGTTCGTATTGGTACACATAGTTTAATTTCAAAGTTTTCTGATTAGATTTTGAAGTTATTGTGTAAAAAATTTAAATTCTGTCAGGTTGATTTTTTTCGGCTAAACGTCAGTTTCAGTACTCACATATTGTATAAAAAAATAGCTTTATGCTATTTCGGTGATTTTTTTATCTGGAAAAAAAAACATTTATATCGTTTTTGGTCGTCATTTTCCTGAACAAAACTAATATGCTTTGACTAGAACACTAACCAGTTAGTAGAAAACAGAGAAATTATAAGGTACTTTCTAAATGAATAACTTTTTGAAATAATGATACTCGCTTCAATTTCCCTCCGCTTGTTGCTGAATTTTTTCCTCCAACTTCCAAAAAATATTTTTTTTATTGTTTTTAATATTAAAATCTTGACATCGCTAAGTTTTCTTGGAAACTTAGTTTCTGTATTTAACGACAACTTAAGACAGTTCTAAAATGTTCGAATTCTGAAACTAAAACATACCGGATTACAAAATTGTTTCTGTTTTCAAAAGTCGGAACTATAACACTTCTGTCGTTTGTAATTGAACGTTTTGTGGACATTTTTTAAAAAAAAATCAGCACACCAGTTGACATGGAACTAGATTTTTTACCAATTGTTCCCAAATCATTTTGTGTTTTTATTTTTCTGTCATCTATAATTTGTCTTTCGCTTTATAATTCTCAACGTCCTGATTTTTTTCCATCGGAATTTTGTTGTTGAATTGTAAATGCATCTTAGCGTATAAATCTAAATGATTTCGCAAAACGAATGTTTCCTCAAATGTTTCCTTAATTACTTTTATACTTCTGTCTTTTCAACAAATTTTTTGAACCGTATTGAATAACGCGCTCGCCGAAAAATGAGGGTGCAAAACTTGTAAAGTTATGTTTTTTGACTTTACAGGTTACCGGTTAAGTTTGGAAGCGTTATCTTCTTTTTAAAATGATTAGCATCTGCTTAGATCGCCATTATTTTTGCAACTTCAAGCACTTTTCTGCAGCTCCAGTTACAGTGAGAGTGCCAAAAAATTGAGTAGATAATAAGACAAATATGAGCATGAAAAATTTTCTTTTTGAGATTACTGATTTTAAAATCTGTATAAAAGTTTAATCGAAGTTGATTTAGTTTTAAGGAAATCGTAAGACCAAGAAAATGATTTTAATTGTTCTGAATAAGTCTGCAAAGGGTTTTAAATACAATTTTGTTTAGCTCATTCAGCTCAATACAAAAGTTCGTTTCGTTTCATGAGTAATGCAAAGCGCCTTTTGTCATCGTGTCAAGAATTTCGCTCTGATAGTACTCGTTTATTTAATAGTTTAAATTAAAATGGTTCAATTCGCTGTCAGTTGATGATTGCCTAACAACTGTAGGAGGATTCGTGTCACGAAGAGGATACCCCGGCATCATAGTTTCCGAACACGCCCGCAATTTTGTAGGAACAGAATTGGAGCATACAGACAACAACTATGTGAAGCAATATCTCGCAGAAATGAATGTTGAATCCACCATCAGCAACGCACTACAGAGGAGTCTGGAATCGACTGATTTAGACAGCATAAAGAACACTACCAATCATTTTAGGAAGTGAACGCCTAACCGACACAACATTCACAACATTAGTAGTGGAAACCGAAGCACTACTGAAATCAAGACCGATCACCAAACTCTCAGAGGACATCAACGACAACGAACTGTTAACCCTTAACTACATTTTGCTACGCAGAGGATACACAAACATGCGACCAGAAACCCCTAAAAACTTTCAGGTTTCGGCATCAATAGTTCTCGTACAACTCAAACGATTTAGTATCACTTCTGAAAGAGACTTCTTAAGGAAAACGTATCAGATCTGATCAATAGATACAAGACGTGGTTCAACTCAAAGAAGTAGAGTTGTTTGGGTGTACGTTGAGAACACACCACGCGGAATATAACCCTTAGAAAGGATCGTGGCTTCCATCCCAGTAAGTGACAGGCTATCCCGTCACTTTGACGTCAAAACTGTTCCAGTAGTTTTGCGAAGACCAGCGATAAAGTCTTGCTGTGCATGAGGAAAGATTGCAAACTAGAAACACTCAACAAACTTCAACTGATTGAACCTTAAGTAATCATGGTTCCATTACCTACTTAAAAGAGTAATTTTGGTGACTTTCTTTGTGCCTCTTACAGACCATGCTCCCCCGAGAGTGTTCATAATTTCCTAACTTCGAAATTTTTCTGATGATTTTTTTTGATTTGTGAGTTGGATTTTGTAAGTGTTTCACACAAAAAGTTGTAACAAACTGATTTGCAGCTTGCCTACATTTGCATACTTTTAATTAAACACTGAATCAAAACATTTCGAAAGATTAAAAAACGAAGAACCACAATAGTATTCTTTTGATTTTGAAATCATAGTACTTCATCGCATATACTTAGTGAGATATTCGACTTTAGTTTAAGGTATACAAGACCAGCGTACCTTCAACACACTCATCTGAATTCGAAACTACTATTTAAATTTTGATACAAACTTGAGGAAAATCATCTTGTTTATAGGCTATCTCCACCAAGATAAAAATCAAGCAAGGATAGCCGGTTACTGAGCAAGTACCACAGAATGTGCCAAGCACAGTCTTAAAAGTAATTATAAAAGTTTTTTCAAATTGTTGTCGTTTTTTTTTCTGCATGTTATGATAAAGACATCAGAACGAAAAAGTAAAATTAGGCATATTTGACAGTGATAGTAAAATAGTTCAATTGGAAAACAGTTTTTTCAGAAAATTGACAGACGTTTTTTGAGTTTCAAAGTTTTTGATTCCCAAAATTGCGCTAAAAAATTTCAAAAACTACTTTTACTTGAGTAAAACTAAGTTTTCGCGGCTTCAATTAAGATTAAATAAGCTATTGTAAGCCGACACGGTCACCTTATCAGCTCAAAATTAGACCAAAAATCAAAAATCTCAACTGGTTTTTCTCGACACTAGAAAAAATTTTGAGATATTTTAAATGTGGTTCGAATCACGACTTTATAATGATATGTCAATTAACCCAGTCTGATGATTTTTGTGGTATCTAATTTTCTGATTTTGCGTGGAAAACAAAAAAACGTAAGCGCACCCGAATACAAAGTTCCTTTCCATTTTAAATGGTCGAAACAATAATGACTTAATGGAAACTAATTTTTATACCATTGAAACTGTGCGTGATACCTCAAGTTGTCCAGGTTTGCAGCATTAAAAACTATGTGTGACTCATACACTTCTCGCGGAAAATAAAACAAATATTCAATGGTCTCAATGGATCTCAAAGAAAAACGGTAATGTTACGAGATCAACATTGAGGAATATTTTAGGTTGATCTGACCGTATATAGTCCTGTTAGCAATAAATATCTACAAACTAGTTTTGAAATTTGATTGGCGAAGCTGAATTTAATGCAAATTTCCTTTTTTGTCTATAAAAAAAAACTAAAAAAAAGAGAAAAGAACATTTTTTTTCCTAATTATTCACATGAAATATGACAGTGTTCTGAACAATCGGGTGGTACTGGACAGTTACCGGCTCTTCTTGTTTTCGTAATATTAATTTCTACATAGCCTAAGTTTTTTAAGCGACGAACCCGGTTACATAAGGAGGAAGAAAATGTGATGTGGTTACCTGATGTGGTCGGCGTTTTTCTCACATTGATTCCTGGGGCCGGTGATGATAAAGGGACAAAAAACGGCGTCGAAGAGCTATAACGTATTCTATTCATGACTATCTGTGATTTGAATAGAAAACATACATGAAAATGAAAAATAAAGGAAAAAAATAATGAAAAAAAAACTTGAATGAAAAAAAAGGGTTAAAAAACTTCAAGATTTATTTAGCCAGCTATAATCACCGATGCATCAATAATGAACTGAAGAAAAGTTATGACAAGAAAGTCGATTTATTGAATATCCAGACACGGGCTCATTCGAGGGTGAAATTGTGTCATAACTGCGACGAGGATGCAAAACCACATCCAGATTTATAGCAACTTGAGAAGACATGAAGAAGGAAGCAGCGCTCAAATGGAAATAAGTAATGTAATAACTGTCTGGTGTGATAAGTATTTACGATTTCCAGTATGCCTTCATCAATTTATTGTTATTGAATAGAGAGAGGGAGAGGGGGGCTTGAAATCATTGAGAAATGGGTCGACTCAATTGTTTTTGTCTGCTAAAATCTGTTGACGGGGAAAGGAGGAAATTGGTTGTAGCATAATTTATTAACAAGAGCAAACAAATGTTTCCTTGTGGAGTAATGCATGTCTAAATTCAAAAGAGAGCAGGTTTGACGTAATCGGGTTCTAAAATAAGGTTTGATGTCTTTTTTTCATCAGAAATTCTAATTTTTGATGCACAAAAAATATATGGACTGCAGCTGAAAACGCACAATGAAAGAGATTTATGGATACTGAAACATACAAAATGAAGTAGTCTTAAGCCTTTTTTGTAATAAAGACTGAAAAAAAGGATTAATCTTATTACTTGATGTGATAGAATTTATTTGGCCCATTCATTGCTGATAACCGAATCACAGAAGTTCAAAAGCATAGTAATGAATTAGTAAATAGAGCTCCTGTAATTGAAAAGAAAAAGGCGTCAAGTAGTTCAAAGGAGAAGGTGATTTGAATTGTTCAAAAAAACAGGAACCAGGAGTCAATAAAAAGACGGAACTATGGCTATATCATGCGCTTTTGCATCCAAATAAACAATGGCAATGCTGCTTCCTCGTGGTGACACCATTAACCATTGAAAAATCACCTCTGCAAGCGATTCAATCAGTAATTGTAATTGCATTTATAAGCACTATACAATTTTAGCTACTACTAAGGCAGCATTTTTTTATCCGTGAGAGTTTCTTTTCAATTTCTCTCTGATACTTTTTTGTCACCATTTTTTTAATTACCATTTTTTGGAACTTTCAATGGCCACAGAACAAATGAAAATTTTCTTAATTGCATGGTTTTTGCTCCAGGTTGTATTTCGAGACAATTAGAATAGAATCATAGCATCAAGTGAATGGAGCTGGGAAATTTGGCCTCTGGGTGAGAGTTTCTGGACTGATTATACAGACATATATAGTTCTCAACACCCAAGTTAGACTAATTGAATTAGAACCAGCACCTCGGTCTGGAATTTAGCTGGGCTATAAATGTAATCACAATTACCACATGCTTTACTGGACGAGAGTGGTGATGTCAGAAGGCGCCAAGGTGTTTTAAAAAATATATATACAAAATGAAGTAGCAAAAAGGCCACATGCTTTCGTATTTATATATCGTCTTTTTTCCCCTTCTAATTGAATTTCAAGCTGATCCGATTTTGCTAAATGGCTCGTGATTTCATATTATGAGAACTTTTCGTGGAACAGAATTGTTTCCATGCTTAAAAAGGATAGCTGGTTGCTGTGCGAGTAGCACAGAAAATTTTGACCACAATAACAAATAAAAAAAAAACATTTGTTTTTCAAAAATTGGGTCGTTTTTGTTCTTCGTATGATGAAAGGATCTCAACGAAAGTTTAGAACTTTTTTTATGACCTTTCGATAATGGAGCTATTGGAATAACTAACTATTCGATAGTAACAGTAAACAAGACAGGGCAAAGTCATATATCAGGGCTCGTATGTAAGGGCAAAGTCATGAATATTCTGACTGTGCCCGTTGATAAAGACAATTTTAAAAACGATATCAAGGTTCGAAGCGACTAAGTTTTTCATAAAACAAATGCAGGCAAATACATGACTGCCAAAAAGTTTAAGTAAATCCTCAAAAATGAAGGAAAAGTTTAAATCTGAAATTTAAGTTTTTGCCAGATTGCCGGATTTGTAAATGTAATCCAGATTCGTGGTGCACGCAAAATAGCCACGAATTACATAAATTTTATTGAGTGCAGCTAAAGTTTTCATTATTTGGTCTTTCATGCTGTGATTGTCTCAAACTTTTCAAAAAAAAAACAGGCCAATATTTTCAAAAAGTGAATTTTTCAAAGAGGAAGCTTTCTAGCTGGATTCAATATGTTTCTTTTTTATAGTAACGAGTTTGGCAATTTTTGCCACTTAGTCAATGGGTTTTCGTAGTTGAGAAAACAATTGGTTATTTTCTTTCCGTAAAAACCATTTACAGCAAATTTCCTGATATTTGTGTGCAAAATTTGCTAGCCATAAAAAATTCATAGAAAGAAAAGTGCTCAAAATAGAGCTTTGATAAAAACTTTTTGTAAATATGGAGTTGTATAAAATTGTAATAGTTTTCGCTAGAATTTTTGCAAATTAAAAGCAAAAATGACTGCTCCTATCAAGGCAAAGCCTCTAATGTTTTGACTGGTAAAAAGTTCAAAAGTTAGAAATATTCGGAAACAAAAATCGTTTTTTTGTCACTTTATCTTGCCGCTTGCTCCTCAAAAGCACAAATTATATCGCTGGTTAACTATCTCAAATTTACAATTTTCAAAACCCCATATTTTATCGAAAAAGTACCCAGCAAAAATATGTTTTTTCTAAGCTAGAAATCAAGACATATTTTCAATGAGATGATACTACAAAAAATTGTCAAAAACGCCTAAATATACAGTAGAAAATGGCGTGGAAAAAGAACCAACAACCCTGAGCACAAATAACTTGCCACTTTCTTCAAAAAACGCAACCACAAGATTGATCGTATCAGGGCGAAATCTTGATTGTTCCGACTGCCTTCTAAGGTCAATGGAGTAATGTTGTCTTCGGAAAATAATTCGAATTTTAATTGCATTCGTGAAAAACCTGGCCCTATGTTAAGTGCATTTGAGAAAAACTATGTTAAGTACAAACCATTATATTTTGCATATGAAAAAATCTTAAATAAAACAAAAAGCATGCATCAATTCAATTTGGAATGATCTCCATACTGATTAAATAACCGCTCACGCGTTAATAGTACGAAATAGATCGCGCGTTAATTATCCCGAGCAGTCCAAATTGGCCATTTTTAAACACCCATAATTTTACGAAAATTTTCACAGATGAAGAATATTTTAAAAGTCAAAAACAGCTTTCAGATGAAATTTGAAAATCTTTTAAATATTGCGGTTTTTTAAGTCAAGCAAATCGAATTTTTGAGCTCTTCCAAATCCTTGTAAGACTCCATTTTGACCAAATGTTCTGCGCCGCAGGTTTTTTTTTTTTTTGAAAAAACAGGCCAAAACAGGCTTTTTCATTAGTATTTGGAAAAAATTGACCGAAAAGTTGCGTTTTTTCTGCGCGCGCTCCCCCTCAAAATTCGTTTAAATTGGCGCCGAAGGCACCTTTAGAAATTTTTTTAGTTCAGTCTGCCAAAATAGTTCAGCCTTTGGGTCGGCAGTCAGCCTTTGGGTCGGCAGGGGGTCGAATCCCTGAGGGGGGCGTCCCCCTAAATCCGCTGGTGCTTATCTTAGTATCTAGGACAACGCCTTTGAACTGATTAATCAATCAATGATTTGAGGGCAAATTTACAAATAAACAGAAACTAGAACTAGTTCATAGTTTCTCATCCAATTTGAAACCAAATAGTACCATACTATTTGCTATAATCTCTAGAGTCAACAATTAATCAAATCAAACTTCAATAAAAAATTTCACATCGGAAAGTAAAGAAATAATACCATTAATATTTAAAACAATTGTTCAATCAGTAGCTTTTTGCAAAGGCTGTCTAACTTTGATTATTTTCGCAATGACCTTAGTTAGGATGGTAATGCTTGTGTTCTTGTTATCAATTCAGACTTGTAGCGCAATTAACATTTTATTTTACATGCCATGTATAGGCGGCCATTTTGGCACAATGTCGACCCTACTAGCTCCTCTGTGCAAATCGAACAACTGTACCGTTTTTGAGTCTGCCAAAATGTGCGAACAAAAATTGGCGTCGTTTCATAAAACTGTCAACTTTGAGGTCATAAAAGGTCACGGACTTCCTGATGAGTATTCAATCGACGGAAATGTTGATTTTCTGCTCCGCATTTGCGATATATTGACTGATATGTACATTTACGCTTATAATGAATTATCGAAAGTGATTGATGGAAACCCTGGAAAGTTTGATCTTCTGATTGTGGACAGCTCGGCAGTTATGGGAAGTTTGCTGGTTGGCGAGAAGTACAACATGCCAACGATTCATCAGAGTCCAGGGCTGCCAGGAGGAGTGGAGTGCATCCAGGACAAATGGCCAGTCACTCTGTTCGAACTATATCTCCTCAAACCATTCGGCAAAAAGTGTTGGAACTTCATCCAAGAAAAAAGAACCCAACTTAACTTACCCGATATGGACTACCAGGGAGGTTTTATTGGCACCGAATATTCCGATAGGTTCCCCATGTTTCTTCCTACGTCACCTTCAATTTACCCTAAACCCCATCATACTACCGAACATATTTACTTGGGTGGTTTGCGAGATGAACAATTACATCCCAAACTTAGTCCCGAACTAGAATCATGGATCAAGAAAAATGACAAAAACATAATCTACATATCCCTCGGAACCCATTCCACCCTGGAGACTGAAGAGTTGAGGGCTTTTGTGGATAGCCTGAAAAGTGAGGCAAAGTACAGGTTTATCTGGTCATTGGGACTTGGCCTGGAGAATAAAGCCAAGTCTGTCGGAATATTCGACCAAAATAATGATCAGGTATTCCTGAGTGACTACTTGCCTCAATTTACTCTCCTAGGAAAAACCCAAAAGTCAAAGTGTACGTGTCGCATTGTGGTCTAGGTTCCATGGTTGACCAAGTATCAAGAGCAATTCCAGGCGTGTTTGTGCCTCAGTTCAGCGACCAATTTTCCAACGCAGCCAAATTGGAAAGTCTCGAAACTGGAATTATTTTAAAAGATTTCAAATACGAACACTTAATGGAGGCTATTGATAAAGTATTTGGTAACTATGCTTTGTATAAGAAACACTTAGAGCGTCTTCAAAAAGAGTTCAAACAGTATGAAAACTACGAAGCTATTAATGAATTTGCTCTCAAAATTGCGTCCAGAAAGAAGTTGACCGTCAAATATAATCTACCTTATCAAGTCCACTGCCCAAGAGTTGCTACCTTTTGGATGGCCTTGAAGGTGGCTCTGCCAGTTGTTGGGTTTGTGACTCTGTGTCTGGCGTATAAACTGTTCTGTCTATGCTGCAAAAAGAGCAAATATAGCGAAAAGAAGGCACAGTAGACATTGGTACATTACAAAAAAAATATATATATGCTAGATGTTTCATTCGGACCATTAAATATTAAATAACTATTTTATCAGACCATGTTTTAACTATGTATATTTTCAGGCAACTCAAAACTTCATTAGGATAGTTCTAGAGATTGAAAAACACAAGACAGTGGCAGCACAACTATATGAAGCGTCGAAATTCATAATCAGTTCGAGGCGCATGACCACACCTCATTTAAATTCTGCTAATTGTTTTCAAAGGATGCCAACTTGGTTTTTCTTTACGGCATAAGTCTTGACCAAGTTTCAAACATCTAAAAACTTCTTCGGCTCAAACAAGCCGGAAGTTTTAAGAAACGTCTTCAAAAAGATTATCTTATCTGGGTAAAAAGTAGCCTTGCAAACGTGGGAGAAAACGTAGTTCAAATTCACGTGCGGATAACACGGAAGCTCTTAAGTTCTTTTTGATTAATTCTGCAGCCAAAATCTGCTAGATAATTTCTGAGCGCTGTTACAAAAAGTATACAAAAAGCATAATTTGGATTTAGCGCTCAGTTGTTTATACAATTCGCCTTAGATTCTAATTTAAAAAGTTTAACGGTTTTGTGGATTTGATATATTGAAAGGTGTATCTCGATATATTTCGATGTATATTTATATTTTGTAAACAGCACGTTCAACCAAATTTTTTTGCTACCAGTGAAGTAAAGAAGAAAGCACAATGAGGTCAGCTTGAGCCAACCCATCGTAGAATTTAAAACAAAATGAGAACAAAACAAGACTGCTCGTATATCAGGGCAAAACCTTGAACGTCCCGACTGCACATTATTTGGTCTCAAATTGTTTTTAGTCTAAGAAATATTGATAAACTACAAATTTTAGTCTGGTAAGACAAAAATGAAAAAAAAGGTGGCTTTTTATGGAAATGGTAAGACCAATAAGCTTGCCTCAGTTCAATTTGGATCGAGTTTGAGTGCGTATAATTTGCCACGCATAAGTATTTTGCGTATTGAAACATAACAAGACTACTCGTATCAGGGCGAAGCCCTGAATGTTCCGACTGCCTTTTAAGGGGGAGCAGTAATAACATTGAAAAATTAAATGTAAGAAAAAATAAAATGAAATATTTTTTTTCTAAAATTTGAAATGTTTTATAAAAATCATCCCCCCACAGGCCATATAAAGTACAAAAGGATAAATTTAGCTCCTTGTAGCAATCAATTGTGGCAAACAAGCTTCTTTCAACCAATTTGGAACGATATCTAAGACGGATTAACTCTCCGCTTACGCGTTAATAGCGCGAAATATATCGCGAGCTAATTGTCCCAAATTGACCAGAATGGCGATCTTTAAACCCCATAACTTTACAAAAAAAGATCCCTGGTTAAATATATTTTCGAAATTGAGCTCAGGATAACAATACTTTTCGAATGATCTCAAAAATTGTTGTCAAAAATGGCTAGTTAAAATGTCGAAATTTGTCTGAAGAAAAAAAACCCCACCCCGAGCACAAATATTCCGTTACTTTCGTATCGAAAGTCGGAACAATAAAAAAGTATTATTACCACAGCAATGCCGCACTTTAGCCTAGTTCAAGCATACTCGCATACTCGCTTGGCAACCTCAAGGATTACGGATGGATGCCCATACGCAGTCATCTCTCTCCAAAATCTGAAGAAAATCGGAAGTCGGAACAACAAGACTGCTCGCAAATCCAGAGAAATTTTTGAAAACTCTAACTCTTTCATTTGACGATAGGAAGCTTTTTGTTTTATATAAAATTTTTAAAAATGAGAAATTTTTAATAATTTTAATAATATTTTAGAAAAAATATTTTTATCCTCCACAAGCTACTCAAAGTACCAAATGATAAATTTTGCATGCGGTTAAGTTTTTTCAAAGCAAATTGCTAGTCTCAGCTCAATCGGGCAAGATTTGGTTTGTCGCCGACATAGTAATAGAATAAAACACAACGCGCGTAACTATCCCAGTTGGAGTTGTAGTCGTCAAATTAGTCTCAAGTTCAAACCATTACATTTTGTGGAAAAAATCGCAAGTAGCAATATCCAAGCACCAATATCACCCAGATGCTTAAAAAAACTTAATAAAATTTCTTAATTAAAAAGTCCAAAGATGGAACAACCAGGACACTTAGATGAAAAACTTGACTGGCTTTTTGAAAACTTTGATAAGAGCATCATTTGAAACTTTCGATTAAACTAAAGCAATTGCTAAACAGAATAAGAATTAGACTTAAACAAATTCAACTTAATTTAAACTTAAACAAAGATCAAACATCATTAGATGTCCTAATCGAAAAGTGGGAGCAAAAATTATCAATCCGTTCATATTTCTTATTCATATGAGAGATTGTACCCAACATTTGAATTTATTGACTCTATCAAAATGTGTGCAATTATTTTGTGTAATTTTGTGTATTTTGTGAATTGCAACTGGATTCGACAGCAAGGACGCTTCTTTTGTTCCTCTTTTGTGTTTCATTCTCTTTGACCTTTCCGCATAAATTTATGCAGTGCACAGTTTGGTTATGTGTTGTAATCGGACAAAAACTAAGAAAGGATGGATTATGGTCCAGAGAAGGCGCTACAAAACAAATTTATCAGTAATTTGTCTGTGGGATCAAAGTTAGCAGTTTAGGCAAGTTAATCTACATACTCTTTAAACAAGTTTTTTTTTGAAAAAATTGATCGTTTGCAGAATCTTTTTCTTCAAAACCTCGTCCAATAGTTACTTTTTTGATATTAAATCACTTAGCTTGTTGAAATTCTGTTAACAACGTGTGTTGCCTCAAATGCGCAAAGTTATCAGTTCCAGAACAAAATTGCTGGCAAATAATGTTTAAAGAATTTTTAGCAACCAAAACCTACCTCAATGCTTATAATCCAATCAAAGTCTGATGTCACTCAAAAAAAGAAACAATTAGTTTTTACTAGGGAAAAAAAATTTTCGTTTTAAATACATAAGTTGCTTTTTTCTAAATTTTTTTTGACGTGAATCGCATGTACGAAAAAAAAATGTTTTAAAACAAAAATTTGCTTTGAAGATTAAACTAACTTCTGATAAAACGATTTTTTTGATATCCAAACTGCTATGCAATGAAACATCGTTTTGTTGCTGAAAATGGTTCAACTGTATAAACGTAAAAAATAAAAACGTCTCTTATAAACAATACTCCTTTATTCCAATTGCCCTTCTTCTATACGGCATAAGTCTTGACCAAGTTTTAAACATCTAAAAACTTCTTCGGCTCAAACAAGCCGGAAGTTTTAAGAAACGTCTTCAAAAAGATTATCTTATCTGGGTAAAAAGTAGCCTTGCAAACGTGGGAGAAAACGTAGTTCAAATTCTCGTGCGGATAACACGGAAGCTCTTAAGTTCTTTTTGATTAATTCTGCAGCCATAATCTGCTAGAGAATTTCTGAGCGCTGTTACAAAAAGTATACAAAAAGCATAATTTGGATTTAGCGCTCAGTTGCTTATACAATTCGCCGTACGTTCTAATTTAAAAAGTTTAACGGTTTTGTGGATTTGATATATTGAAAGGTGTATCTCGATATATTTCGATGTATATTTATATTTTGTAAACAGCACGTTCAACCAAATTTTTTTGCTACCAGTGA
Source organism: Symsagittifera roscoffensis (assembly GCF_963678635.1). Classification (NCBI taxonomy): domain Eukaryota; kingdom Metazoa; phylum Xenacoelomorpha; order Acoela; family Convolutidae; genus Symsagittifera; species Symsagittifera roscoffensis. The sequence goes on from NC_087066.1 coordinate 67,705,505, forward strand.
AGTAAAGAAGAAAGCACAATGAGGTCAGCTTGAGCCAACCCATCGTAGAATTTAAAACAAAATGAGAACAAAACAAGACTGCTCGTATATCAGGGCAAAACCTTGAACGTCCCGACTGCACATTATTTGGTCTCAAATTGTTTTTAGTCTAAGAAATATTGATAAACTACAAATTTTAGTCTGGTAAGACAAAAATGAACAAATAAGACTGGCTTATTATGGAAAAGTTTAGACCAATAAGCTTGCCTCAGTTCGATTTGGAACGATTTTGAGTGCGTATAGTTTGCCACGCATAAGTATTTTGCGTTTTGAAACATAATAACAAAGTATTATTACCACAGCAATGCCGCACTTTAGCCTAGTTCAAGCATACTCGCCTGCTCGCTTGACAGTCTCAAGGATTAGGGGTGGATGCCCATACGCAGTCACCTCTCTCTAAAATCTGAAGAAAATCGGAAGTCGGAACAACAAGACTGCTCGCATATTCAGAGAAAACTTTGAAAACTCTTACTGTTTCGCTTGACGATCGGAAGCTTTTTGTTTTACATAAAATTTTTAAAAATGAGAAATTTTTAATAATTTACTAACATTTTTGAAAAAATGTTTTTATCCTCCACAAGCTGCTCAAAGTACCAAATGATAAATTTTGCATGTGTTAAAATTTTTTCTAAAGCAAATTGCTAGTCTCAGCCCAATCGGGCAAGATTTGGTTTGTCGCCGACATAGTAATAGAATTAAACTCAACGCGCGTAAACTATCCCAGTTGGAATTGTAGTCGTCAAAATAGTCCCAAGTTCAAACCATTACACTTTTGTGGAAAAAATCGCAAGTAGCAATATCCAAGCACCAATATCGCTCAGATGCTTAAAAAACTTAATAAAATTTCTTAATTAAAAAGTCGAAAAATGGAACAACGAGGACGCTTAGATGAAAAACTTGACTGGCTTTTTGAAAACTTTGATAAGAGCATCATTTGAAACTTTCGATTAATTAAAGCAATTGCTAAACAGAATAAGAATTAGACTTAAACAAAATCAACTTAATTTAAACTTAAACAAAGATCAAACAGCATTAGATGTCTTAATCGAAAAGTGGGAGCAAAAATTATCAATCCGTTCATATTTCTTATTCATATGAGAGATTGTACCCAACATTTGAATTTATTGACTCTATCAAAATGTATGCAATTATTTTGTGTAATTTTGTGTATTTTGTGAATTGCAACTGGATTCGACAGCAAGGACGCTTCTTTTGTTCCTCTTCTGTGTTCCATTCTCTTTGACCTTTCCTCATAAGTTTATCCAGTGCACAGTTTGGTCATGTATTGTAATCGGACAAAAAGTAAGAGTGGATGGATTATGGTCCAGGCGCTACAAAACCCATTTATCAGTAATTTGTTTGTGGGATCAAAGTTAGCAGTTTAGGCAAGTTAATCTACATACACTTAAACAAGTTTTTTTTTGAAAAATTTGATCGTTTGCAGAATCTTTTTCTTCAAAACGTCATCCAATAGTTACTTTTTTGATATTAAATCACTTAGCTTGTTGAAATTCTGTTAACAACGTGTGTTGCCTCAAATGCGCAAAGTTATCAGTTCCAGAACAAAAATAGCTGGCAAATATTGTTTAAAGAATTTTTAGCAACCAAAACCTACGTCCATGCTTATAATCCAATCAAAGTCTGATGTCACTCAAAAAAAGAAACAATTAGTTTTTACTAGGGAAAAAAAATTTTCGTTTTAAATACATTAGTTGCTTTTCTCTAAATTTTTTTTGACGTGAATCGCATGTACGAAACAAATTGTTTTAAAACAAAAATTTGCTTTGAAAATTAAACTAACTTCTGATAAAACGATTTTTTTGATATCCAAACTGCTATGCGATGAAACATTGTTTTGTCGCTGAAAATGGTTTAACTGTATAATTGTAAAAAATAAAAACGTCTCTTATCAAGGATACTCATTTTTTCCAATTGCCCTTTTGAAATAGTTTTTAAAATCATCAAAAAAATGAGAGTTTTTCAAAAACTGAAAAAAAAAGTTTTTCCTATTTTTCTAATACTCCCCCCATGAATACAAAGTAATGTTCTTTGTAATTAAAAGTGTTTCAATGCGCCAAATATTTTGCCTCAATTCAATTTGGAACAATTTAGAGCCAGATTTAAAGGTGATAACGCGTTTAGAGAATGAAAAATCTCGCCCAAAAACTTTCCCAAATTAGCCATAGTGGCAATGTTTAAACGACAACTGTAGGAGAAAAGATCACAAGTGCAAAAATCTTTTTAAGATTGAGCTCAAAATCCCAATATTTTTCACGTGATGAAAAATGTTTTGTCAATAATGGCTAGCTAAAAGTCGAAACTTGTCAGGAGAATAAAACCACACCGAGCGCAATTATTCTTAGAAACTTGGAAAAAAAATCAAAAAAGTTGAGTAGCTGCTTAACAATTTTTCCCCTTAGAATTTTTTTTCAGTTGTTATAGGAACTCAGCGTTTGGATGAAAAACATTTGAAAGCCAAATTATTGTGTTTTCTAAAAACGCAGATGTTTTGTATTGTTCTGTGGGTTATACAAAATGCTCGTTTCAGGTCAAAATCCTGAGTGCTTTGACAACCGTTTCAAGCAAATAAAGAAAATTTTGCCGATAAGAAATGGTAAAGTAATCAAATAAAATTACTAGAAAGAAATATATTGTGCTTTAATTGGCCCAAATTGGGTAATTGGCAATTTTTAAACCCGCAAAACATTGTAAAATTAAGCTCACAGTGTCAGTTTTTTTCATATGACAAAATAATTTTAATCAAAAACGACTAAATAAAAAAGCGAAACTGGTGTGGAAAGAAATCACCCTCGAGAACACATATTCCGTCACTTTTTCTAAAAATTGGAGTAATTATTAAAAAATAGGCCGGTTTCTTATTATAACAGTTTCTCGATACCACCTTATTTTGATTTTGTTTTTGTTTGACTATAAGTGGCAAATTTTTTTGTGTTCTGTGTAAAAAAATGTTTTGATTTATCAAACTTTTTCCAAACTTATTCTTAATTCAATTTTTGTAGTTTCAACGAACCTAGAAGTACTGGGACACTTAAGTTTTTTCGAACGGTTGCAATTTTAATCAAAAATTGCAAAGAGAAATTTAATTTCTGTGATTTAAAGACAGTGAACTTTGTTTTCATTTCTTATACCTGCCAATCACTGAGGACAAACTTTGTATTCGGGTGAGTTTTTTTTTTAATTTTTGTTTTCCACGAAACAAAAATTAGACGGGAGGGGTTGAGTGATATATCATATCAAAGCTTTTGCGGTCTTAACTAGAGCGACCTTAAGTACTTTCAAATATTTACTCACTATCGAGCAAAACCGGTTTTAACTTCTGGTATTTAGTCTAATTTTGAATAAATTTAGCGAATTCAATAGAAAAATCTTTAAAACAAGACGTTTGCAATAGGCTTAAAGTGGTAGTTTTGAAAAACAACTTCAACCGTGAAATCAAATTCAGTAGGAACATAGAAAACATGGTTTTTAAATTGTTTAGCGCTTTTTGTGAATGAATATTTCAAAAATATTTTAAAAAAATCAGCAAAAAAATGAAAAAAAGTTTTCAAATTCTTTTAAATGTTTTTTCTTCAATTTTTTTATTCTCGGAGAAAATTTGTTGTCAAATGCACCTAATTTACGGATATCATCAAAATTAGATACTTTTTTCAGATTCTTTTATCACACCACGAAGAAAAAATGACAGAACTTGAAAAAAACGCTGCACCTTTTTTTAAATATTCGAAACTTTATGTGATAATCGCACAGCAACCGGCTATCCTTGGTTGTTATTTGTCATTGGATATCCAGGACAAAGACGAAGCTTTTGATTGCAAAATTTACCTCTTTTACCTTACAAGCTTTCAGTTTTAAATTAATGACTTGAAGGAAAGGTAAATTGAACAAACCAATCAAAAAATTGAGTTCGAACCTAGTTAATCGCCTGTATACAATTCTACGCGTCTATAATCCAAATTAAAAGCGTGAACCCACATTAACTTTTGTCGTGGAAAACATACTGCTAATTAAAGGCACGCACGTTTAAGTTACAGAATTTTGGCAGCTAAAAAGCAACTGCAAGGGACGGTGGAATTGTAATGGACCATATTTCTTAAAATTTATGTTTTTTCAGATCTTCTAACATATTGACAAAAAAATTGGACTTGGAGTTGGTTACTTTTCCGACCAATTTTGCATTTTGAATTAGTCATTTTTGACGGCATTTTTGTATAATCTGAAAAGCACTTATGTTCTGAGATCAATTTTTTTAATGAAAACTTTTATCTGTGATAATTTCTTTAAAGATAGTTGTGTTTGGACCTGGCCGATATACGAATATGGACCTGGCCGAACGCGTCATATATTCGTTCTCTTTATGTTTAAGTAGCAACGTATATCACTTTGAACCGAATTGAGGCAAGCAATTTACCCTTAATATTGCGTAACCAGTTTTCAAATTGGCCACACTGATCGCAAAGTTTACCTCTTTTACCTTACAAGCTTTCAGTTTTAAAGTAATGACTTCAAGGAAAGGTATAATAGGAGCAAATATTATCACTTTATACTTTATATGGCGTGTGGTGGGATAAAACGGAGACTAAAAAGAACAAGAGACTGCTCTTATCAGAGTTAAGCACCGAGTGTTCCGATTGCCTTTTAAGGTCTATAGAGCAGTAATAACATGGAAAAATTAATTGTAGAGAAATTAAATTAAAATCTTTTTTTCCTGAACTTGAGATTTTTTTGGAAATCATCCCCCACACGCCATATAAATATTGGATATCATCCCCCCGCACGACTGCTGTCACAGTGCTCAGAATTTCGCCCTGATACGAAAAGTCTTGTATCAGCAAATAGCTGACTGCGTAACCTTTAGAATGATAAGGAAAAGATCTAAGTGATTCAGGAAAAAATTGCCATTCGGCCCTGTAATGATTTCAATCCAAAGGTTGAGGTCAGTGCACAAATTTTGCAAAGATTAAACACTTTTTTTTAGTTCAGCAAGGCTCAAAAAACTTGAAACGGCTAACTTTAAACATGTTTTAGAAGACTGACAAACTTTTAAAACAAAATCACCTCAATTGATTTTTTCCGTGCTTGCCACTGCCTAGATATAACTAGTTCGTCAAAAAATAGATTAGATTTGATTTTGGTTTAAAAAAAAGATAATGGAAAACAATGAACTTCCCATAACAGGCAGAAAGCGTTTTTTTTTGGTTCGATTCGATGTTTTTGTGTGCAATAAAACTTGTTACTATCTTCAGTTAAACAAGAAACCTTTTTCCTAAATATATTTTCTGTTTTTGTGATTTGTTTTAGTATTCTATTCTTTTGACATTCGGTATTGATCAGATACCAGTCATCTTACTGCATGAAACGACCATCCGTCGATCATGTACTGTTCGAGAAAGTTTTCGAACAGACATTTTAGTTCAATACATTTCATACTTTTTTTCTTGTTTTTGTTTACTTGTACATAACGTGTACAAACCTAGTTAGAATACTCCGAAATTTTATTATGACACAGTCAAACGAATGGAATTTGAGGAGTGGAACTCCTTCATTCTTGCCAAATCATACCACCGAGCCACAAAATTCCTGGACCGAATGGAGCAACCAACTTCAATTGGTAATACTTGCAACAAAAAATCAGGACATTCATAGCATTAGCGAACCGGAGGGCCAAAAACGCAACTTTACATCATAAAACAACCAAAAGAAAATGAATAGGATACAGAAAGGGCCAGTGGCGAAACAATGAACAAGAACGCTATGAAAATGAACGAAGCCCCTGTAGATAGCGAATCAGCAAAGAAAAGTAGACGTTGAACGGTTTCAAAAGAACCGAAACGGACAAAAAGTTACGAACATTGAGATTGTAACACTCGGCTACGAAGAAAAAAGAGTGTTCGCCCAGAAAAACCTTCGAGTTAAAATCTTAAGTATTTCTTTTTGAAAACATTGGGAGCTATTGGACGTAGCTTTTATCAAACCTCCAAATACCACTTTTGAGAAGTATAATTTTTTAGATGGCAAACAAAAAGACACAGAATTATTTGATCATTTTTGGGGGGGGGGGCGCTGAATTATCTAGGCAGTTCTCGTAATATCAAGGAGACCGACGACCCGGAATGGATTAGGGACATCTTCATTTGTATTATGAAGAGCAGTAAAACCAAGCAGAAACTCTTTTCATCATTATCAGTCCATCGGAAGCCTTAACTCAGGCACTCATTGATTTTAAGGAGTTTTTCAATCACCAAAAGTGAACAAACAGGGTGAGAGCATCACCAGTGGAACGACTTTCAACTGTTTTTTGTAAGTTACCACATAAAGAAGGAACTGAACACCAGTTTTGAAAAGGGTAATGAAAGATGAGAAGATTTTCACTAAGAGCCACCTGAACGTCTGCCCAGAAAGGGAAAGTATTTGCAAAATATGTAATTAAAAGGTACACTTCGCAAAACACTGTAAATCAAGAAACAAACTGCCCACTGTAAATATTGTAACGGATAAGGTCCAAATCGACAAATGTACAAACGTTTCGCCGGAAAATTCCTGGAGCGAAGATCAAGAAATGCGTAGAGTGATAAACACCTAGAATGATAACAAGAAACATCTGAACATAGGACTAGGTTGAAAGATTCTCGTAAGTTTGAACACTCCTGTAGCTTCAACAAATCCAGTCGGTTTTATCAAGAACCAAAAACTAGATACCCCAAAATGAAAGATTCTCGAGTGTAGAAACAATTAAAAGATCTTCATTGCTGATTTACAGATGAAAAAATCAATATTTTGGGGAAAATTATCATTAGGACCCAATCCAACTTGTGGATTTGCGGAGAAACTCCTTTTTTGTCTAAGGAGTCCACGAAGGTAACCCTCTGGGCAAAGGACAGCCTACCAATGTTGGCAATAGATATCACGCAGAAGAAAAGCTCGCAACGAATCTCTTCAGTCTGCCGCCAACCGGGTAAAATTAAGTCAAATATCTTATCGTTTTTAACAGACCAAACCTTTAAGTATCTTACAGACTTACTTAGTAGAACCCGAACAAAACCTAACGACCGAAAATTCAGCCATTTTCAATCTCCGTTGTACAGGCTAATAAAAGAAGATCTCCTTTACATTTACTCTCAGGAGTGAATGAAGAACTGAGAAGAATGAAGAACAAAGGTAAAATTTAAAAACTCAAAAGTTGCAAAGAAGATTGCTTTTTTAGTCTAATTGTGATGACTGAAAAGAAAGATGGCTCAATTAAATTGGCGTTGGATTCTTAAATACTTAACGACCAGGATTTTAAAAAGTATATCAAACAAATATAACAAACATTCATGAACTGGTCGTTAATGTCGCTAACCAACTGTTGGAAAAACCCGTCGTGCAGGTTTGATTCAGCTAACTAGACCAGAAAATTGCTTGCAGCCAACTTATATTAGCGCAAAAGTTAGCCACCAGTGTAACTTTAGCACCATAGGCGGAGGTACCACAGACACGTACCAATTTTCTAAAAAGTTTCACGGATTACATTACAGGGTAATCAAATTTGGAAGCATCACATTTTCTAATGAAACGTACTCCATTTCATCAAGTTAATTGAAAGCTTCATTCACTCAAAAAAACCAACTACATGTAGAACGCCTCTTCATGGAAAACAAACTGGTTGTACTAGCTGTCATTCTTGAAGCATTTAAATCAATGCTGCTTGAGACCCATCCCGGGCAGTTTGTTATGAAATTTTTATCCCGGGCAGCCGATTATATCTGGTAGCCTATATTGAGAGATATATACGATCATGGAAAGTCGTGAAACCAGTGCTTGAAAGCCGTTAAGAACCTCAAAGTACTAATGTGAACGGAACATACAGCTTAACTTCCAAGTTCAAGTTATGGACTTCGCAGGACCGTCGGCCGCTTTTTTTGGTGAACGATGAAACACGTCCTTTTGTGTATCGACCGTTTTCCTAAATTGCGTTCCGCTAAGTTGGTGAATAACACTTCTCGAAAATCTGATATCTCATTTTTAAACGATATTGCCTCCTCCATGGGTTTCCTAGAAAAAAGTTGACCAAGGGTGTGCTTTTTATTTTACAATTTTCAGTCATCCTGTGAAAAATTTAACATCGGAACCATTTATTGTACAATGGGTGGGAGATTATAGATCTAACATAATTTTAGAGACACTTGTATATACTGCTGGATCTAAATTTTTAGCCACGTCGTTCTCTACTCTATATTCTTCAACTGAGTAAAATATTTAGAACCTGAGAATAACCAAGCAAACTTCAATAGAATGCACTCCCTTTGAGGAAAACTTTGATCAAACCGCCATCACAAGATGGAAAAAAGTCGTTATCTTTAAAAATTGTTCAGATAAGGAGTAATCAATCTTTTTGAACCTGCCTGCCAAAAGCTGGGAACTGCTCGATGGGGCAGAAGATAGATGCGTGGAAACAAACATGGAACCGACAACAGTTTCAGATGGAAATTTTCCGTCAGCGTCAAAGCAAACAGAAAACAACATCAACACGCGTTCAAGACCGAAACAAAAACGCAGTTCCGCGGAAAAATTTGCTTCTCGAGGATATTTTTACAGAAGGGCTACTAACCGAAAAAAAGGGAGCGATATTTTAATCTGGCAAAAAAAACCTTAATGACTCCTCAGAACTAACAGTCACGCTCAAGAGTAGTCAAATTTGTCAAAAGTCGACCCTAGCTCTCAAAGGAAAAATGCTCTTTGGCCTTTACAAAATTTTCTTTATATCAGCACCCATGGGGCGAAACATAATTTTTTTGCCAAATGTAGCCGGAAAAAGGAAACTGTCTCACCAATGAGAGTCTCGGGGATGAAAACTTTCCGGACGAGTCCAAGTTTCAGCAGATTGACCTCAAACTTGACTTTCATCAGAAATTTTAGTTTTACCCAGTCGCCACAGATCACTTCAGCTTCTTCTTCTTCTTCTTCTTCTTCTTCTTCTTCTTCGTTTCTAAATCTAAACTCTTGCGATAGGATCATTGACAACTGTTTCGACGACCATGAAAAACAATACCCCTATTAGTCGAGACGTACCGACAGGTTGTCATCGTGGTTTGAGTAATACAGGTGGCGAAATCACACTTTTAATTCTAGCTCATTCAAACGGACCGCATTCTCCTCCTCACAACTTGATCAACCGGGAACTTCAAGCATCATAGGAACGGAATCCGACTCAATTCAACTTGACAGCGCCCCAGAAGATTCATTAATACTTGAACCTCAAGTGAGAACATCCAGACCTCAAATTCTACGAAAAGCGCAGGTTTGTTGACAAATTGTCCAGAGAGAAATCATTAGACCCCAAGGTTAATACATTGGACGAGGGCATCACATCTAATCCAACTCCAGTTTGCTTCACATATGGATCACAATCGGATTTCTGAACACAATAAGTTGAGCTGCCTTGAAACGAACGCTAGTAGCAGAGATCACCCTAAATTGTTCTTCAAAAAATTGTACCCTATCGGGAGGAGCCCTATCTACCTTCTTTCAGAATACCCATCAAATTCTCCCAGTGTATCAATCCCGGCAATTCATCTAAGAACACTGTCCAGCGAAAATAATGAGAGCAAAATATCGTGGTTGACTGTCACCAATCTTATAAACCAATTATATAACTTCGATTCAAACTTAAATTAAAATTTTTAACCATAGAACTTTTCTCCGACTTTCAAATTTTTTTTCAATACCACAGTTTTGTCAGATTTTGTTTATTTTTAATATGTACATGTTAGATGAACATCGTGTAGACACGATTTTTTCTGATCTTGGATACCAACATTGTAAACATTGTAATTTCATCCATTTTTTACATTTTACTACATATCAAAATTTCAATTGTAAAATCATTAATTCATTTTGCCTATCTACTTCGGTTCATGTGCAGTTTTGGATAATGCATCTAATTTAATTCATGCGAAGTTTTGGCGAAATTTTTGGGGAAGTTGTGATTTCTTCAAAAATAGTCCATTCTGTCGACTTTCGGTATTGATTAGATACCAGTCAATTGATCTTATTATTCGAACATCGGTCGATCATGCACTGTTCGTCCTAATTTTAGAACGGACATTTTATTTCCTTACGTTTATTATTTCATTTAATCTTTTAAATTAGTTGTACAAATTCTGTGCTAAACTAGTTGAAAAATTACGAAATTTTTTAAACATGTGGCTTACTTTTATTTATAAAAATTTTAAAACAAAACCCAATTTTCTTATAAGCGCAACCAATCACTCCTTTTGTTGCTTTTAAAATAAGTAAGATGGGTTTGGACAAACTGATAAAACCTGGGATCCAATTTTTTAATCACAAACGAGACAAAAATTTTAACAATTTGGAAAGTTTTTTTGTTCCGATTCTTGAAAATGAGGAGAAGCTTTGATCTCTGGTTTGTTCTAGTATTTTTTCCTTTACACGCAAAACCAACTACCACAAATAATCCTCGGAAGGGATCGAGTGATAAATCGTATTGAAACCTCTTTTTAGCCGTGACTTGAGCAACGTTACAAAAATCCAAAAAGTTTTTCCAATATCGAGGAAAACTGGTTTTAAGCTTTTGATACTTGGTTTAAATTCGAGCAAGGAAAGCGATCAAATAAAATTCATTTAGCAAAAATTGATTAAAATTGGTCGATTACGCTGAAAACATTTTTTTACCCAAAAAAAGTCGCGGAAACTTCCTTTAGTGTTTCATAAGCATTGGAAATAAACATGGAATAGCATTTTCTAGCAAAAATTGAAGCAATATTACGCAAAAGGTTGTCAGTTTTGCCAAATTCACTAGTTTTATAGTAGTTTGTATACTACTTTCTTCACACCACTCACAAAAAAAATGATTTTTTCATTATCGAGGTTGAAACATTCTGTGCTACATGCACAGCATCGGCTATCAATTTTTCTATTTGCAGCTGTGTTTTTGATCCTAACGGGAAGAGGGGAGCATTGTAGTTCCTGGGTATGCTTTTTTCAAGCAACGTTAGGCACGGCAAATGTACGACAAGACACTGAAATTTACATATCCATTAACCGCAAAAAAATAACTGGAATGGAATTTTCAGTTATACTACAAAAATTTTCATTGTGATCTTGGCTGTAATTGCAGATATAGTTCGTAAAAAAGTCAATGGTTCCAGAGAACTGTGTCGCAGTTTACCCTTAAATTTTACAAAAAAAAGACTAGTTTTAAGCAAGTCTGGTCTTAATCAAACTGATAATTTTATAAGTCTATATTCCGCTGATATTCCGACCAATTCAAATTACAACTGCCCCCCCCCCCCCCCCCGAAAAATTTTTTTCCAAAAAACGGGAAAACGTAGATATGAAAGTTTGATTTTTTTTTCTCAGAAAACAGTGGTTCGAAACCAGCTATTCTTTTTTGAATTTAGTTCTTACATTAATAACCTATTTATATACTTTTTCGCGACATTTTGGAGCCTTGTTTTTAGGTTAGTAGTTTTCTTACAGTAATTGTCTCCTCATTAGTCATCAAACTGAGCTTAGATATGGGAAAGGCAGGTCTTTAAGAGAAGATCAGTTTTGAGCTATGTCGGTCGAAATCTTTTATTGGGAAATTAAATGGTCGTTTCAAATTAAGTTCTGGGTTCATAGCTCTAATGTTTTCAATAGTTCGTGAGCACTATCAGCTCAACAGGTCTCATAGTTTCGCGAATAAGTGTAAGTTGTTTTGTATGCGCATTTTCAAATAATCTGAATCTATTTTTTTGTCCGTAGTCGTGTTCAACCCTCTCTACACTTTTTCTGGAGGGGTATCTTTGGCTTCTGGGTTTTCTTTGTTCCATTTAGGATCATCAGGAGCCGGTTCAGCTCCACACCGTTCCAGCAGCCATATGCCTCCGCACTTGGTAGCAATTACTCCCAAAGGTACAGTGAACAGCACTGCAATTGCAGACACCTTCAGAATCGAGCTCGTCACCTCGTCATAGACACCTTCTTTAGACTTCATCGCCCTAAAGTTTGTCCAAAATGGTTATCAAATGTCTAAGAGCAAAACATTTTGGTTTAACTGTACGATGCCAAAAAGAGATCTTCCATCATCAATTTTGTTTTTAGACACCTTTGCCCTTGTCAATAAAAAAAACACTAAACTTAAGGACGACTGCTCACTACAAAAGAAGGGCAAATTGTTTTTTCAAAGGAAATGTATTTTAGCAACCAAACGATATCCATTAAACTATTCGACAACCTTTTTGAGTTTCATTGTCAACCTTGTATCAATATCTATGCACAGCAAGTTGCCAGCATGATATAAGGGGCGGAAATTTGAAAAAATTTTGTCAAGAAAAAAGATTTCCAGTTTCTCTAGAGCGCCATTTTTCTGCGTCATAGGCAAAAAAGTTTGATAAAACCATTTTAAAAATGTCGTTTGTGGATTTTTTTTCTAAAAACTTTGACCAAAAGTGGGGTAACTTTCTGCTCGCACTTCATTCTCAGGTCAAACTGAAATCTAATTCAACAAATCAAAAACTATGGGACCATATTTTAGCCTAAAGTAAATAGTCCAAAAATATCCAATCAGATAATCGACGTGATAATAAATTCGAAAGTAACGGAAAATTTGTGCTCGGGTGGGTTTTTTTCTTCAGACAAACTTCGACTTTTTAACTAGCCATTTTTGACAGAATTGATTTAAATCATTAAAAAGGTATTATTGACCTGCGCTGTAATTTGGAAAGACAATTGACCTGTGATTATTTTTCGTAAAGTTAAGAGGGTTTAAATCTTGCCGTTTTGGCTAATTTGGGACAATTAACGCGCGATATATTTCGGACTATTAACGATTAAGCGAAGATTTAATCCGTCTTAGAAATTGTTCCAAATTAGTTGAGGGAAGCTTATTGCCATAATTGATTTGTTACTAGGAGCGAACTCTATCACTTTGTACTTTATATGGCGTGTGGGGGGATGATTTTCACAAAAATCTAAATTAAAAAAAAATTTATTTGTTCTTATTACATTCAATTTTTGCACGTTATTACTGCTTCATAAATTTTTCAAGGAATTCAAATTATTCAAGGATTTGCCCTGATAGGAGAAGTTCTGTTGTTCCGACTTTCGTAACGAAAGAAATGGAATATTTGTGCGGGGTGTGGTTTTTTTTCTGAAGACAAATTTCGACTTTTTAACTAGCCATTTTTGATGAAGTTTTTCTAAAATATAAAAAAAACCGTTTTATTGTCCTGAGCTGCAAATTGAAAATTTATTTTACCTGTGATCATGTTTTGTAAAGTTGTGAGGCTTTAAAGATTGCCTTTTTGGCCAATTTGGGACAATTAACGCTCGATATATTTCGGGCTCTTATTGATTAAGCGGAGACTTAATCGGTCTTAGAAATTGCTCCAAATTGGTTGAAAAACGCTTATGCCATAATCGACTTGTTACAAAATCTATCACTTTGTACTTTTTATGTCTGGAGGGATGTTTTTAGAGAAAATCTCAAATTTGAAAAAAAAAACAATTATTATGGTTTAAGATATATTTTTTTCATGTTATTACTGCTACATCTACCTTAAAAGGCAGTCGGAACATTCAGGGCTTTAACCTGATACGAAAAAGCTTGTCTCAAAATGTATTTTATTCTTTCATAAACGCAGCGTAGTGTCATCAAACGAGTATCTGTTTTTTTTTCTTATCCAGTGCACGCAAAATGTTTCATATCATGAGTGGCATTTTTGCAGCAATATTAAGAACGACTCATTTATGCAACTTATTAAATTACAAGGTAACATCCAATTGAAATAGAAACAAAAACTGCCAATATGAATCATTTTCATGGCTAAAGTAATTGAAAAGTTTAGCTAAATTTTATTTAAGTAACTTAATGTACCTATTTTTAATCCTCAGATCATGTTTACTCTGTCATTTTACGCTAAATTTCAGTTCGAAAAATCTGAAAAGCCAAACAAAACGCTCAGGTTTACTAGAAACTGAAAGATTTTAATGGTTTTTTGGACCAAGTCAACAATCTCCCCCTAAACTGATTTAGGGAGGAGAGAGTTCCCTTGGTTAAAACATATACAATTCAGCCAATCAAATTTAAGAATAGTACAAGCATGCCTTACTGTTTGAGTTTGCCCTTTAATTTGGGGTGGAGGTTGTTCACTTGGTCTTTTAGGGGGAGATTGATCTCATGGGCCAAATTTTTTCTTGAACTTGAATTGGCACTGAACAGTTTTGACTCAACTGAAATTGTCGGAACAAGAAAAATGAAAATTGGAAGCAATTAACAACTCGCAGATAGAATCAAAATATCAATAGCCAAATTCCTTTTACAAAAGATTCACCGAGCACAAGTGGTTCAAAATTTATTTGAAATTTGGAATAACAATTATTTAGCTTCATCTCATTATTCGAAAGAAAAATCTGAAAAAACAACGCTGTATTACATAATACATTTCGCATTTCAAACTATAACTAAGCTTTCAAATTTGAAACGCAGTTTATGAATTCGAACATAAATGCTGATGATGAATAATATAAATGAAGTTAGCCGACAAAAAATAGCCTTCAAATTAGCCGACAAATTTTGAAAAAAAACCTTGAATACGAAAAACAGACATTTCTGCAATAAGTTTCCGTGACAAATTTCATCATGTGCCAAAAATGAACTAGGTAAAGTTATTGTTCCGACTTTTAAAGAAAAGGGAATATTTATGCTTGATGTGGTTTTTTTATTCAATCATGTTTCGGCGATCGAAATAATAGTTTTAACAAAACAAAATTATGTACTCTTGATTATATCGACTCCCTGAAACCAAATGTAGAATTATTTTCTTTTTCGTTCCAGCTATTCGGTCGTGTTAAGTTCGTACAACTCAAAAATTTACACGATCTAGTTTTTCAATTTTTTTCCCCCAAAAACTATTCGATATTGATTAAGGGGAAGTCGGAACATTCAGGGCTGTGCTCTGATATACGAACAGTCTTGTTTTAGTTTGGAAATTTCCGCATGCAAGCATGCACTTGCAACTGCAGTTCTATCTAACAGATGTGTAAGAAAGTGGTTAAACTGAAACAAGTCTAGTTCCCAAATAAGACACACTTTCTCTAGCAAGAAAAACAGTAGCAACTTAATTGTCTTCAAATGGAATAGTAAAAACTGAAACAAGACTGCTCGTACCAAGGTGAAGGGTTGAATGTTTCGACTGCCTTTTAAGGTCTATGGAGCATGAAAAATTTAAATAGGATAAAAAAAATGAAAATGTTTTTTTTTAATAAGAGACTTTTTTTCGTTATATCATTCCCCAACACGCCATATTAAGTACAAAGTGATAGATTTCGCTCCTGTCAACAAATTAATTGTGGCTTATAAGCTTCCTTGAACTAATTTGGAACGATTTCTAAGACGGATTAAACTTCGCTTACGCGTAAATAGTGCACAATATATCGCTGTGAATTGTTCCAAATTGGCCATAAAGGCAATTTTTTAACCCCCATAACTTTACAAAAATTGATTTTAGTTTAAAACCATTAGCATGCAGGCATTCACTTGCACGTGGCGGCAAACTGCGTGTCTTTCTAGCAGATTTGTAGGAAACTATTTAAACTGAAAAAATCTAATTATGAGACACTTTCTCTAGCAAGAGTAACAACCGTTGCTTAATTGTGTTCAAAATCACTACGAGGCCAAGTTGTGCATTCTATGCATTGTAAGCGGAAGCCGCAACAGGCCATAATCAGATTTGTCGCGGAATCCACAACATTGCTACTTTTCTTTGATCTTCTATGCTGTTTTGGATTCCACAAACAAATACCTAAATCATTGTACGGCTCAAAATTGCTCGAAAAAAGGCGAATTTGCGGAATCCGCAACTGTATTTGCGGAATTCAGAACAATTTGTGGAATCCGTAAACAATTGTATCGTTAAATTGAGCTGTTGCGGAATCCGCAACTGTAAATGAAATCCACAAAATGTAAGTGGAATCCGCACATTGTAAGTGGAATCCGCATTTTGTTTGCGGATTCCCTTTGCATATATTTATGTGTAGTAGCCTTTAAAATTATATTTTTTAAGTACATGATTTGATTTCACTAGAATAGATCAGTGTTTGGGATTAATGGAATCCCAATTACTGACCAGTATTTGGGATCGATGAAATCCCAAATACTGAACTAATTCGACGATTTGCTATGCGTTGGGTTTTTAATCACTCTCTACTTAATGACTCCAATTGATGGATATATTCCATATTTATTCCACATTATTTCAGTTTTTGGGATTTCATCAACCCCAAATACTGACCAGTACTTGGGATCGATGGAATCCCAAATACTGACTAAATTCGGCGATATGCTGTGTGTTGTTTTTCCATACACTCTTAAGCCAATGACTACAATTACTGCGTTTATTCGGCGTTATGCTTCCAAAATCAGTATTTGGGATTGACGCAATCCCAAATACTGACCTAATTTGTCGATATGCTGTGTGTTCCATACACTCTCAACTCAATGACTCCAAATATTGAAATTGTTCGGTGTTGTGTTTCCAATATACTAAAAAATGACATCCGCCGATTTAGGTGACCAATGTTTTAAGACTTGTTCGTGGATTCCACTGACAATGGTTAAGTCTTTGCTTTTAAGTTACGCATTGCTAGAGATAAGAATTCCAGCTCAGCTTTTAATTGTTCCTATGCAAGTTCAGTATTGAACGAATTTCGAAATCCACTTACAGTTTGCGGAATCCACTTACATTTGCGGAATCCACTTACAGTTGCGGGATCCAGAACAACTAACTATATTTGCTGGTTGCGGAATCCGCAACAAAACAACTGTGCCGACAAAATTTACGTTACAGGTATAATTATGCGGAATCCACTGAAATTTTTTTTTTTGGAATCCACTTAATTTTTGTAACATATTTTAAGACTTGTCTCTGGAATCCAGGAACATACAGACACAAAATTGCGCTCCTATCCAGTGCACAGTTTGGCCTCGTAATGATGAATCGTAAAAAAAGAAATGACTAAGTTACAAACTGTTAAATTGAAAAGTAGCTAAATTGAACGGTATTAAAATTATGATAACGGGTCAGAACAGCGATAGCGCCCCCCACTGAGACCTGAGAAGCCTTCGTTTTTTAATTATAGACAATAAAACGATTCTACAATCGAAATACTGACTGACGCTCACCAAATGACCCAGCAGGGGAATGTCATTGTAGACATTTTGGGAATCTGGGAAATAGCAATGAAAAGGGATTCTTTGATGGTGAATCCAGAACGCCGGGCAATGAAACATGACGATGTCAAGCGAGCCACCAGTCCTGCAGAAATCACAGCCACGGCAACACCTCCACTCACAACATCTGAAGAGAACACCATTGTTGCCAAGAACCTTATTCAAAGCACCACCGACTGCTGCATCCAAACAATATTCAAAACACTATTCACGCACTGTAACCAGCTTTCTTGGATTGTTCACCCCTTCTACTTCCCAAAGAAAGAGGATTCGTTGCTCGGTAGGAAATCTTTTTTTGCTGAACTGTTAAATTAGTCCTTTTTAGGGGTGGATTGAGGATCTTTGTTAATTAATGTAGGGTAGAGGGAATGTGTATAAAGAGATCCAATTTGTTTAAGACAGTCTGTCCTCAAATAAGCGAATGACGACTAACGTACAACTGTTCTATTCTTTTATGGCAAGCGGTTATTGTCTAAGTGATTTTTATCAGATTTGAATTTTTTTGGGGCACCAAAATGAACAAAAGTAACAAAGTCTAAAACCAAAAACGCAGGTGATTCACTTCGGTTTGCCAGCATCTCATCATATGGTCTCCACGTCTCGTCAAAGTAGTCCGGATTCATCCAAGACTGCCGTCCCTCAACCAACACATGCAGAGCAATGTATCCCATGAGAGCAAACATGGGCAATTGAAGACAGGACCAGGTGGCAGTGGACCAGTTCTTCAGAGTCCGATCCACACTGCGGCTGTTGCGACCGAGTACGGCGGCGAAAAGCACTACTGCGAGAGACCCAGTGATGCTAACTGCGAATAGAAATCTAATAGGTATAAGAAAACTAAGGAATCTGTAAGCCAAGAGGTTGCTTGTTGTTATCAGTTTAAGTCGTATGTAAATGATATTCGAATTTTTTAAAGCATTCCATCAGAATTCTGACTTCAAACGAATTTCGAAATGTTACGGAAATCAACACAAATTTTGTGGATTCCAGAAGCAATGCATGCGAAATCCAAATCACTATCAAAGTACCCGATCGTGGTGCCTTAATGTTTGTTTTCTAAACTTATGAGGGATGCGCGAGCGCGCTAAGAAAAAGTATTCTTAGTAAAAACTTCCGAAAAAACTGCAAACATTTTTGCAAAAACTTGCAAATATTTTTGGCAAAATGGGGTCTTTTTAGCGTTTAGATCTCAATTTAATCGAAAACAAAAATGTCGCCAAAATAATTCAGGTCGCATTATTCTGCAGCCGATGTACCTGGAATGTTGTTCTGTTCCTCCATGAATTTTGCTTCTCCCATAATGAGTATGGATGCCGCCATGACAACCAACGCGTACAGTTTACATTTAGAAGTCTTAGTTGTTTCGGTAGTGCAAGTTGTCTCACAAGAAGGCAAGTAGAATAGGATGAACCCAAACAGAACCCCGATGCAGATTGTTCCGAGTGACATCAGAGGCCAGTAAGGGGCGAATAGTCCATTGGGTTGGAGGCTGAAGGAGGATTCTGCGACAACATTAAACCTTTAGCTATTCTGGGCACGAAGGTCAATGCCAATGGCGTGCCTAGTGGCGAAAGCTAGCCCCATTTTTCTAATTATAAAACTAAAAATCTTTGGTTCACAACCTTAGACTGACCTACGAAAAAGTCGATTAACTAAGCAACTAAATGATCGATGTTTCAACTTTGGTGCGCGTATCCACATGAAGAACACGACTATTTCAAGTTGCATTGAAAAATATTCTTGACTCAAGTGGTTCATACCAGTTTTCCTAATTGAGAGTGTGAAAGTTATGGGTAGTTACCCAAAATAGGAACAACGGCAGCAATGGAGACCAAGATTTGAGCAGGCATGATAGATGCTACCACAGTTGCGTATATCTCTTTGTTCACGAAGCTGTCCCATTTGGAATTGAGGTGCAGGAGTGAGTTGCCGACAAGGGCGGGGGAGGACACAGCCAGAATGAATCCAAGCAGAAAGCCGAACTTGATCGGCCAGCCTGAAACCAAAAGGCTATTAGTTATAGAACAAAACTGAAACTGAAAAATACGCAATAAGATTAGGCATTTTGTTGAAAATATGGTTTTGGAAAAATATGGGAAATTATCTTATGAGAATGATAGTGCAGTTTAATGAGGAGGCCACCTGACAGAAGATATTTTTTACCTTGTCATATTGGAGTACCCGGGTTAAGCATCCTACAAAAAACATCAAACTTATCTACTTAAGAGTTTCTTATTTATTTAAGAGTTTATAAGACTTGTAGCAGGTAGTTTTCCTTTTTTTACAATTTTTGTATGAGAAACATTTAAGGATTGCATTTTTTTCCCCAAAAGCAACAAAAATTGGAGAAAACAAAAATTAAATATAGCCGTTGAAACCTTGATTTTTTTCCAAGCCGTGTATGTTCAAATGTGTGCTTGTAAAAAGTCAATTTGCTGTTCTAATGCATGCATTTTGAGCAATCGATTCTAGAACTTGAAATTTGAAAATTTTTAAAAATAGATCTCTTAACAAGACTGCCAGTATCAGGGCAAAGTTCTGATTGTTTCGAATGATTTTTAAGGTCTACGGAGTATTGTTCGTTTTTAGAAAATGCAGGAAATTTTCAAAAAAAAAATCTTTTTTTTTGGAAATAAAGCACCCAAACGCCATTTTAAGTATGAACTGATATATCTCCTTTTGACAAAGTTATAAGTAGGCCTGAAGAGTTCACACTGAAGCGATTTCTCAGACAGATTAAATCTCTGGAGTGACATATCAAAAAAAGGAACCGATGAGACTATTCATCCATTCGCACTTCAATTCCCAAATCGTTCGCCCCCCCCCCCCCCCCACCCCAAACAGATCTCGAGGGGCTAAGATTTACAAAAAGTTCCAAGGAAAAAGCACCAGTCAAAATCTGAATAAAAAAAACTCGGGGAATGCAGAAGAAAGTAGTTATTGGGAACCAAAAACGAACTAGAAGATGTCTGCAACTAAATGGCGCCACTTTGAGGGGGCCGTACAGTTGGAGTAGAAAACAGACGTGAGTCTTGGGCTGCTAGATGTGTGTGCAAATTTTCAAGTACGTCCATCAAGTATTTGTCGAAATATTCCAGTTGGGATCTTTGTTATGGGAAAACCTGTATAGCACATACACATTGATGCAAGACTACTCATTAGGGCAATTATAATTCGCCTCAATTCAACTTGAAACGGTTACGAGTGCTGATACTTTGCCACATATTCGCGTATCGAAACAATCAATATGTTATTCAACAGCGGTGCCAGCCGCATTTTATTCTAGTGCAAGGACATCCGGTTGCCAGTCTAAAAAATTCCGGATCAAAAGCCATACTTTTGTAAAATTGGATGAATAAAAAAAAACCACCGCAGACACATATATTATTCATTTTCTTTGAAAGTCGGAACAAACCGTCTATCGAGTCAGTAACAAACAAATACAGACTGCTCTTATCAGGGCGAAGCCTTGAATGCTCCGACTGCCTTTTAACGTCAATGGAGCAGTAATAACATGAAAAATTCAAATGTAATAAAACAAAATGAATTTTTTTTCTTAATTCGATATTTTTTTGTGAAAAAAATCCTCCCCACGCGCCATTTAAAGAATTTAGTGATTGACAAAGTCCTAGTATCAAATCAATTATGGTAAATAAGCTTCCTTTAACCAATTTGCAACAATTTCTAGGACGGATTAAATCTCCACTCGCCGCGTTAATAGCGCGAAATATATCGCGCGTCAATTGTCCCAAATTGGCCAAAATGACAATCTTTCAACCCCCATCACTTTACAAAAAAAGATCACAGGTGAAATAGCTTTTCAAATTTAAGCTTAAGATAACAATACCTTTTGAATGATATTAAAAAAATCCGTCAAAAATGGCTAGTTAAAAAGTCGAAATTTGTCTGAAGAAAAAAGACCCACCACGAGCAGAAATGTTCCGTTACTTTCGTTAAGAAAG
This sequence comes from Symsagittifera roscoffensis, assembly GCF_963678635.1. Lineage (NCBI taxonomy): Eukaryota > Metazoa > Xenacoelomorpha > Acoela > Convolutidae > Symsagittifera > Symsagittifera roscoffensis. The sequence continues at coordinate 67,726,739 of NC_087066.1, forward strand.
TCGGAACAAAAAGTACAAAAACTTGTTATCTTGCCTTTCTTTCGGTTAGCTCATGTAGCAACTGTTAATTCTCCTCTGAGATTACGTTATTGAGCCCGCGGAGAAAATTTTTATTCAATTCTAGGAAAGTTTTTAAAAAAAAACTCATAAAATCAATATTAAAAAGTTTATGTAGGAAAACTTCTCGTCCTGAAAAGTCGCCATCTTAATTTTTTTTGAGAAAAGTCACTATCTTGTATCATTCTAGAGCTTATTTTTGTAAGATGTAATATTTTTGTCAGAAAAGTGATTTTTGATGATACACTGACAAGAAACATATTCGCACTGATAACAAAGGTAAGACTTTTTGTTTCATACAAATATAGACAACCATTCTGTTCAATATCGATTGAATCGATTGAATTCTTGATGCCTTCCTTGACATGATTTTTAAAAATGCCTGTGTTGGATAAATTACTTAATGAAGAACTTTATAAATGTTACAAGCAAACTAAAATGGGGATGTTATCTCCTATCACGAGTTTGATACCAACCCGTTTTCGAAACACTCAAAGCGTCCCATTTTGGCACTTTTTTATGATTGTATAAAATGTTCACATTTTATCGTTCTGTTATTCGCAGCTTATTCTTCTGTTGAGGGGCACCCTGCGTATAAAAAAGGGAAAAAGGTCATTTTTCGAAAGCACCTTTAGGAAAAGTCTTTGGAAAAGTCCGTTTTTTGAAAGCACATTTAAATAGGATTCTCTTGTCACTCATTTAAGCCGTACCAATAAGTCCATACGACACAGCAGCCACAACAGGTGCCTCGACCAGACATGCAGGCACCAGAGCCATCACTAAAACAGACCACATCCTCGTCCACACCACTTTCAGATCCAAACTCATTCCCACCCTGAAAAGAATGACCCCCAGAGACACGTGGAGAATAGTCCATACAACCTGGAAAGAACAAAAAGTTACATGGAATTAAAAAACTATTGAGCACATTAGATATCAGACAGCTTAAGCGGCGTCGCTATATATCAACACAATATGGCTGGTAACTGTGCAAATGCAAATAGTTCGAAATGATACGATGAAATTGATTAACTAAAGCAAAAAAAAAGAGAATGCGAAACTGCCTAATCCAATTTTCTGCATGTTTCAGCTTTACCTGTCTAACTAAGTGGTACTGCTGTTCCGACATGAATGCTTCAGGGCTCAGCAGATCCTGGTATTGTTTCATGCTGCGAGTTATGACACCTGAAAAAGACTGAACATTGACCAGGTTGGCAAAAATTGCAGCTCGCATATTCAAAAAAATGCATGAGATCTCCATGACTAGCATTATCCCATAAATGGAAACTGTATGACGCATTCTGCTATATATGGGAATTGCATGACTAGAACCCTTCCAAAAAATCTCAAATCTCCAAATTGAAAGTTTATAATTAATGGATAATACCCTGGATAATTAATACCCACAGAGCATAATTGCCTTTAAAATATCATCGAAAAACTGTTTTATGAGATTATGACAAGAAGTAAGATCTATCTTTGACGAAGATTTATCAGAAAATCACCTGATTTCTGAAAACCATGCGCAAAAAGTAGATTGCTTTTTTATCAATAGCTTTTTTCCATAAGCTCCTCATATGATATTGTGTAGCGGTTTTAATTCTACCATGCCTAATGCAATATGATCTCACAAAAAAACTTCCGCAGTGGAATTTTTTTTGTATATGGTTTTCACGTTTATTTATCTTTCTTCCAGTGATAGTCACTCATTTAGTATAGCTTGACAATTTGATTATTCCTGTCGAGGGTGATGCTATAATATGATTTTATAAAATCTCCTCAAATGATCAAGTACCGTATGACCTTCATTTATCTCACTCCGTTAGAGCGGATTATGTTGTCCCTTAGGCTGTTTTCATCTCTGAAACGAATTAATTAATTGTTTTGACTTTCGAAGAAAGTGCCCGAGTGTTTATGCTTTGGTGTTTTTTTTCATTCAGCCAAATTTCGAGTTTGTAATTCAGCGTTTTAGCGGATTTTTTATACTATTCAAAAAATTTTTGTTCGGAGCTCAAAAAATGTCTTACCTAAGATCAGGGGCGGATCTAGGATTTCTCAGGGGCGGATTTCCAAAAATTTTTTGAAAATTTTTGTCGTTTTTTTCCGCAGGCAAATTTTTGAAAATTTGTGTCAAAAAAAGCAGTTTTTGGGCACTTTTTGGAAAATTTGACAAATAAAATGCGTTTTTTTTTCGGAGCGCGTTCCCCTTCTGAATCAGTGTATATTGGTGAACAATTTTTCGGTTGAAGAAATAGTATACCAATTAATTTTCGCTCTAATGCTCGCTTTTGCATAATACATTTCTATTTCTTTTCATGAAGGGACTTTCTTGCATTTGTTGCTCGTCTTTTCGCATTTCGTGCCCATGAAGCTTTAAATATACAACCAGCCCAAGATCTTTCTAGTTTTCCTCCGTTTTCACATCGTGACCACAACCGACTGTTTCAAAATTCAAAAAATTACATTTATCAACATTTAGAGACATTTGATTTGCACAAGGATATAGTCAATCTGGCGGAGGAATGCAGAAGCTGCACTCGCTATGGTAAGAATGCAAAGTACATCATTCCGAAAAATGCTACCAAACCTCTCCCACTGCTAACGCAGCCGGGTCAGTAAGTTCAGTTAGATTACGCTGGTCTACCCGAAGACTATAAAGGAAAAAATATATATTTGCTGGTAGCAATAGATAGGTATTCTAAGTTTCCATCGGTAAAAATCACTAAATCAACAGGGGAAAATCGTCGACGAATTTTCTTCGTTCATACATTGATATCCATGGAACACCCGAATCAATTCGAACCGATCAATTTTCTGGGTTTAAAGGTAAGACTATGCGAAAGTATTGTTCTGACAATAACATTGAACAAAAATTCTGTCCAGTTGGAGATCATCGCGGATGCGGTTTAGTGAAACGTACTATACAAACATTCAAAAGAAGATTGATGGAACTTCTGAAAGCTAACGCTAGGTGGAATCAAACCAGACGCGATACATCTGCGAATGACTTACGACGTACGGTGGAGGAGACAAGTACAATTAACCCCGAGCTACAAAAAGAAATGTTGTACTCGTGGGAACGTGGTTTTGTCGAAGATAAACCGGAAGATATCGTCAACCAACGTCAATGGTCACCCATTCTACTCAGAACAAATGAGGGGAGGAAAAGCGGAAAGGCTCTCACAAAGCCGTTGAAAGGAAAAGTCGTGGCAGAAACGCCCTCTAGTGTCAAAACAGCAGCGGGGTCCATATATCGGAAGAGTGACATTGCCAAGGCTAAGGTTGTTGTGCAGGACAAAAATAACCATAGATGTTCCCCAACAGGAGAGGAACCTAAAAAGAAGCAACAAAAACAATCACAACGGCAGCCCGATGATCAGGAGGAAGCTGAGAATAGTGGATCTGAAGAGGATTTATTGCTAGAGCAGCGAAGCATAGATCCAGTAGAGGCACAGCAAAAATTCCAAGACAGCCCAACAGTGGTCACGTCAAAAGATATTCTGCAAGGCGGTGGCTTGAATCTAGCGGTGAAAAGGGCCAAACCTAACATGGCCGCGCCCTTCACTAAAACATCGAAACCAAAAGGGGGCACAGGCGCGAAGGATTCTCAACCAACCAATCTACAGAATATGTGTGCTGCCGCGGCAGTCGAAGAAGAACCTCAGGCGTGTTCATCAAACTCAGCGGGAGCACCAAAATCGACTTCTACTCCTCACAGTAGTACAAAGAGTAAGAAAAAAATTTCACGCAATACATCTCCAGAAACAATCCTAGACACGTTTAACAGCAAAGATTTAACGGCAGCGGACTGGAACCGATTGGCTGATCAGGTGCTGGAGAGAGGAGTACAGCGTACGGCGGCAGATATATTGCACTCTAAAGAAAATGCGGAAGAGGGGGAAGAATCTAATAACCCTCCGGGGTTTTTGGACGAATCAGAAGTACAAGAAACATCTCTTCGAAAAAGCGGGAGGTCGAAAAAGGGTCCGATTAGATACGGGAATCCGATTAAACATTCGGTAAGGTCGATTTCATATCATAACGATCTCTTAGATTTAAATCAGGCCGCACTTGAAGTATACCGAATCAAATTAGCAAATTTCAAATCCAATGCGTCGAATTCGGTGGAAACGAAGTTTGGACTACTAGAAAAACATCTCTTCAGAACAAAATTCGGCAGCGAGGCGCTCGACATCAATCGATCTTGGAACGATGAGTGGTGGGTCCCACTACAACTTGAGGAAGAGCACGAAGAAAAAGACGGAAAATGAGATCAAACCAATTGCATTAGAATGATTCGAAGTCAACAAGAAAATAAAACTCCTTAAACTGAGTACTAAAATTCTTATTCAGTATTTATAAAATTTGATAAAGTATTATAAAATTTCATTGGCTGAGCGGGGTATGTGATACCGCAACTGCTACTGCATTTGCAGTAACCATATTGTGGCCTTGGCTCAGTTGTTCATATTGTTATTTATAAATTATATTACCTTATTATGTAAATCAAGGTCAATAATTCGTGACCTTTATTGAGAGAAAAAAGAAAGATTGACTCTCAGATCTGTGGCTCGGTGCACAGTTGAACTCAGATAACAAAACCTATAAAAAACGACAATACGGTTTCAATCATTAAATTAACTCTTAGAAACCAAGTCTATTTTCATTATAATGCTCAGAGGTTCAGTCAGTTATCACAGGTTCTGATCGCACCCTTTTTGCTTCTGGGCATAATTTGACCAGGGAAAAAATGGTAGCAAACGCAAAATCAAAATGTTCTTTTTCCTTCAGAACAAATATCTTCAATCGTGTTGTTCAGAAAACCTGCAACAATGATTGAACCAAAAACAGAAGTTAAGCTCTTGTTTGCGCGTTTCAAGACCAATTTTTCGATTTTTCTCTTTTATAATCAAACACTTTTCTCAATTATTACTTTTATAGACTACTATTGAAGAAAACTACAAAATAGACAAAAAAATAACAGTCAATTGTTTGTGTACAGATGCAAAACAGTTTGTGTACAGTTTGTGCTGGTGAACTAGCAAGGGCACAACAACCAGTATCGGACCGATTTGTCTTAACGATTTTCATTGCGCGCTTAGATCTATTTTGCCCTTTGGTTGTTTGTGCTATTTGTATGCCAAAAAAATTTTGAAATCTGCCACAATAAACTGGATTATTAAAATACTTTTATAAAAAATTAATTAATCCAAGGGCAAAGTTGTCGTTTTACATATAGACTAATTTTTTGTGACAAATTTTTATCAAATTTCAACATTTCTTTAAATTGGCCGTGAAGTACAGAGGAACATTCAGGGCTTTGAATTGATAAAAAACGGGTCTTTCTTGTTGTTCCGACTTTCGAAGAAAACAGAAAATTTTTATTTGGCGTGGCTTTTTATTCAGTCAACTTCCGGTGATCGAAATAGTTTTTAACAAAATGTTTCTCATAGCTGATTGGCAATGTTCTGGACTAAATTATGCGTGCTTTGAAGAAAGTATTCGTAATGCTGAAACCGTAACGCGAATTTTTTATGCTCGGCAACTTATCCGCGGCGAAGTGCTGTTTGAATAAAACCAGCACAGTGAACGCTAAAATTTTTAAATAAGGTTGCTAATTGCATAAAAGCACAAAAAACAAGACAACTAAAATAAAAATTAAAAGAAAGATTGAATCGAAAACCAGAAGCTATCACATCGTAATCATATATGTAGATTATAATGAGTTTGACCAGGGACAAAAAAATTGCCAAATGAAGGATGGAATATTTTTCCTTTTTCTTTCAAATGCAATAACGAAAATCGTTTCTTTTCTGAAGCCTGCAACCGTAATTGAACCAAAATTAGAAGATCAGCTTATAATTGAGCTTTTCCAGACGGAATTTCGATATATTATTTTAGGTTTTACAATCAAATATCTTTTCCACTTATGGTTTTTGTAGGCTAATAGGGACGAAAATTAGAAATTGAAAAAATAAAGTTTTGATAATCATTTAATTTTAAAAACACATGGTGTATTTCAAAGCTGGCAAACTCATAAGTATATTTGATACAAGGAAAAGCAAAAGCATCGGCAAAAGAAAAAGAAAAAAGAAACGCTTTAAGTTTCATTTGGTTATTTGATCAATAAAAGATCAGAACGAGCCCAAAGCCAGTTTTCAAGTCGTTTTGAAAAACTCAGATTGCAAAACTCAGTAGCCGGGAGGTATTTGCGCTTTAGCGCTCCGCGTCGATAACTGTCATTTGTTTGTGTAGGTGAATTACCAAGCGTACAACAACCAGTATCGGACCAAAATGTATTAACGATTTTCATTGAGCGCTTAGATCTTGGAGCTTTATACAAAAACAAACTCAATTTTGATATGTGTCATATTCAATTGTAATAACGAAACATTCTAAGAACAACTTAAATACTCCAAGGGCAAATTTGTCGTTTTAATTGTTTTAACTAATTGTTTTGTAGATAATTTTATCAATTTTCAGCCATTTTTAATTGTTGATTAGCTTTGCTTTTTAAATGTTCAAATTTTTTTTGTAAAAACAAAAAGAGAAAACAATTCGAGAACAAACTCAGATTTTTTTCTTTCAGTTCTAATTAAACAAATTTTAATGGCTGGTTTGTTTTGAGACACTTAACTTTGATTACAAAAGAACCAATCATGACTAGTGTCTGAACTAGGCGGACGACAATAAGTCAGAAATTATTTTTTAATACGAGGAACTTAAATACTTTGTTGATGAATCAGATGTTTTTGTGCGACAGCAAAAGAGCGCTATACGTAAAATTAATCGATAATTGTCAATCAACCGTTTCATCCGCGGGATGAGGAGAAGTAATGTGATAAAATTTTGGAAAAATATTTTACAGTAGAAACTTTGAGCAGTAGTTTGAAAGGTTACCATATATTACCGAGCAAACAAAAAAATGTTGGATGAAAAAATTGTGCCTTCAGTCTTAATCAACTTCACTTACTTCAATGATGAGTTCGAAGCATGTAGGAACCATCGAAAACTTAAGTACGAGGACCACAAGCATCCACTGAATCGTAAAACTATTTAGGTGAAACAGTACTTGCATCCTTTGGATGTTTATGTAAAACTCTTGGCGGAGAAGAGAGGTTAGTGTAACAACTATTCATAAATGCGCTGTGTCATTTATTTGTTAAACGAGTACCGGAAGCCAGAAAACCAATAGTTGAGCAAATGAAAATCGAAAAACTCAAAAATCAAAAAATCCAACAGTTAAGCAAATGCAAAAAAGTGGTCAGCGTCCGTTTAACAAGGAAAAAGATGCAGTGCGTAAAAAGCAGCAACTGATTGGTGAAAACCAGAACAAAAATTTGCTTTGACTTCACCGGAAGAAATAAATGAACGAAATACTCAAATTACTAGTTATTGGTAAAAAAACAAATATCGAAATCATTTAAAAATAAAGGCAAGCTGAAAAAGTTTGGTGAAATTTTGTTTTAACTTTTTTTGTGATTGAAAACTTTGATACAAAAGCAAAACCGTTAAAATTTTTTTTCTTTTTTTTGATTTACACAAAAATTTTTATAGCTTGGCTTTTCTGTAGTTGAAATTAATGCAACATGACCAACTAAGTGTTAACTTGTCAACAATTTCAACAAAGCTAAATTTTTAGTAGTTGCAATTTCCGCGGCTCCTAATTAAAAAAAATTATAGACTTAAGTTGCTGAGGGCTCACCTGAACAAAGAAAGAATGCAAGGAGTGATTCAATGCGAAATGATACTCAAAGAGATACCTTAAGACAATTTTAGATCAAATTTCAGATGAATGACTGGCTGCGGTCTGAAACTGAGCCAAATCTGATTGAGCAAAAGTGAAAAATTTTTGACACTGTCGAACACAGTATTCTGTTAGAAAAAGTTAAATAGAAAAACTAGTATGGACTTATAGGGCCACTGTTTCCTTTATTGAAATCGTGTTTAGCAAAAAAAAAACACAAAATCACAATAATCAGATTGGGGGAACACAATCAAAAAATAAATAAATGAAGTTTGGTGTCCCAGAAGGACCATTATTAGTCCCAATTCTATTCTTCTTAAATATATAATTGATATAAAAAAAGCAACAGTCCTCAACAATTTAGTAACATGTTACTCCCTGCGGACGATAGAGTCATAAAAGCAGTCTCTTCCGTAAATAGTCTAAAAGCAGATCACCATGAAGTGTCAAACGAAACTAAAGTTTTCTCAGCAGGCAATGAAATAACACTTAACACAGAAAAAACAAAAATATGTTTTTTTTATTACAAAAATCGGCGGTTAAACGTTTTACAGGTACATTAATTAAAGGCAAAAAAATGGAAGAACTCAAAAAATTTGATTATTTTGGAATTATTTTAGGTAAAATATTATTGTTTGAAACTCAAATACCTTTTTTTGGCCTATAAAAATTTTTTTGGCCAATTTTGGAATACACAATCGACGTGTATGCATCAACTGATAAAAAAAGGAAAACCAAGAATTTTTACTGAAAAGTCGTACAAAAACCAATAATTACAAAAAAATTGAATCAATCTAACACATAATAGAACAAAATAGCGTTTATTACTACTTCTTTACTATTTTTACGCGTACTATCAAAAAAAAGTTTTTTTATCTGCTAGTGGATTATCTGCTGCGGAGTGAATGCCAATCCTAAATTTTACAAAAAGTAATTAGTACTTTTACGCAACAAAAAATCCAACTAACAATTTGCGAGAGCTGTCGCAATACACATAAAATTTTAGTTGAAGCACTCAATTGCTGCTAGAACTCGTGTCTTCTTCGACAGTTTGATTTTTTGTTCACTAAACTTACAGAAATAGTACAAAATTATAATAACCCGGAACTAAACAACCATCAATTTTCAGACAAATATATTCACACCATTAGTGACCAAATAGTTAAGCTGTTTTGTAGGTAAACTATAATTAAACTGAATTTGCCATCCTCATTGTTTTTCGACAATAGTTTGTAGAAGTTTTTTGTTCTGGATAACATTTATTTTCTACTTCTGCCAAACCATAAGATTTTTCCCCTTCCATTTTTGTGAGCAAGTTGGGCTCTCATTTCAATTTTTTCTTACCCCTACCTACGAGCGTTTTCAAAAATCATTTTGATTCTCCCTCTGAGACATCTGAAAACAGGGTTTATTTAGTCTTATGGTGCTCTCCCAAGTGATGTTTTTGTGCAAGAATTCTTCATTTCTAATTCCGTAAATCAGCTGAAACTCACTTTCAATTTCATTTGTTTTTCTCAAATCTGATTAACCTGCCTCGTAAGCGTTACGGTATTCAACGTTTTAGTTGACCTCACTGAAGCATTGATTTTTTAAAACGTAGAGCTCTGTATCTATATCAGCCATTTTTTGTTCATTTTTTGGTACATTTTTTTCACAATTGTACTCGAAGGCTAATTTCTAAATTATCGCGATTATTTTCTAGACTATCGCGGCCGTAGTGCGATATGTCCAGACTATGTTCACTTGTATAAAACATCGTCCGGACCAAAAAGTTTTGATCGCAAAATAAAACGCGACCAAGAGGGATTAATCTGTGAAAGGGTTCATCTATCGCCATATCATGCCGTGAGGACCACTTTTTGGATCTAACTCGTAACTGACTCTGCAGAAAATGACACTCTGTTCGATGTAAAAAATAAACGACAGTTGCTCGTTTTCATCAATTATGCAACAATTATGCATTCAAGTTGCAGTTTTCCTCCATGGTCTGATTAATATTGGCTAGCTTGTTCAATTTTGATGATTGCTTACAAATTATTCGATTCTGTTAGTCGGTAGGAATTCAAGGTTGGGACCAAGATCATATCCGCCCCTATAAGTTTACGGAACGGGTGCGAACTTGGCTTCAAATCAGAACTTTAAGCCGAACAAAACCGGATAACTTTCAACAGCATTTAAGCAAAACTTATTCAAACTAACAGTTGGAAGGTGTTTGAAGATTTTTGCTAGGAAAATTTGGAACATCTTATCAAGTTCATTGCAGCTTATCACGGAAATTTCCTTTTAGAACTGCTGCTTTTCGTTGTGCTTTCAGGTTTTTTTTGGAAAGTATAGCAAATTCAACTTGCATTCACATCTCTCAAATACTGAATTGTGGTTTCTGAGATTTAGGTTTGAAAGGAATATTGTGAATCTAAAAAAGTTCATTTGAAAACTTTGGTCTAACCGGCAAGCAGCATGCCCACTTCGGGAGAAAGGAACGCACCAAATCCCATAGAAAGCACATATGCCCACACACACATGATGAAAATCGTGAACACGAATGAGTTTTCTACAACAAAAACAACTCAAATAAACCCTAATAACAGGGCACTGTCGACGCATTATCAAATAAAGTGTGTTTTTGAGGATACTTTTATTTTTCACTTTTTATTTGAGGGTAGGACAACAATTTCAAGCCGCAAGAGTAACCGCATAACTGGCATTTGCCTAAAAAAGAATTTAGCAGCTCATTACCCGCGTTTTATTCCTTCTCTCGTGCATCCCCGGGAGCGCAAAAAAGATTAAATTTTGTCCTTCATCAGACATGGTTGCAGCCAGACACTGTTTTATGGTTTTATCTGGTGGGGTGCAGATTTTAGACAGTTTTTGGAAAATTTTCTCCAAAAACCTTGTTTTTTAGCCGCTTTAGTGAAAGTTTTAGTGTCGGTCACCAAAAAAAGTGATGTCGTAAAATAGTGCCAAGGGAAGGGGAAACCTTCGGGTATTCAGGGGGTCGAATACATGAGCGGAGATGAACCATAAATCACTACTGGTTGCAGCATTCTGTTTAGGCTTTACAATTATCCAAAATTTTATCAGAAAAAAGGTTAGGGCACACGTGAATCAAGTAGAAAAATTAAAAAAAAAAGATATTGGTTCAAAACAGGAGTCGAGTAACGGGGTGGGATAAGATACTCCCTCTTCTAAAAGATTCGACCACCTGAGCACCCAAAGGGTACCCTTTTGGCACTATTCCACGGCACTCAATTTTAGGGCCCATCCTAGAGTGTTTATCAGATAAGCGCCAAGTAGCAGGTGTTTGGAAACCGCTAACGCTGGGGGGGCTGAGTAGGGGTAAGGGTACGAGCAAGGAGTAAATTTTTAAAAGTTAAAGAATTAACCCAACAATTATAAAACATTTTGAAAGCCTGTAAAACGTTCAAACTGTTTCAACATGCCTGCAACATTCAAAACATTCACCATGTCTATAAAACATTTGAAAGCCTGTAAAAGGTTCAAACTGTTTCAGCATGCTTGCAACATTCAAAACATTCACCATGTCTATAAAACTTTTTGAAAGCCTGTAAAACGTTCAAACTGTTTCAACATGCCTGCAACATTCAAAACATTCACCATGCATAAAACATTTTGAAAGCCTGTAAAACGTTCAAACTGTTTCAACATGCCTGCAACATTCAAAACATTCACCATGTCTATAAAACATTTGAAAGCCTGTAAAAGGTTCAAACTGTTTCAGCATGCCTGCAACATTCAAAACATTCACCATGTCTATAAAACTTTTTGAAAGCCTGTAAAACGTTCAAACTGTTTCAACATGCCTGCAACATTCAAAACATTCACCATGTCTATAAAACATTTTGAAAGCCTGTAAAACGTTCAAACTGTTTCAACATGCCTGCAACATTCAAAACATTCACCATGTCTATAAAACATTTTGAAAGCCTGTAAAATGTTCAAACTGTTTCAACATGCCTGCAACAATCAAAACTTTCACCATGTCTTTAAAACATTTGAAAGTCTGTAAAAGGTTCAAACTGTTTCAACATGCCTGCAACATTCAAAATGTTCACCATGTCTATAAGACATTTGAAAGCCTGTAAAAGGTTCAAATTGTTTCAACATGCCTGCAATATTCAAAACATTCACCATGTCTATAACACATTTGAAAGCCTGTAAAACGTTCAAACTGTTTCAACAAGCCTGCAACATTCAAAACATTCACCATGTCTATAAAACATTTGAAAGCCTGTAAAACGTTCAAACTGTTTCAACATGCCTGCAGCATTCAAAACATTCACCATGTCTATAAAACATTTGAAAACCTGTAAAATGTTCAAAGTGTTTCAACATGCCTGCAACATTCAAAACATTCACCATGTCTATAAAACATTTGAAAGCCTGTAAAACGTTCAAACTGTTTCAACATGCCTGCAACATTCAAAACATTCACCATGTCTATAAAACTTTTTGAAAGCCTGTAAAACGTTCAAACGGTTTCAACATGCCTGCAACATTCAAAACATTCACCATGTCTATAAAACATTTTGAAAGCCTGTAAAACGTTCAAACTGTTCCAACATGCCTGCAACATTCAAAACATTCACCATGTCTATAAAACATTTTGAAAGCCTGTAAAACGTTCAAACTGTTTCAACATGCCTGCAACAATCAAAACATTCACCATGTCTTTAAAACATTTGAAAGTCTGTAAAAGGTTCAATTTGTTTCAACATGCCTGCAATCTCCAAAACATTCACCATGTCTATAAAACATTTGAAAGCCTGTAAAACGTTCAAACTGTTTCAACATGCCTGCAACATTGAAAACATTCACCATGTCTATAAAACATTTTGAAAGCCTGTAAAACGTTCAAACTATTTCAACATGCCTGCAACATTCAAAACATTCACCATGTCTATAAAACATTTTGAAATTCTGTAAAACGTTCAAACTGTTTCAACATGCCTGCAACATTCAAAACATTCACCATGTCTATAAAACATTTAATAGCCTGTAAAAGGTTCAAACTGGTTCAACATGCCTGCAACATTCGAAACATCAACCATGTCTATAAAACATTTGAAAGCCTGTAAAACGTTCAAACTGTTTCAACATGCGTGCAACATTCAAAACATTCACCATGCATAAAACATTTTGAAAGCCTGTAAAACGTTCAAACTGTTTCAACATGCCTGCAACATTCAAAACATTCACCATGTCTGTAAAAACATTTGAAAGCCTGTAAAAGGTTCAAACTGCTTCAACATGCCTGCAACATTCAAAACATTCACCATGTCTATAAAACATTTGAAAACCTGTAAAACGTTCAAACTGTTTCAACATGCCTGCAACATTCAAAACATTCACCATGTCTATAAAAGATTTGAAAGCCTGTAAAACGTTCAAACTGCTTCAACATGCCTGCAACAATCAAAACATTCACCATGCCTATAAAACAATTTAAAAGCCTGTAAAACGTTCAAACTGTTTCAACATGTCTGCAACATTCAAAACATTCACCATGTCTATAAAACATTTTGAAAACCTGTAAAACGTTCAAACTATTTCATCATGCCTGCAACAATCAAAACGTTCACCATGTCTATAAAACAAATGAAAACCTGTAAAACGTTCAAAGTGTTTCAACATGCCTGCAACATTCAAAACATTCACCATATCTATAAAACATTTTGAAAGCCTGTAAAACATTCAAACTGTTTCAACATGCCTGGAACAATCAAAACATTTACCATGTTTATAAAACATTTGAAAGCCTGTAAAACGTTCAAACTGTTTCAACATGCCTGCAACATTCAAAACATTCACCATGTCTATAAAACATTTTGAAAGCCTGTAAAACGTTCAAACTGTTTCAACATTCCTGCAACATTCAAAACATTTACCATGTCTATAAAACATTTGAAAGCCTGTAAGACTTTCAAACTGTTTCAACATGCCTGCAACATTCAAACCATTCACCGTGTCTATAAAACATTTTGAAAGCCTGTAAAACGTTCAAACTGTTTCAACATGCCTGGAACAATCAAAACATTCACCATGACCATAAAAAATTTGAGAGCCTGTAAAACGTTCAAACTGTTTCAACATGCCTGCAACATTCAAAAAATTCACCATGTCTATAAAACATTTTGAAAGCCTGTAAAACGTTCACACTGTTTCAACAGGCCTGGAACAATCAAAACATTCACCATATCTATAAAACATTTGAGAGCCTGTAAAACGTTCAAACTGTTTCAACATGCCTGCAACATTCAAAACATTTACCATGTCTGTAAAAGATTTGAAAGCCTGTAAAACGTTCAAGTTGTTTCAACATGCCTGCAACATTCAAAACATTCACCATGTCTATAAAACATTTGAAAGCCTGTAAAAGGTTCAAACTGTTTCAACATGCCTGCAACATTCAAAACATTTACCATGTCTATAAAACATTTGAAAGCCTGTAAAACGTTCAAACTGTTTCAGCATGCCTGCAACATTCAAAACATTCACCATGTCTATAAAACAATTTGAAAGCCTGTAAAACGTTCACACTGTTTCAACATGCCTGCGACATTCAAAACATTCATCATGTCTATAAAACATTTGAAAGCCTGTAAAAAGTTCAAACTGTTTCAACATGCCTGCAACATTCAAAACATTTACCATGTCTATAAAACATTTGAAAGCCTGTAAAACGTTCAAACTGTTTCAGCACGCCTGCAACATTCAAAACATTCACCATGTCTATAAAAGATTTGAAAGCCTGTAAAACGTTCAAGTTGTTTCAACATGCCTGCAACATTCAAAACATTCACCATGTCTATAAAACATTTGAAAGCCTGTAAAACGTTCACACTGTTTCAACATGCCTGGAATATTCAAAACATTCACCATGTCTATAAAACATTTGAGAGCCTGTAAAACGTTCAAACTGTTTCAACATGCCTGCAACATTCAAAACATTTACCATGTCTATAAAAGATTTGAAAGCCTGTAAAACGTTCAAGATGTTTCAACATGCCTGCAACATTCAAAACATTCACCATGTCTATAAAACATTTGAAAGCCTGTAAAACGTTCAAACTGTTTCAGCACGCCTGCAACATTCAAAACATTCACCATGTCTATAAAACATTTGAAAGCCTGTAAAACGTTCAAACTGTTTCAACATGCCTGCAACATTCAAAACATTTACCATGTCTATAAAACATTTGAATGCCTGTAAAACGTTCAAACTGTTTCAGCATGCCTGCAACATTCAAAACATTCACCATGTCTATAAAACATTTTGAAAGCCTGTAAAACGTTCACACTGTTTCAACATGCCTGGAACATTCAAAACATTCACCATGTCTATAAAAGATTTGAAAGCCTGTAAAACGTTCAAGCTGTTTCAACATGCCTGCAACATTCAAAACATTCACCATGTCTATGAAACATTTGAAAGGCTGTAAAACATTCAAACTGTTTCAACATGCCTGCAACATTCAAAACATTTACCATGTCTATAAAACATTTGAAAGCCTGTAAAACGTTCAAACTGTTTCAGCATGCCTGCAACATTCAAAACATTCATTTTGTCTATAAAACATTTTGAAAGCCTGTAAAACGTTCGCACTGTTTCAACATGCCTGGAACATTCAAAACATTCACCATGTCTATAAAACATTTGAAAGCCTGGAAAACGTTCAAACTGTTTCAACATGCCTGCAACATTCAAAACATTCACCATGTCTATAAAACAATTTGAAAGCCTGTAAAACGTTCAATTCAAACTGTTTCAACATGCCTGCAATATTCAAAACATTCACCATGTCTATTGAACATTTGAAAACCTGTACAACGTTCAAACTGTTTCAACATGCCTGCAACATTCAAAACATTCACCATGTCTATAAAACATTTTGAAAGTCTGTAAAACGTTCAAACTATTTCAACATGCCTGCAACCTTCAAAACATTCACCATGTCTATAAAACATTTGAAAGCCTGTAAAAGGTTCAAACTGTTTCAACATGCCTGCAACATTCAGTATATTCACCATGTCTATAAAACATTTCGAAAGCCTGTAAAACGGTCAAACTGTTTCAACATGCCTGCAATATTCAAAACATTCACCAAGCCTATAAAACTTTTGAAAGCCTGTAAAAGGTTCAAACTGTTTCAACAAGCCTGCAACTTTCAAAACATTCACCATGTCTATAAAACATTTGAAAGCCTGTAAAAGTTTCAAACTGTTTCAGCATGCCTGTACATTCAAAACATTCGCCATGTCTATAAAACGTTTGAAAGCCTGTAACACGTTCAAACTGTTTCAACATGCCTGCAACATTCAAAACATTCACCATGTCTATAAAACATTTGAAAGCCTGTAAAAGGTTCAAACTGTTTCAACATGCCTGCAACATTCAAAACATTCACCATGTCTATAAAAGATTTGAAAGCCTGTAAAACGTTCAAGCTGTTTCAATATGCCTGCAACATTCAAAACATTCACCATGTCTATGAAACATTTGAAAGGCTGTAAAACATTCAAACTGTTTCAACATGCCTGCAACATTCAAAACATTTACCATGTCTATAAAACATTTGAAAGCCTGAAAAACGTTCAAACTGTTTCAGCATGCCTGCAACATTCAAAACATTCATTTTGTCTATAAAACATTTTGAAAGCCTGTAAAACGTTCGCACTGTTTCAACATGCCTGGAACATTCAAAACATTCACCATGTCTATAAAACATTCGAAAGCCTGGAAAACGTTCAAACTGTTTCAACATCCCTGCAACATTCAAAACATTCACCATGTCTATAAAACAATTTGAAAGCCTGTAAAACGTTCAATTCAAACTGTTTCAACATGCCTGCAACATTCAAAACATTCACCATGTCTATTGAACATTTGAAAACCTGTACAACGTTCAAACTGTTTCAACATGCCTGCAACATTCAAAACATTCACCATGTCTATAAAACATTTTGAAAGTCTGTAAAACGTTCAAACTATTTCAACATGCCTGCAACCTTCAAAACATTCACCATGTCTATAAAACATTTGAAAGCCTGTAAAAGGTTCAAACTGTTTCAACATGCCTGCAACATTCAGTATATTCACCATGTCTATAAAACATTTCGAAAGCATGTAAAACGGTCAAACTGTTTCAACATGCCTGCAATTTTCAAAACATTCACCAAGCCTATAAAACTTTTGAAAGCCTGTAAAAGGTTCAAACTGTTTCAACAAGCCTGCAACATTCAAAACATTCACCATGTCTATAAAACATTTGAAAGCCTGTAAAAGTTTCAAACTGTTTCAGCATGCCTGCACATTCAAAACATTCGCCATGTCTATAAAACGTTTGAAAGCCTGTAACACGTTCAAACTGTTTCAACATGCCTGCAACATTCAAAACATTCACCATGTCTATAAAACATTTGAAAGCTTGTAAAAGGTTCAAACTGTTTCAACATGCCTGCAACATTCAAAACATTCACCATGTCTATAAAACATTTGAAAGCCTGTAAAAAGTTCAAACTGTTTCAAAATGCCTGCAACATTCAGTATATTCACCATGTCTATAAAACATTTCGAAAGCCTGTAAAACGGTCAAACTGTTTCAACATGCCTGCAATATTCAAAACATTCACCAAGTCTATAAAACTATTGAAAGCCTGTAAAAGGTTCAAACTGTTTCAACATGCCTGCAACATTCAAAACATTCACCATGTCTATAAAACATTTGAAAGCCTGTAAAAGGTTCAAACTGTTTCAACATGCCTGCACATTCAAAACATTCGCCATGTCTATAAAACGTTTGAAAGCCTGTAACACGTTCAAACTGTTTCAACATGCCTGCAACATTCAAAACATTCACCATGTCTATAAAACATTTGAAAGCCTGTAAAAGGTTCAAACTGTTTCAACATGCCTGCAACATTCAAAACATTCACCATGTCTATAAAACATTTGAAAGCCTGTAAATCGTTCAAACTGTTTCAACATGCCTGCAACATTCAAAACATTCACCATGTCTATAAAACATTTGAAAGCCTGCAAAACGTTCAAACTGTTTCAACATGCCTGCAACATTCAAAACATTCACCATGTCTATAAAACATTTGAAAGCCTGTAAAACGTTCAAACTGTTTCAACATGCCTGCAACATTCAAAACATTCACCATGTCTATAAAACTTTTTGAATTCTATTGATTTTTATCAATAGAAGAATTAGAAAGTACTTGCACCCTATACAATGGCAGATTATCAGCTGTGGTTCACAGTATTAAATGAAGTGAGTCGTCATATCAAACTTTGAATTAAAACGTATCAATGTTGTCCTTGCTCCTACCCGCGACTCCGCTCCCTTTTTCTCACTTTTTCTCTGAAATATAATTAACTCTTTATTTAAAGGAGGCAGTTAACCCCCTGGTTCAAGTTACGGTTCAAGGAACGAAGCCTAGTCGGTGCATAGAGCACTGAGTTACCTTTCCCTGGGATGGCAAGGTGGCCAAAAATGACAAATAGCATTCCATATATTGCAGAACTCATCAAAAACACACTCCACGCCTTCGCCCCAATCTTCTTCCATATTCCTGATTCGACACTGGTCTTGTTTTCGTCCGTCACCCATGTTTCGGCTCTCTTTTCGTCCACAACATTGACTTCGGCCATTTTTCCTTCCTTTGTTCTTTCCTCATCGGTCTGAGGTTTTGGTATCTGAGGAAGTTGAAGACGCATTTTTTTATGTATAATAAACTCAAGAAGACGGCGATAAACTTAATATGCTGGAGCTTCAACGTTTATTGTAAACCATTTGAATTGAGGCTTGAAGATATATTACGAAGATTTTCATCTATATGCCAAAACTAGATTATGAAGCTTAATTGCTCATATTGCTGACTGTTTTGGTTAAAACTAACGTTTAACGCGTATCTCAATTTTTGTTGTAGTTACGAAGACGTTTTTTTAGTAAAGAATATCCGTTTATTTATGAAGGAATATTGTTACGCATCATTTTTCACGTCATTTTCCGCACTAAAAAGGAAACTAAAGGCAAGGCAAAACAGATCAGCGCGAAACGGAAGCATACTTAATTAATTAAAGCCATAAGCTTTAGCACTTAAAAAAATTGAAGCTTTCTTGTAAGATTTATTGATGAATGAAGAGAAATACTTATTTTCTAATCTACATCTGGCCAAAATTTCTCTGTGAAATGTTCAAATAACGCGGGAATTTTTTTATTTCTTATATTATTTCCGATCAAAAATTAGCTAAATCTTCGCTATTTATAGCTAGAAAAAACCTCCTGGTGGGTTTCGACCCCCTGGTTTATCGTTGGACAGAGGGTTGTGCTAACCGCTAGACAACACGACCTGATGCATTGAAATAGTTTTAGCAATTCAATGCAAAGTAACACTCGTTATACTTGTAATACATGGTTTTCACGTTGCGGTTGGATCAGTGAACTGCTTTCTGTTTTTTCCCCAGAAAACGTACCTTTCTAACTTTAGATGAGAAGCAAATAGATTTTGCACAGAAAACACAGAAAATGAGTTTAGGTCATCAATATAAAATATCTATCCAGATTAGAGGCTTTTGTTGGTACGGGCAGTAAAAAGACATTTTAATGTAAGGCGCAGAAAAATTTACAATGAATAACAAGCAGACGGATCTCATCTAGACAAGGAACTTAATTGTCAATTAGTTGAAGAAAAAATTGAAAAAAATGCTAGCATGTTAAAGATGTAACGATTTGCATGCGTGCAGCTTAGCATGCACCCCGGCTTGACAAAAAATGCTTATCATACAATTTTCATATATGAAAAAATGCTTATCGTACTCTTCATACAATTTCATAGAATAAAAGTGTATGTATGAAAATAGGCAAATAAGCATTTTTTTCATATATGAAATTGTATGATAAGCATTTTTTCCATCGATGAAATTGTATGATAAGCATTTTTTCCATAAATGAAAATTCAAAAATTTTTTGTTTCGAAATTTCGTGTTTCAAGCTTTTTTTTCGATAAATGAAAACTCAAAAAAATTTTGTTTCGAAATTTCGTGTTTCAATTGAAGCTTTCTTGTAAGATTTATTGATGAAAGAAACGTTTCTACCCGTGCTGAACAAATGCTTTATTTCTGAAGAGAAATACTTATTTTCTAATCTACATCTGGCCAAAATTTCTCTGTGAAATGTTCAAATAACGCGGGAATTTTTTTATTTCTTATTTTATTTCCGATCAGAAATTAGCTCAATCTACGCTATTTACAGCTAGAAAAAACCTCCTGGTGGGTCTCGACCCCCTGGTTTATCGTTGGACAGAGTGTTGTGCTAACCGCTAGACAACTCGACCTGATGCATTGAAATAGTTTTAGCAATTCAATGCAAAGTAACACTCGTTATACTTGTAATACATGGTTTTCACGTTTTATTTTAGGGTTAACGCCTACTATCCTGAACACGTTGGGACGAATCCTAGCCTTAATTTCAAACACTTCCAGCGGAAAAGACACAAAATGTTCCATTTCAACTTTCTATAGGTTTTCTCAACTATATCAAATTATGTCTCACAGTTACATTATATTTAGCCAATGTTCGTCAAGAAAAAAAAACCCACAGATGTTACGGAAATTTGTTTCAGTAGTAGCACTCTAACTCCGTTTTCTTTGATGCAAGTTTTGATAATTTATCCCGTGCTTTTCCCGTTTGCTTGTGTTACCACACTATGTTTTCCATATACCCAAACACTCGTCAACCTGGTGAATCGCCACAGATTTCAAATGATTTTAGTCTGCTATTGGCTCTGAAGATTGGACTACAGTTACTCGGTCTTCCCCACCCACTTGTCATCCGATTCATCATCATATTGTCCATTTGTTCCCAGAGAGACTTTTTATAGTTTTGTTGTCCTTCTTTGTTCCATCATTTGCGCTAACTGGCCAGCTGAGTTATGACCGAAGTGTATAACTCATAGAGTAATTTTGGATAGGGTACACCGTCTGCTCGTCACGCTATCTTATTTTCGGCCGGATAGATTCGTACAACTTCTTAGTCTAATACCGATCCTAATCTTACTCTTATACTATCTAGTCTCAGGTTGTTTAACTAGTCTCTGCTAGGCTCAATAGATCTAGGGTATACTGGTTTATTGCGGTTGCTGAAGTCTTCTTGGAGAGTCAACTAATTTCTAAGTTAAATTCAAATCTCTCTGGTGCTGAAATTACAAGTAATTTCAGCACTTACAAATAAGTGGATTGTTAGTCAGATGGATCATGATTGGTTAATATTAAATACTTTACATTGGTAAAATATCTAATTTATCCAATCATAAAATGTAGTTTAGATCAGGTTCCACCCATCCGGGTTTTGCAGAGTTTTTTTAGAATAGTCTTTCTGTAATTCAAAGGATGGATGATGGACGTTGGTGTTTGGTGAACATCATATTTCTTCTGGGTTCTCTTGTTAGAGAAGTTCCAGGTTCGATCGTTGTGTCATCTCATGACAACGACTGGGTTTTCGCAACAAACTCAAATCTGATTTCAGAATGGTTGGCTATGTCAGGTTTTTCTGTTTCATTGATGAGAACTTCTTTGTGTTTTGATCTTGTCTGGAAATGGCGTGGAGATTGTGCGTGGAGGGGATGCCTGGTTACTCGGATCTGTACGTATACTTGAACATCGAGGTGGTCATTGGTCTAGTTCAATGAAGTACTTTTCTGCGAAGTCAAGTCGTACTCTAAATCCTTTGAGTTGTGATTGTGGGCGGCATATTGATTGTGGTTGGCCATTCTTTTTCGAGTGTAGTGGGTTCATTTTGTCTTTGGATGTTCGTCTTTGGTGTTGTATGCTGATCTATATATTGCATAATATAATTTACATTTTATAAAACTTTTATTAGTTTAATGTTTTTTAATTATGATTTTGGTTAGTTGTTTTCACAAAAGCTTTTTGTTTTAGTTCAGTTATTTTGAAGAGTTACTCACCCTTGAGTAGCTCTTATTAAAAATAGGAGTGTGGTCACAAAGCGTGGATGTAGCACGGTGGGTTAGGCCGGCTATAGAGCATGCTCAGGACGTCCTCTTCTGGTGGGTTAGGCCAGGAGTGGGAGTATGATTGCATGCGGTTTTTGTGAGAGGTCCTGTTATGTGACAACGTTTTATGTTGGGTTTGTTGTGGTTTTTCTTATGTTTTGTTGGTTGTGTCCTTTTTTCAAAAATCAAATTGTTTGTGGTATGGGTTTGTCTTTCGACTTTTTTGTGTTTTATTATTTCTTTCTCAGACTTTATAATAGTCTTCAAAAGAATAAATTATCCAGTTTTAAACTGGGTTAATCCGGTTTGGGTACCGTTGGTTTCCTTTTCTTAGTCATGCTGTTATGCTATGTGTTGTGGTGTTTAGTAAGCTGCATTGGTTAGTTTTGTTTAGTATATAATTCCTTTCCAACCGGGTTAAAGGAAAGTTTGAAACTTGTTATCGTGTGTTAGAGTTGTTGAGTGTGAAAGCTTGAAACTGAAATTCATTATTTAAACAATTCTTCGTGGGCGAGCTGTGCGAGTGTGGATAGAATCTTTGTGCGAATGAATGAAAATATCAAAAGGTTAGTACTGCATTTGCTTCTTATTAATTTACTACATAGAATTTCAATTTTACTGCTAGTTGTTGGGGAAAATTAAGTTACAAATTTTCATCATTCTTAGATTTACTGCATTTGGGAAAAAATTTATAAATTAAATTATTGCATTGGTATTATTTTTATTTAATTATTTGGTGCAAAAAATTAATAGAGTTTTAAACAGTTTGAAGAAGTTTTTAATTTTTTTTTTCTTTTGTGAATTTTTCAGATGATCGTTGGATGAAGGCTAAAATTCTAAAGAAGACATGAATAAAGAATGGTTAGTTCCTAATTTCAATGACTAGTTAATAATATGTATAGTTCATACTTACCTGTTAGTCGTCGGGGAAGAAACCGTGGGGGAAGATGTCGTGGATGAGATCTGAAGTTGTTAGTAATTTAGCTAGGATGCGGATGATATTTTTAGTTTGAAGCAGTGGCCAAAGCAATTGAAGTGCTTTAATGGTGGTTAGTTCTTCAGTGCCAACTGCAAACTCATAAGGTGTGTTTTGGATTAGATTGTATAATTTGTGATTGAATTTAGTGTTGTGGATGAATTCTAAAATGGGGATTTCTATAGGTTGAACAAATTCGTGTGGGAGGAGAAAGGGTCGGGATTCTTCTGCGTTGAAGGTCTTGGTGATGGGACAAAAAATATACATTTGGGTTATGGGATCATAATTTCGAAGAATACCATGAAGGTTAGTATCTTTAATGCAATATGTGAAGTTAAGAAAGAATGGTGAGGTGTATTTGGAATTGATGAATTGAAAACGGTGGTGTGGTTGTCTGGAGGGGGTGTGTAGGTCGAAGTGATTTTGGATAAAACGATAATATGTATATGTGTGAGTTTGTTTAGTGCGCAACATAATATCGTGTGAGCAGTGCAAATCTCTTTCATGTGGTGCAAGGAAATGAAAGGTTAGTGAAAATATTTGGAAGCGTTCTTTAAAACTTTCGTAAGCTTGTGTGTCTGTTAGTGCTTCTGAAATGATGTGGTCAAATTTGCGGTCAAAGATATTGAGTGTAAATACATATGGTGTTTTAATGAAAAATTTTTCTGTGATTTGTGGGTTAACGAAGCGATCGTCGTCTAAGAATTGATCTTGGTTAGTTCTGATGATGTTATGATCGTAATATTCTAGCGTATATTCGTTAGCTCGGGGTGCAGTGTATGTTTTTAGTGATTTTTTATATCCGATGTAAGTAAATTGTCTAGGTGTTAGTGGTGTAGTGAGTCGATATAGCATGTCCTTATTTCGTTCTATATCGATGTGAGTGTTAGATAAAGGTAAGCAAAGGGGATTAGTAAAATGATAATATGAGGTCCAAGGAAGGGTAGGCATTAAAACGTGTTCGTCTACAAAGTTACGTGTTTCGTTAGTGTCGTGAGGGGTGTTTAAGGTGTATTGTGGAAATGAGGGTAAGGTGATAGCTAAAAATTCTTTTGTATTAGTGTGATTTGGGTGAGTTATATATTCACGGGCTGTTCCTGGTTTTGCTGGGAAAGGATGATTGGGGAACTTTCTTTTAAAAGTGCGGTAAGCTCTATTAGTGCTGAGTGAAGATTCAGTAGATGTGGATGATGGTGCTAATGATTCGGTATAAATTGAATAGGGTGTAGGGGTAGGAGGGTTGGATGAATCTATTGTGGATGAAATTTGGTTTATGGTGGGGGTATCAAGGTGGTAGGGTTGTTGTTGTAATGTAATAAAATTATCTAGTTCTGGGGAGATTTGGGGGGTATCTGGAGAATTGGATGATCGGTCTGAAGGATGTGAAGAATAGGTTGGAGTGACTTGGGAAGCATAAGAGGCTGTAGAATTGGTGGGGACGGGATTATTTGGTAGCATTGGTTGAAAAGGGGGGTGGGAAAAAATTGAGGGGTTGGTGTGAAAATTATTGGATGGAGATGGTTCAGAGTCGGCAAATTCATCGGGGGTTTCAATATTCGGGTTATTGAGTTGTGATGTGCAATATAAAACTGAGATGTGTGAATTAGTATCGGAATTCATGCCTGATGTTACATTATTGGTTGGGAAATCGGGTGGCGGGAAAGCAAAAAGTGGTATTATTGTAATTGGAGTAGTGAGGTTGGTTGGGTGGGAATTTGAACGGTGTAGGGATCCAAGTTGTCGGCTCATCGTGGGCTAAAAAAATTATTATTTTGAGACTGAAAAGCGGTGGTATGGGGTTGTTCTATAATTTGTTCATAAGTATTTTCATCTTGTGAGTGGCGTGTCATTATATGTTGGATGGGACTTTGTGATATGGTTGGTCTAAAATTTGGATTATGTGTTATTGCCAAGTTTCGAAAATTACGTGGGACTAGGGATAATCGATGGTTATGTGGTAGGGGTGGTAACTGTGGTGCTGTTGGCGTTGTGTCTACATTGTTATGTTCTTCGTCGTATGCGTTCTGTCTTGTTGCTATTTTTGTGTTGTATTCTTTTATTTGTGCATCTAAAAGAATTTTGTTTATTGATGTAGAAAAAATTCCAAAAAATCCTGCAAATAGTATGCGTGCTACACTTGCTTGTCTATTGACTTGTGTGTATAGCACATGTGTTATAGATTCCTTTTAAGAGTGAAAAAAGAAATCCAATAAAGTTAAACATTGCGTATAAAATAGTCAGTTTTTCTAAGATGTAGTAGGGCCATCCTAGAAAATCAAGAATTTCATTCTTGAGTGTGACAAAGCTAAAAATATTGATAGGTGATATATCTTGGGGACGGTATTTTTCACCGTTTAGATATATATAATCTTTAATGTCTTTAAAATATCCGCTATAGTCTTGCGTATAGATGTCTGCAAATCCTGCGGTTTCGGCAAGTTTGCGTAAGTTTTGGTCAATTGATTGTCTTTGTATTGTGTCCATTTGTGTTAATAATTCTTGGAATTGTTGTGTTCTAATGTGATGTTGAATATCTCTGATTTTGAGTATATTCCTATTGATTGTAAGTCTATATTTGGGTTTCGAGCGATAGCGCGAATGCTTTCTGGTGAAAATTTTTTGAGTGATTGCATTAATGTGGGATATGGGGTGAGAAGGTAATATTTATCTTCATCAGGGTTTAGTTGTACTACATTGTGGCTATTTTCTGATCCAAATGGGACTGCGGTATCCCAGAAATAGGTTCTTCTTGAAAGTGTGTCAACGAAATGTACTTTGTTCTTATAAAAGATAGGGATTCTTTTATAGCATCGTTTGTCTTCAAAAACGTATAGTGGTGATACTTTTTTGGTACAAGTATAAAACCATAAAATGTTTCCTTCATAGTCTAAAAAATTTGATCTATTTCCCGATAGTAAATATCCTGCGTAGGGTATTTTTAATACTGCTAGTGCAAGTGATTGTGTTCAGGGTTGGAGAATAGTAAATCGATCCACAAGGTTCAGGTATAATTAGAACGCGAGTAGTTCGTTAGATACTATTTTAAACTTACTAAGTCTAAGATTTATCCTGGGTCTGGTAAGAGGGGGGATCAAGTGAAGGATGAATAACCGAAGTTCTTCACTGTTTATCCTAATTTGAATGATTAGTTTTGTTCAAAAATTTCTGTTAGTCCTGGGTTTTTAGAAAGGGTTGGACAGTGAATCGACGTTTGAGGTCGTTAGACACTAGCTAAGTGGGTGGGGGAGAACAAAATTGTTCTTTTTGATCCAAGGAGAGGCCTTGATGATCAAGTTTTAAATTTAATTAAATAGAAAATGATTTAAGATCCAAGGATGAGCCTTGATGATCTGATTTTAAATTTAAGTGAATTTAAGTTTAAAATGATTTAAATTTGTGTAGAGAAAAGATTTAGTGTTTTTATGATATTAGTGAGCTTATGAATGCTGTTATGTTTAGGTGATGAAGCTGGAACAACAGGATGATTTATAGTTACTAACCATTTATTGTCATGCTACTAATTTTTATTTTGATTTTTCAATAAATATTTTTCAAACATGTTTTGTATATTACTGCAGAATTTAGGAAAACGATCTGAGATCTTTTTTTTTCAATCGTTATTGTATATTAATAATTTTGTTTAGCGCCTGAAATGATTTTGAAGATTGACTTCAAGATTTTATGTTTGCAAATGAAAATCTAAATTCATTGCTAGTAGTATTCTAAATACAAAAGTTTGTGTTGGCTTTTGCCGAACTATCATATAACTATATGGTAAGTTTCTACTTTGTCGTATGTCGTCTCTGGTTCGAGGTCTTCTTGCAATTCCGGGTAGTTCTATTATGGTTCGGAATATTGGCTCTGATCTATTGAGTCGGAGAGACATTTCAATTAAATTATTGTCGTATAACATTTTGTAAATGTTTTTGTCTAATTTCTAATCTATTTTTGGTTAATTCTAATCTAGTAAGGTCTTGTTCGAGACTTATGGTCGCACCAGATGAGTTAGGACCGAAGTGTAACTCATAGAGTAATTTCGGATAGGGTACACCGTCTGCTCGTCACGCTATCTTATTTTCGGCCGGATAGATTCGTGCAACTTCTTAGTCTAATACCGATCCTAATCTTACTCTTATACTATCTAGTCTCAGGTTGTTTAACTAGTCTCTGCTAGGCTCAATAGATCTAGGGTATACTGGTTTATTGCGGTTGCTGAAGTCTTCTTGGAGAGTCAACTAATTTCTAAGTTAAATTCAAATCTCTCTGGTGCTGTATCCAGATTAGAGGCTTTTGTTGGTACGGGCAGTAAAAAGACATTTTAATGTAAGGCGCAGAAAAATTTACAATGAATAACAAGCAGACGGATCTCATCTAGACAAGGAACTTAATTGTCAATTAGTTGAAGAAAAAATTGAAAAAAATGCTAGCATGTTAAAGATGTAACGATTTGCATGCGTGCAGCTTAGCATGCACCCCGGCTTGACAAAAAATGCTTATCATACAATTTTCATATATGAAAAAATGCTTATCGTACTCTTCATACAATTTCATAGAATAAAAGTGTATGTATGAAAATAGGCAAATAAGCATTTTTTTCATATATGAAATTGTATGATAAGCATTTTTTCCATCGATGAAATTGTATGATAAGCATTTTTTCCATAAATGAAAATTCAAAAATTTTTTGTTTCGAAATTTCGTGTTTCAAGCTTTTTTTTCGATAAATGAAAACTCAAAAAAATTTTGTTTCGAAATTTCGTGTTTCAATTGAAGCTTTCTTGTAAGATTTATTGATGAAAGAAACGTTTCTACCCGTGCTGAACAAATGCTTTATTTCTGAAGAGAAATACTTATTTTCTAATCTACATCTGGCCAAAATTTCTCTGTGAAATGTTCAATTAACGCGGGAATTTTTTTATTTCTTATTTTATTTCCGATCAGAAATTAGCTCAATCTACGCTATTTACAGCTAGAAAAAACCTCCTGGTGGGTCTCGACCCCCTGGTTTATCGTTGGACAGA
Source organism: Symsagittifera roscoffensis (assembly GCF_963678635.1). Lineage (NCBI taxonomy): Eukaryota > Metazoa > Xenacoelomorpha > Acoela > Convolutidae > Symsagittifera > Symsagittifera roscoffensis. The sequence goes on from NC_087066.1 coordinate 67,754,577, forward strand.
GTGTTGTGCTAACCGCTAGACAACTCGACCTGATGCATTGAAATAGTTTTAGCAATTCAATGCAAAGTAACACTCGTTATACTTGTAATACATGGTTTTCACGTTTTATTTTAGGGTTAACGCCTACTATCCTGAACACGTTGGGACGAATCCTAGCCTTAATTTCAAACACTTCCAGCGGAAAAGACACAAAATGTTCCATTTCAACTTTCTATAGGTTTTCTCAACTATATCAAATTATGTCTCACAGTTACATTATATTTAGCCAATGTTCGTCAAGAAAAAAAAAACCCACAGATGTTACGGAAATTTGTTTCAGTAGTAGCACTCTAACTCCGTTTTCTTTGATGCAAGTTTTGATAATTTATCCCGTGCTTTTCCCGTTTGCTTGTGTTACCACACTATGTTTTCCATATACCCAAACACTCGTCAACCTGGTGAATCGCCACAGATTTCAAATGATTTTAGTCTGCTATTGGCTCTGAAGATTGGACTACAGTTACTCGGTCTTCCCCACCCACTTGTCATCCGATTCATCATCATATTGTCCATTTGTTCCCAGAGAGACTTTTTATAGTTTTGTTGTCCTTCTTTGTTCCATCATTTGCGCTAACTGGCCAGCTGAGTTATGACCGAAGTGTATAACTCATAGAGTAATTTTGGATAGGGTACACCGTCTGCTCGTCACGCTATCTTATTTTCGGCCGGATAGATTCGTGCAACTTCTTAGTCTAATACCGATCCTAATCTTACTCTTATACTATCTAGTCTCAGGTTGTTTAACTAGTCTCTGCTAGGCTCAATAGATCTAGGGTATACTGGTTTATTGCGGTTGCTGAAGTCTTCTTGGAGAGTCAACTAATTTCTAAGTTAAATTCAAATCTCTCTGGTGCTGAAATTACAAGTAATTTCAGCACTTACAAATAAGTGGATTGTTAGTCAGATGGATCATGATTGGTTAATATTAAATACTTTACATTGGTAAAATATCTAATTTATCCAATCATAAAATGTAGTTTAGATCAGGTTCCACCCATCCGGGTTTTGCAGAGTTTTTTTAGAATAGTCTTTCTGTAATTCAAAGGATGGATGATGGACGTTGGTGTTTGGTGAACATCATATTTCTTCTGGGTTCTCTTGTTAGAGAAGTTCCAGGTTCGATCGTTGTGTCATCTCATGACAACGACTGGGTTTTCGCAACAAACTCAAATCTGATTTCAGAATGGTTGGCTATGTCAGGTTTTTCTGTTTCATTGATGAGAACTTCTTTGTGTTTTGATCTTGTCTGGAAATGGCGTGGAGATTGTGCGTGGAGGGGATGCCTGGTTACTCGGATCTGTACGTATACTTGAACATCGAGGTGGTCATTGGTCTAGTTCAATGAAGTACTTTTCTGCGAAGTCAAGTCGTACTCTAAATCCTTTGAGTTGTGATTGTGGGCGGCATATTGATTGTGGTTGGCCATTCTTTTTCGAGTGTAGTGGGTTCATTTTGTCTTTGGATGTTCGTCTTTGGTGTTGTATGCTGATCTATATATTGCATAATATAATTTACATTTTATAAAACTTTTATTAGTTTAATGTTTTTTAATTATGATTTTGGTTAGTTGTTTTCACAAAAGCTTTTTGTTTTAGTTCAGTTATTTTGAAGAGTTACTCACCCTTGAGTAGCTCTTATTACAAATAGGAGTGTGGTCACAAAGCCTGGATGTAGCACGGTGGGTTAGGCCGGCTATAGAGCATGCTCAGGACGTCCTCTTCTGGTGGGTTAGGCCAGGAGTGGGAGTATGATTGCATGCGGTTTTTGTGAGAGGTCCTGTTATGTGACAACGTTTTATGTTGGGTTTGTTGTGGTTTTTCTTATGTTTTGTTGGTTGTGTCCTTTTTTCAAAAATCAAATTGTTTGTGGTATGGGTTTGTCTTTCGACTTTTTTGTGTTTTATTATTTCTTTCTTAGACTTTATAATAGTCTTCAAAAGAATAAATTATCCAGTTTTAAACTGGGTTAATCCGGTTTGGGTACCGTTGGTTTCCTTTTCTTAGTCATGCTGTTATGCTATGTGTTGTGGTGTTTAGTAAGCTGCATTGGTTAGTTTTGTTTAGTATATAATTCCTTTCCAACCGGGTTAAAGGAAAGTTTGAAACTTGTTATCGTGTGTTAGAGTTGTTGAGTGTGAAAGCTTGAAACTGAAATTCATTATTTAAACAATTCTTCGTGGGCGAGCTGTGCGAGTGTGGATAGAATCTTTGTGCGAATGAATGAAAATATCAAAAGGTTAGTACTGCATTTGCTTCTTATTAATTTACTACATAGAATTTCAATTTTACTGCTAGTTGTTGGGGAAAATTAAGTTACAAATTTTCATCATTATTAGATTTACTGCATTTGGGAAAAAATTTATAAATTAAATTATTGCATTGGTATTATTTTTATTTAATTATTTGGTGCAAAAAACTAATAGAGTTTTAAACAGTTTGAAGAAGTTTTTAATTTTTTTTTTCTTTTGTGAATTTTTCAGATGATCGTTGGATGAAGGCTAAAATTCTAAAGAAGACATGAATAAAGAATGGTTAGTTCCTAATTTCAATAACTAGTTAATAATATGTATAGTTCATACTTACCTGTTAGTCGTCAGGGAAGAAACCGTGGGGGAAGATGTCGTGGATGAGATCTGAAGTTGTTAGTAATTTAGCTAGGATGCGGATGATATTTTTAGTTTGAAGCAGTGGCCAAAGCAATTGAAGTGCTTTAATGGTGGTTAGTTCTTCAGTGCCAACTGCAAACTCATAAGGTGTGTTTTGGATTAGATTGTATAATTTGTGATTGAATTTAGTGTTGTGGATGAATTCTAAAATGGGGATTTCTATAGGTTGAACAAATTCGTGTGGGAGGAGAAAGGGTCGGGATTCTTCTGCGTTGAAGGTCTTGGTGATGGGACAAAAAATATACATTTGGGTTATGGGATCATAATTTCGAAGAATACCATGAAGGTTAGTATCTTTAATATTCACCATGTCTATAAAACTTTTTGAATTCTATTGATTTTTATCAATAGAAGAATTAGAAAGTACTTGCACCCTATACAATGGCAGATTATCAGCTGTGGTTCACAGTATTAAATGAAGTGAGTCGTTTCATATCAAACTTTGAATTAAAACGTATCAATGTTGTCCTTGCTCCTACCCGCGACTCCGCTCCCTTTTTCTCACTTTTTCTCTGAAATATAATTAACTCTTTATTTAAAGGAGGCAGTTAACCCCCTGGTTCAAGTTACGGTTCAAGGAACGAAGCCTAGTCGGTGCATAGAGCACTGAGTTACCTTTCCCTGGGATGGCAAGGTGGCCAAAAATGACAAATACCATTCCATATATTGCAGAACTCATCAAAAACACACTCCACGCCTTCGCCCCAATCTTCTTCCATATTCCTGATTCGACACTGGTCTTGTTTTCGTCCGTCACCCATGTTTCGGCTCTCTTTTCGTCCACAACATTGACTTCGGCCATTTTTCCTTCCTTTGTTCTTTCCTCATCGGTCTGAGGTTTTGGTATCTGAGGAAGTTGAAGACGCATTTTTTTATGTATAATAAATTCAAGAAGACGGCGATAAACTTAATATGCTGGAGCTTCAACGTTTATTGTAAACCATTTGAATTGAGGCTTGAAGATATATTACGAAGATTTTCATCTATATGCCAAAACTAGATTATGAAGCTTAATTGCTCATATTGCTGACTGTTTTGGTTAAAACTAACGTTTAACGCGTATCTCAATTTTTGTTGTAGTTACGAAGACGTTTTTTTTAGTAAAGAATATCCGTTTATTTATGAAGGAATATTGTTACGCATCATTTTTCACGTCATTTTCCGCACTAAAAAGGAAACTAAAGGCAAGGCAAAACAGATCAGCGCGAAACGGAAGCATACTTATTTAATTAAAGCCATAAGCTTTAGCACTTAAAAAAATTGAAGCTTTCTTGTAAGATTTATTGATGAAAGAAACGTTTCTACCCGTGCTGAACAAATGCTTTATTTCTGAAGAGAAATACTTATTTTCTAATCTACATCTGGCCAAAATTTCTCTGTGAAATGTTCAAATAACGCGGGAATTTTTTTATTTCTTATATTATTTCCGATCAAAAATTAGCTAAATCTTCGCTATTTATAGCTAGAAAAAACCTCCTGGTGGGTTTCGACCCCCTGGTTTATCGTTGGACAGAGGGTTGTGCTAACCGCTAGACAACACGACCTGATGCATTGAAATAGTTTTAGCAATTCAATGCAAAGTAACACTCGTTATACTTGTAATACATGGTTTTCACGTTGCGGTTGGATCAGTGAACTGCTTTCTGTTTTTTCCCCAGAAAACGTACCTTTCTAACTTTAGATGAGAAGCAAATAGATTTTGCACAGAAAACACAGAAAATGAGTTTAGGTCAACAATATAAAATATCTATCCAGATTAGAGGCTTTTGTTGGTACGGGCAGTAAAAAGACATTTTAATGTAAGGCGCAAAAAAATTTACAATGAATAACAAGCAGACGGATCTCATCTAGACAAGGAACTTAATTGTCAATTAGTTGAAGAAAAAATTGAAAAAAATGCTAGCATGTTAAAGATGTTACGATTTGCATGCGCGCAGCTTAGCATGCACCCCGGCTTGACAAAAAATGCTTATCATACAATTTTCATATATGAAAAAATGCTTATCGTACTCTTCATACAATTTCATAGAATAAAAGTGTATGTATGAAAATAGGCAAATAAGCATTTTTTTCATATATGAAATTGTATGATAAGCATTTTTTCCATCGATGAAATTGTATGATAAGCATTTTTTCCATAAATGAAAATTCAAAAATTTTTTGTTTCGAAATTTCGTGTTTCAAGCTTTTTTTCGATAAATGAAAACTCAAAAAAATTTTGTTTCGAAATTTCGTGTTTCAATTGAAGCTTTCTTGTAAGATTTATTGATGAAAGAAACGTTTCTACCCGTGCTGAACAAATGCTTTATTTCTGAAGAGAAATACTTATTTTCTAATCTACATCTGGCCAAAATTTCTCTGTGAAATGTTCAAATAACGCGGGAATTTTTTATTTCTTATATTATTTCCGATCAAAAATTAGCTAAATCTTCGCTATTTATAGCTAGAAAAAACCTCCTGGTGGGTTTCGACCCCCTGGTTTATCGTTGGACAGAGGGTTTTGCTAACCGCTAGACAACACGACCTGATGCATTGAAATAGTTTTAGCAATTCAATGCAAAGTAACACTCGTTATACTTGTAATACATGGTTTTCACGTTGCGGTTGGATCAGTGAACTGCTTTCTGTTTTTTCCCCAGAAAACGTACCTTTCTAACTTTAGATGAGAAGCAAATAGATTTTGCACAGAAAACACAGAAAATGAGTTTAGGTCATCAATATAAAATATCTATCCAGATTAGAGGCTTTTGTTGGTACGGGCAGTAAAAAGACATTTTAATGTAAGGCGCAGAAAAATTTACAATGAATAACAAGCAGACGGATCTCATCTAGACAAGGAACTTAATTGTCAATTAGTTGAAGAAAAAATTGAAAAAAATGCTAGCATGTTAAAGATGTAACGATTTGCATGCGCGCAGCTTAGCATGCACCCCGGCTTGACAAAAAATGCTTATCATACAATTTTCATATATGAAAAAATGCTTATCGTACTCGTCATACAATTTCATAGAATAAAAGTGTATGTATGAAAATAGGCAAATAAGCATTTTTTTCATATATGAAATTGTATGATAAGCATTTTTTCCATCGATGAAATTGTATGATAAGCATTTTTTCCATAAATGAAAATTCAAAAATTTTTTGTTTCGAAATTTCGTGTTTCAAGCTTTTTTTCGATAAATGAAAACTCAAAAAAATTTTGTTTCGAAATTTCGTGTTTCAATTGAAGCTTTCTTGTAAGATTTATTGATGAAAGAAACGTTTCTACCCGTGCTGAACAAATGCTTTATTTCTGAAGAGAAATACTTATTTTCTAATCTACATCTGGCCAAAATTTCTCTGTGAAATGTTCAAATAACGCGGGAATTTTTTTATTTCTTATTTTATTTCCGATCAGAAATTAGCTCAATCTACGCTATTTACAGCTAGAAAAAACCTCCTGGTGGGTCTCGACCCCCTGGTTTATCGTTGGACAGAGGGTTGTGCTAACCGCTAGACAACACGACCTGATGCATTGAAATAGTTTTAGCAATTCAATGCAAAGTAACACTCGTTATACTTGTAATACATGGTTTTCACGTTGCGGTTGGATCAGTGAACTGCTTTCTGTTTTTTCCCCAGAAAACGTACCTTTCTAACTTTAGATGAGAAGCAAATAGATTTTGCACAGAAAACACAGAAAATTTGTTTAGGTCATCAATATAAAATATCTATCCAGATTAGAGGCTTTTGTTGGTACGGGCAGTAAAAAGACATTTTAATGTAAGGCGCAGAAAAATTTACAATGAATAACAAGCAGACGGATCTCATCTAGACAAGGAACTTAATTGTCAATTAGTTGAAGAAAAAATTGAAAAAAATGCTAGCATGTTAAAGATGTAACGATTTGCATGCGTGCAGCTTAGCATGCACCCCGGCTTGACAAAAAATGCTTATCATACAATTTTCATATATGAAAAAATGCTTATCGTACTCTTCATACAATTTCATAGAATAAAAGTGTATGTATGAAAATAGGCAAATAAGCATTTTTTTCATATATGAAATTGTATGATAAGCATTTTTTCCATCGATGAAATTGTATGATAAGCATTTTTTCCATAAATGAAAATTCAAAAATTTTTTGTTTCGAAATTTCGTGTTTCAAGCTTTTTTTCGATAAATGAAAACTCAAAAAAATTTTGTTTCGAAATTTCGTGTTTCAATTGAAGCTTTCTTGTAAGATTTATTGATGAAAGAAACGTTTCTACCCGTGCTGAACAAATGCTTTATTTCTGAAGAGAAATACTTATTTTCTAATCTACATCTGGCCAAAATTTCTCTGTGAAATGTTCAAATAACGCGGGAATTTTTTTATTTCTTATTTTATTTCCGATCAGAAATTAGCTCAATCTACGCTATTTACAGCTAGAAAAAACCTCCTGGTGGGTCTCGACCCCCTGGTTTATCGTTGGACAGAGGGTTGTGCTAACCGCTAGACAACACGACCTGATGCATTGAAATAGTTTTAGCAATTCAATGCAAAGTAACACTCGTTATACTTGTAATACATGGTTTTCACGTTGCGGTTGGATCAGTGAACTGCTTTCTGTTTTTTCCCCAGAAAACGTACCTTTCTAACTTTAGATGAGAAGCAAATAGATTTTGCACAGAAAACACAGAAAATGTGTTTAGGTCATCAATATAAAATATCTATCCAGATTAGAGGCTTTTGTTGGTACGGGCAGTAAAAAGACATTTTAATGTAAGGCGCAGAAAAATTTACAATGAATAACAAGCAGACGGATCTCATCTAGACAAGGAACTTAATTGTCAATTAGTTGAAGAAAAAATTGAAAAAAATGCTAGCATGTTAAAGATGTAACGATTTGCATGCGTGCAGCTTAGCATGCACCCCGGCTTGACAAAAAATGCTTATCATACAATTTTCATATATGAAAAAATGCTTATCGTACTCTTCATACATTTTCATAGAATAAAAGTGTATGTATGAAAATAGGCAAATAAGCATTTTTTTCATATATGAAATTGTATGATAAGCATTTTTTCCATCGATGAAATTGTATGATAAGCATTTTTTCCATAAATGAAAATTCAAAAATTTTTTGTTTCGAAATTTCGTGTTTCAAGCTTTTTTTCGATAAATGAAAACTCAAAAAAATTTTGTTTCGAAATTTCGTGTTTCAATTGAAGCTTTCTTGTAAGATTTATTGATGAAAGAAACGTTTCTACCCGTGCTGAACAAATGCTTTATTTCTGAAGAGAAATACTTATTTTCTAATCTACATCTGGCCAAAATTTCTCTGTGAAATGTTCAAATAACGCGGGAATTTTTTTATTTCTTATTTTATTTCCGATCAGAAATTAGCTCAATCTACGCTATTTACAGCTAGAAAAAACCTCCTGGTGGGTCTCGACCCCCTGGTTTATCGTTGGACAGAGTGTTGTGCTAACCGCTAGACAACTCGACCTGATGCATTGAAATAGTTTTAGCAATTCAATGCAAAGTAACACTCGTTATACTTGTAATACATGGTTTTCACGTTTTATTTTAGGGTTAACGCCTACTATCCTGAACACGTTGGGACGAATCCTAGCCTTAATTTCAAACACTTCCAGCGGAAAAGACACAAAATGTTCCATTTCAACTTTCTATAGGTTTTCTCAACTATATCAAATTATGTCTCACAGTTACATTATATTTAGCCAATGTTCGTCAAGAAAAAAAAACCCACAGATGTTACGGAAATTTGTTTCAGTAGTAGCACTCTAACTCCGTTTTCTTTGATGCAAGTTTTGATAATTTATCCCGTGCTTTTCCCGTTTGCTTGTGTTACCACACTATGTTTTCCATATACCCAAACACTCGTCAACCTGGTGAATCGCCACAGATTTCAAATGATTTTAGTCTGCTATTGGCTCTGAAGATTGGACTACAGTTACTCGGTCTTCCCCACCCACTTGTCATCCGATTCATCATCATATTGTCCATTTGTTCCCAGAGAGACTTTTTATAGTTTTGTTGTCCTTCTTTGTTCCATCATTTGCGCTAACTGGCCAGCCATCAATTCATCTCAAGTGAACCTTCAATCCTTGATTGATTTCATCAACCGCAACTTCCCATATTTTCTTTTGGACAATGAAATTTGCCAGGGTTCTGGGACTATTTGAAATGCTTTTGAAAATGATGCTCAAGACACATTACCCAGTTCAAATTCCAAGAAGAAGACTTTATTACAGTGAGTGAATGTGCTGTTGCAGTTGTTTTTTTTGTACTGGTTCCAAATCTCGCACATGAGTCTGTATAGCACCACATGAATTTTTCACCAGTATTTTTTTTGGCGCAGATTAATTTATTAGCAAACTTGATTTTTGTCTTTGAGCATTGATGAATATATGAAGCCCCTGCCATTTCGAAATGGAAACCTGAAGATTATTTTTTCTCAGTTGTTTTTTAAACTTTTCCCATTAGAGGCTTCACGGCAAAATCCTAATTTGCATCTTTTAAGATATAGCTGTGTTTTCCTAGAATGCGCAAAACATTTAGATTTCACAAAAATACTAGGGTAACATACATCTCTATTTAACTACGAATCACATCTCTTACTGTCAAATTGTTGATTTTTTCAGTTTCAAAGTGTTTTCTATTCAATCTAATCTGATCCATGATTAATTTACCTTACTGCAATCCCTTGCATTTCCAATTGTTCTCCGAAAACTTCTACTGAAAATGATTGCAGTTTGACGCTTAGTCCTACTTGTGCTGTTATTTCATCGCAGTTCGAGGTTTTAGTTAGCAACGCTTCCTTTTTGTCTGAAATTTTGTTATTCAAATTTTGGGTTTCAGTCAAAAGTAGGCAATTCTAATTCAAAATTTCCCCAACCCACATTTGCGCTAGTAGTATTGTATCGTGTCCCGGATCCTAAGGGGGGGGGGTCCTTCCTAAGGGGGGGGGGGGGGTCCTCACGTAAGGCAAAATCCTAGGAAAGGGGTCCTTAATATTTTGGAGGACCCCTATCCTAGGATTTTGTAAACGAAAGAAATTTTCCACCCAAAAAGCAGAAGACCCCCTACTTAGGATCTTGCTAAGTTTAGCTTAACAACAAGGGACACGATACAAAATTCTTTCTAATTCCAATTTTTGGGGTCCTAATTATTGGTCCTGGTTAATTATATGAATCATATTAATTATTATATTTGTTTCGGGCAAATGAACTTTCGACCTAGTTGAAATTTGTCAGTGAACGGGGAATTGACTTTTATGGTATATAATAAAAATGCGCCGGCCAATTTGGCAGCGTAGCTTAGCTGTTGGCAGCAGTAAACAAATTCCTTAATTTGACCTAAATTTTATGGTGAAAAGGCAGTAAATTGAAATTACTCTCAAAAGGCGGCGGCCGTTTCTGGGCAAAATATACCAAATGATAAATTTGTCAAATTTTGAAATAAGAAAAATGAAATTAGAGGGAACTTGGTGTACTGAAGATATTGATAATGAACAGTTACAATTAAGAGTGTTTTCAACCGCAGAAAAAAACTCAATTTTCAAATTTAGTAATGAACGCTACGTCGTCTTCCTCGAAAGGGCAAAGGAAATTTCAAAGAAAGAATACGAGTTAATTTTTAAAGAACAATTTTATTTGAGTGAGCTTCAACAAATCTCTTGGTGCATTTCTACAAAACAACAGTATGGTACTTTGAGCGATTTGAATTTTGCTGATTATGAAAACGTATTCGACTATTCGTTTGATTTTACCTCAAAAAGGGTTGATAAAGACTTGGAGAGAAAAATCCGTCTATGTTTCAACAAGCTATCAAAATACAAAAAACTTCCGGTGGTTTAATTAATTATTTACCACCGTTATCTTAATGAGACTAAATGGTATTTGCAAGGTCACTTTTATTTCCACTGGCTTGAAATTCAGCAGGTTGGAGAGGTGTTGGAAAAAATAAACAATGAAATTGCAAAAAAGCAGAGTAACTCCTATTGATTTGAAAATAATTCACGAAATTTATACGTCTTTGAACAAACTTATCCTGATAATTCTAACCGACGCAACTATTTTCTAGCTGCATGTTCTCTGTTTTTTGTTAGTTCTGATAACCTTAACTACGACATTTTAATTAAGTTGAGACCTTATGGTGGCTTGATTGGTATTGATAACTCTTCCTTGGACAAATACTTGAAAAATTCCAAAATTTTACGATTGCACGCTATTTTGCACGATGCGGCCGGATTTATACACGAATTTTATTAACAGGTCCCCACGTACTATTACATGTTGCCCTGGAACTGTAACAACAGCTTATTGGGACATTTGAGTGGAATAGCGTTCTGCCTTTTCATTAAGTTGAAAAAACCAGAAGTTTATCATTTACTAGAATGCTAGGCGAGAGATCAGTTGTGCTTGACGTGGAAGGCTTTCGTTACAAGAAAAAACGCCTTTGAGGTTAAAGAATTAGCAATAACAACTTCAGACTACAGCGATCGACTCATTTTCCTACCTCCAGTGAATTTTAATATACTACCAAAGCTTGAACAAAAAGCTTACAACTGGTTAACAAATTATTTACACGGTCTCCATTGGGAAAACGGTGATTACCTTTACATAAACTTGAATCAAATACTTCAGAGTTTCGTGTTGAGAAATCCCGGTGCCGTTTTTTACGCTAAAGGAAAAGAAAAGACAGAATTTTTGACCAAGTACTTGGACCGAAAGATTGAAAACCTAGATGATTTGGGCTGTCCTCGGGTTGAAAACTTATTTTTTAAACATTATCCAAGTTGCAATGAACATATTCCATACTACAACTCCAGGAATCATTGTGCCCTGAAGAAAACCAAGGTTTTTTATGATTGGTTGAAAAATGAACAACAGCGAGAGATCAGCGAAAGTGGAGACATACCTATCACTAAATTCAATGCTTTGTGCGTGGATGACTCCAGAGGGTGATATTAAAATTTCATTAACGAGAATAGAGCGTATTGATTGCAGTGGCCAAATTGTTCAGAGGAAGGAGCAAATAATAATATCTGAAGAAGAGTTGTCTACGTTGAAGAAATTTTTTCCAGTTATTGATAAATTTGTATACTTCCAGAGATTCAAGTTTATCAGAAATGTTAGCCAGCAAGCGAGGAGTATATCTTCCCGAACTAGTCTTAGAACCCAAACGTCAGCCAGGAGTTCAGATGGATTTAAACATCAGTGAATTGCCAGATGAGATTAAGACGATTGTGAAAGAGGATACTGTAAAGAAAATAATGTACTACGAAAAAACTGCAAATATCCCAGCAAATTTTGTTCTAGAAATGCATGACATAAATGATAGAGATTTCACACGTTATGAAGTTTTTACTGTTCTCGAAACTAATTCAGTTTTTTACAAGCTTCATTCAAAGAGAGAAAAAGTCTAACACAGTCTGTAGAATAAATAGTTTCTCAAATGTCAGAAGCAACAACAGCAGTAGATGAACCTGAAGCAACAATAGTAACAGAGTTTGTTTATAACAAGAAAAACAGTGAAAAAAAATCATGGAAGTTTTGCAACAATGTAACTTTGCCAAGGTCTGAAGTAGTTTTTGTTGCGCAAAAGGTAGTAATTCTAATTTTACTAACTTTCTGCATTCTCAAACTTTCTTTCACTAAATTAAGTTGCGAAGAAACGTCAGTTTGGTTCTCGATTTTATTAGGCTTGGTTGGTTACATACTACCAAACCCAAGAATATGAATAAAGTGATTGATACTTCGACAAGAATTTTTATGGCGATAGTGGGACCTTCAGGATCCGGCAAAACTGAGTTAATTTTGAAACTTTTGATGGGAAATACTTTTTACCCTAAATTTGGAACCGTTCTATATCTTTACAAAGAGATGCAACCTGCATTCTCAGAAAAAGTGTCTTCTCGCGAAGTGAATGTGAAGTTCATGAAATTCGACGGATTCGAATCTGTGAGAAAATTAGAAAATGTTCTTCTAGTTTCCGATGATTCATGTGAAGACATCTATAATGACAAGGAATTTGTTAGGTTAGCGACAGCGGGTAGACATAGAGGGATAGATGTAATATATGTTAAGCATAACTTGTTTCAACAAAGTCGATAGTCGCGTACGATTGATTTGAACACTTCACACATCATTCTGTTCAAATCGCCTCGCGACGTTCAGCAACTAGATCTTTTAGGAAGACAATTGAATGTATCAAAATTTTTGAGAAACTGTTACGAATTAGCTACCAGAGACTCTTTTGGACATCTTCTAATCGACTTGGACCCCCGTACATCAGATTGTTTGAGATATTGTTCAAATATCACACCATCTGGGCCAACAGTTTTTTATTTACCCTTATCTGAAGCAGAAACTACTCCAATCACAAATGAAAAAGAAAAACTTATCTATTTTGCGGCATAAGGTACAACTGAAACCTGACCAGCTAAGAAGATTAATTAGAAAAACTTCAAATCGTGAGATCATAACACTTATTTGTGAATGTTTGCTCAATGTAGTCAATGGAAACCTACCCGTTAAATCGCAAACATCGAACGATTCGAGACAGCATACAAATACTTAATAACTCCAAAAACCAGTGTTGTCAAAAAACGTGCGATTATTTTGAGTAAAGAAGGCTTCCATTTAGTTCGACAAATACTTTGTTTTTGTTACAAGTAACTCACAACTTAATGATGACTGCTGAAGAATTCATTCTAATTCCGAAACACTTATATGTTAAAGAGCAGCCACATGCTGCACGTGTTCTTCATGATAATAATATTAAACATAAAAATACTCAACTGTCCTATCTTAACCGGCTTAGACCCCAATTACCTCCACAAACTAGTAAGACTACTGCAACGAAGGAAACATTTACGGATAATGTTGAGCCCCAACAAGAACAGCTTAAACCGTTAACGGACAATGGAGAAGTACCGGTCGAACGTGTTAAAGACGAAATACTAGAAGAGAAACACAATAGACAGACCGAAAGCATTTTAGGACAGTTACAAGTTTTAGAAGACAAAAAATTTGTTAGAGCAAACCGTACTTGAAATCATAGAAAATTCAGAAAGAGTAACCATAAACCATGACAATGAGGTGATATATGTAGATAAAGTACCAACAGGACTTAAAGCTGCAGTTTTTTTTATACGACATACAACAACCAACGAAAAAATTACACAATCCGGCGTCCATTAACATTTTAACTGCTCTCAACTTGAATGAAAACCTGGTAATAAATCGAAATGCCAAACACGCGGAAATGCCAAACACAGCTCTTTTAACGCTCAAGAGAAACGAAAACCCGGACCCTCAAGAACCCGCTCAACATCGCCCACTTGGCAGGAAAAAAGTAGTGCAAACCTTAAGAGAAGTAAAAAACACAAAGCGGTAATAGAAAAACCCGAAACCAAAAACGTGAAAAAGAGTCAGAAGAAGGCTTTGACTCATACGGAACGCCCCATAACGATTCAGATTCTCCAACGTCAGAAAAGACGAAGGCGCAAACAAAACAATGGGAAAATTACCAAGATTGAAGAAAAATTGTTGAAAACTAAATACAGTGACAAAGGTCCCGCGTTATTTGGTAGTGTGAACAACTTGATAAAAGCAAGCAATTTGTCGCGAAAAAAAGTTATACATTTCCTTCATACTGAACCTTCTTACACAAAATATCGAACTGTGATCCGAAAAACGCCGCGACTCAAGATCATAGTTTACGATATTGACGAAATCTGGTCATTAGATCTGGCGTTTGTTGATAAACTTGCCCAGTACAACCATGATGTTAAGTATCTGCTTGTTGCAGTTGACTGCATGTCCCGCTATCTCAGAGTGCAACCCTTGAAATCAAAGTATGCTACTACAACAGCTGAAGCGTTCAAACTAATAATAACGACAAAACAACCGGAAAAAGTATGGGTGGACAAGGGCACAGAGTTTAAAGGGTCCTTCGAAGCATTATGTAAAATGAAAGGCATAAACACATATAGCACAGAGAGCCAGAAAAAGTCCGCATTCGCTGAGAGAAATATCCGTTCCTTGAAAAATCTTATTTATAAGTACTTGGAGGATAAATGGACTTACTCATACATTGACAAATTGCAAGATTTTGTCAATGCAATTAATTCGAGAACAAATCGTGTCACAAATCTTGCACCAAATAAAGTAACTAAAAAAGATGTTCCTCGCCTGATTTCATTAAGAGCAGAACAGTCTTTGAAACTAGTTCGACGTCCAAAGCTTTATGTTGGTGATTATGTTAGACTTGCCAAAGTAGACATACGTTTTCGCAAGGGTTACAAACAATCGTTCACCGATGAAGTGTTTGAAGTTTTTGACATACCAACACGAAATCCCCCAACATACCATTTGGTTGATTCTAACAGAGAACCGATTGAGGGAAAATTTTATGAGTCTGAACTAATTCGCGTTCTGGAGAAAGACAATCATGACTGAGGGCACTTCCAACAGCCTTTTCACCCATAATGTTCCCCCTTCCTTCACAATTACCCTAGTTTCATCTGCATCAATGAACGTTTTTCAAGATAACACTCTGGCCAACTTCAAAAATCTCCTGAGTGAAGAAATAAATTTGCAAGGTGAATGGAGAGTAGCAGTTACAGAAATTACCTTCCCTACTCTCAGATAAACAACGTAACTGACAACAACATTGTGTACTACAAAAAAGACCTTACCTTGGAGAAACAGCAAAAATAACAAAAGGAGAATATACGAGCATTGATCAAATACTGGACGAGATTCGTCGAAAGACAGAATTAGAGAAATTGGATTACGTAATAGATCCAATAACCAAACATCTTTCCTTATGGCTGCATTATTGGGAAGGTATAACTTTTTCAAGCCCGCAAATTCCTAGTCTGCTTGGATTCAAAGGCGTCAGAGATGGAACTGGTTATCATATATGTTACAAACAAGGAAGCACGAAACATAGCACATTCTCTATCCAAGATCTTATTGCTGACTATCCCGTTGATGTATGCGCTGGTACTCAGCTTATGTTTATTTATCTGGACATAAATCATTATCAAATAGTCGGAGACACAAAAGCACCCCTTTTACGAGTCATTGATACAAATCGTCGAGTGAAAAACGGTTACGCATGTACAATGGAACCGAATCATCGTAAAGTGTTTAGTAATTTGGATTTTAAAAAACTTTTGGTCAATAATATTTCCAATATTTCTGTGAACTTGCGCACAGAAACTGGAAGACTTGTTCCTTTCGCTGGAGGGGTAAAAGTTGTTCTGACTTTGAAATTTCAAAAGTTTAGCAATTGATCAAAATGGATTCATATTACCACAACCAAGCAAACCTACCACATTTCTCGGGCATTATAGACAACGAGGCAGTGGCTTTGGTGCATTAGCCTTGGGAATAGGAAGAGTCGCACTTCCACTGGCTCGAAAATTTGTGATACCCGCGGCTAAAAAAATCGGAAAAGAACTACTTCTTCAGGCAGCTCCAGAACTGATAGAAGTTGCAACAAAAAGAAAAAGTCCTAAGCAGGCACTCAAAAGCACCGTTAGAAAAACAATCAAAAAGCAAGTAGAAGGAGGAAGTAGATCTCGGAAAAGTCATCCGAAAAGAACGACGGCGTTTAAACGAAAAACGAGACGCGTCATTCCCAGAAAATGAACTGCACAGAGAAGTCGCTCCGATTTCTTTCCAAGGGTTAAAAATGATTTCTAATTTAATCCCGAGTGAAGCAACTCACAGCTCCTTGGACTTATTTGAGAAACCGCCTTTACTTGTCACTTTTGAAAATGCATTCACCCAAAAAATTGGACCTTCCTACTCTCCTGATGGTCCTATGCTCGAGTTTGAAGTACTCGGCGACAGAAATAATTTCATCGATCTTCAACGTACTCGTTTGGAAATAGTTGAACGAATTGTTCGAAGTAATGGAAACGTGCTTCGAACGCATGCTACAGAGGCGGCAAACAGAGATACGCCGTATTTTCTTAGTAATCCTTTATCTTCTTTATTTTCTGAGTGTACACTGTCTCTGAATGTTGAAAAAATATCAACTACCAATGCTAATTTTGCCCATAAAAGCTTTATGGAGACCGAGTTTTCATACGGTAATGATGCCAAGAAAACATGGTTGGCTTGTCAAGGTTATTATTATGAAGAAAATTCATCAGCCATTGACGGTGCTGGAAGGAGAGCTGATGAGCGTAAAGGTCTCGTTGCGGCCTCGAGCGAGCTGAAGCTATTTGGTAAAATTGCTTGCAACTTTTTGTCGTGTGACAAGCATCTACTTAGCGGTGTGACAATAAGATTGTCTCTTAGACGTTCTCCTAATGATTTTGTTGTCATATCTGAAGATGCAGCTAAACACTACAAGGTCCAAATAATCGAAGCTAACCTCTATGTCAGAAAGATGATTGTGACTGACTATGTTCTCTCATCAATAAAAAAAACTTTGTTGAAGAACCCGGCAATTTACAATTACATCGAAGTAGTACCAAAAACGTTTCTCGCAACTGCAGGAGTACAAAGCTGGCGACAAGAGGATGTTTTTGCAAAAGAACCTGTTCGAAGAATGATAGTAGCAATGAGCATAAACGAAGCATATTTGGGTACTAATAGAACAAACCCTTTTCATTACCAGAAATTTGGGTTGAATGAGATGATTGTGTACAGAAACGGTCTACCCATTGTCGGAACTCCCATCTCAACATCAGACAATAAAAGAATTTATTACAATACGCTTGAGGCTCTTGATTTTCTTTTAAACACTAGTCATGGAATCAGTCTCGCTAATTATGATAATCATTATATTATGGCTTTTGATCTCACGTCTACTCAGGAGGCTTCACACGATTTTATTCATCCTGAATTGACCAATTGCACTATTTCGCTCGAACTCAAGTTTGACGCAGGTCTCGGTAATAACGTCGAGTTATTGTTTATGGGAGAGCGTGCATCAACAGTTTATGTGCGTTCAGATAGAAAAATTACCAAAAACACTCTTATGACCTAAGATAGACATGGATAATCTTCAACTAGTAGAAATTATTAACCGTTGTAAACAATTGAAAAATCGCTCTAGAGGTGTTTTTCCGGCAGATTTGCCATGCTCTTCAGTACTGAAAAACGATAATACGTTCATGATTATGAATGCCTCACCATCGGATCAACCTGGAACCCACTGGTTGCTTTTTGCTCAAGCTGGAGGACAGATATTCTTCGCAGATCCTCTAGGTAAACGATTATGTGATTATCCCCTCGTGTACAAGAATATGCGACGTACAATTCACGAGGGAAATCAACTACTGTTGAAAAAACCAATACAATCAGCTGATTCAGTGTTATGCGGACTTTATTGTATTTATGTTTCTCATGTTATAATTACAAACAAATTTCCAATAGGTTTCAAACTTAAAGATCATGATTTGATAAGATTTGCCATACATATGATATTTTAAATTAATTTATTGATGTTTTTTGTAAAATTGATAAATTCGTTTTTTTTTCAATTCATTCTTATTAACAACAAAGTTTTTTTTTTCTGCAAGTTTATGTGAACCGCGAAAAGTTTCATATCAAGTCCTTCGAAATATTAAGGCATGGCCGTTTGGTTTAAGGGGCAATAGCTAACCCGGCGTTGCTCGTCGCTACGCTCCTCGGGAACGCCTCCCGTTTGTGTAGTAACATTTTTTTGATATACAAGAGCGAAAGAAAACCAATATTTAAAACTTGAATTTCTTCTCCATGATAAATTTCACAAACAAAGTGTTTGAATCAATTTCCATACAACCATACCCACTTAAAATTATGTCAATTATTTTAGAAAACTCAGCAGCGTTTTCACCATTCAAAATATTAGTAAAGCGTTCAATTGTAACGTTAGTAATCAGGTCAGTTTGAGTTTGAACAGACTTAGTCTGCGAGCCGAAGCAAACTTGAGGCAATCGTCTGCGAACTGGAACACCACTAACATCTAAGTTGTTGATGGAGTTATAATTCACTTGATGGAGCTATTTTCAGTTTTTCCATCAGAGGGCCAGAAAATTCATAGTTGGAGCAACCCAAAATTAAATATTTGAATGTAGAGAGAAGACAAGGAACAACGAAGGCTTTTGAAGTCATCTTGTTAAGTAAATCGGTACACTCTTTCGTGAAATCGACCAGCACATGATAATGTTTTTCGTTGTCAGTCGAATGATTGCAAAAATCTAATTTATTCGAATGGGAGGATACCGCAAAATTTGCTTTTGAAGCGAAGCCTGAAAAGTTGGGTTCATGATTCAGAATGAAAAATTTGTAATTTTTACGGAACTGTTTAAAATAATCAGGGGATTGCTCATACATTGCTTCAACCAATGCTTTGAAGTTTCAATAGAATAACGAGTTGATAATGTTACATAACCCGACAGTTATCATCGTTTTCACTTTCGCATTCCTTTTCAGAGCATGAAGATTTTTTAGATTTGTTTCGCTTTTTTCTAAGTTTTTCAGTCACATCGCAGTTTTTTTGCTTTCGTCAACCTTTTTATTTTTGTATAATTGTCCGCCAAGGACTCGAATTCACCAGTTGACAAAGTTATTCCTTGTCGATACTTGAAAGTTCCCTCTTCGTCTTTTTTGTACAATTTGATAGTTATGTAAGTACCGGTCTGTTCGAATGTTTTTGCACCGACTCTAACTAAACGCTTATCATTCGAAGATATATCCCTAAAATCATCGAAATAGTCTACATCCGTTTCAAGAGAAGCGTACATTATAAATGAATAACAACCAACTGGTTTTTAGTGTGGAACGTTGAAGAATGACTGATCACAGTATACGAGACAGATCATGCGCTCCCAAAGTAAAAATTTAGGTGATAACGTTTACGAGCGCCCTAAGCCATATTGATAAGACCTAATCACCAAGGATATAATTTCTTTAACGATAAACCTCTTTTTATATGGGTATTAAGTTACTTTTTCCCCCGGCTATACTAGTGTTGATTATTGTGACGGTTATTTTAATGACTGTTATGAATCATGGTAATGAATTTCTAACAGCATAACAAAGAATGTCTGGCAAACTATCATGAAAACTTGATTTTGAGTGCTTTCGCCCATAGCCACTATAATAAAGCTATCACATAAATCTAAAAAATCGGGTTTTCAAATTCATTCCTAACATGACCTCAGGCGTCATGCTTAAAAGAATGAATAAAATTTGATAGCCTCGCCTAAAAAGTTATTAGCTTTGACCCAATTGAACTATGCCACCCCTTTCCTGATCTCATTCTCATTAATAAACTTTTCATACTTTTCATTCTCTCAATTTCATTTCGGTAGTTCAGTCATTTCATTTTAACAAAACTTTAAACCTTTTCAAGTCATGACTAGTCCTTTACAAATAATCTCAGTGTGTGATCTAGAAAGAACAATTAACTGCCAAACATACACGAGAGAGTCGATTGCAGTCATCCATCAGCAGAAAGAGAGAGTCTCTCCGTCTACAGCAAGTCCGTTCAATGACTTGGCTCCCCGAAAAAACGACGAGAATCAAAACGAGGAATGGACTACAAAAAGTCATATCATGCTACCGAACTACCTCCTTGATCACATCGATCTACTTAGACAGAATCGAAAACGAATGTACGAGAGTTGCACTATTCACGAGAGCTATCCGGCATTAGAAAAGACGGAGATAAACGACACAATCTCGCTCGAGCAGTCTCCAAGAAAAATTCTCTTCGCGTATGACTGCGAGTCAATGCCGTTGTATGAAAATCAGGAGGGATGTATTCGTGATTATTCAGAGCGCGAAGCGTACTGGGATATTCCGACAGCAATGTCTCCCGAGTCGTTTGTTAGGTGAGCAGTTTCAACTCCAGAACAATCAACTTCCTATTCGGATGCTCGGGTTTCATCTAGTGCGGAGACAATTGATCTAGTCATCCCAGATCTCATTCAAGGCACTCCTCCAAATGCAGCTTGCTATGCGCCAAAAAAGAGAAAATTACAGTTTCGAGGTTTCTAATAGATTAAACAAAAATCTTTCCTTTGGTTCAAATATTATTCCAAGGTTTTATATTTTCATTTTTGTTTGATTTGACTTCTAAGCTGTTTTAACATTACTCTGTGAATATTTTTTGTCTCAAATTTTAATTTGCTTAATGGATCAATTAAAGTTTGCCCCGTAAAGTTTTCAGCAAAATGTTAGAGAAAAACTAGAAAAAAATCACAAATCGAGAATAATTTTACGCTAAAATTGTTGTTTGAGAAAGAATGTGAGAGAGAGAGAGAGAGAGATAAATACACCTGCTCAGTAGTGAACCCCATTTGGAATATCCTTTTCGGGATATTGCTTTCTTTTCAAAAGAAAGATAAATATGGAAGGGTCCAACATTTTCTTGTTGGTAGTCCAACCATATTTATTTGGCTTTTTTATCAAACACTCTCTGTTCTCTCTCTCATCATACTTTGTGCCCGGTGGGGTTAGCCAGGTCTTACGCAAAGTAACAGAGAGTGTTTTAAGCCATAAATCTGCATTATATTACATTCATATACATGTTTTGGGTGTAAAACGGACAATTTTTTGGTAAAAATGTGAAAAAAAGAAAATTTATGTTTTTTTTCGAAAAATGAACATGACCCTTAACCCTGCTCAGAAATTCATGGCAATTTGATTGAGGGTAGTTTCAATGGATTTGGAGAGAAAAAAAATTTTTCCCAATTTTTTTTTTCAATATTTTCACAAAAATCAGATTTTCTCAAAAAATCACATCTTTTTAAGCGTCTACTCTCATTGATTGGGCTATAATTGTTTTTTTTTTAATTTCTACGCTTGTCCTAATTACGTATCAGATAGCTCCTAAAAATTTCAAACCACATTCACTTGAATTTAAAACGAGAACGAATAATTCAAGCTAAAAATGAAGGAAAAAAGAAGTTGAAAAATTATGTTTTTTAAATTTCGAACACGACCAGTAGAACTGTGCTCGAGGTCCCACAAAACTTACTGGTTTTTTTTGTTGATAGATTTAAAAGACACTTTTTTAAATATTATTTTTCCTTTTTTCACAACATAAAAAGTTTGAGGTTTTCCTTTATTTTGAAAATTACAGAACGGGAGGCGTTCCCGAGGAGCGTAGCGACGAGCAACGCCGGGTTAGCTATTGCCCCTTAAACCAAACGGCCATGCCTTAATATTTCGACATGATATGAAATGTTTCACGAGACACTGAATGACATGAATGAAACTTTGATTCTGATATCTTTTACACATTCAAATGACAATCTATGCTTATCACGCATCGGTAACTATCAAGGTATCAAATTTGCAAAATTTTCATTTTTTAAGTTTACTATTTTATTTCAACTTAATTAGTTAGTTGAGGGCTTCACTTTCTGAATACTTTTATCTCATGTTTCTACTTTTTATTATACCTATTTACGCAAACCAAGAACTGGGCTTGAAATCATTAGGAAATTACTGTTTCACGGTTTAAATTAGTCAGAAAAAGTTTTAGGCTCTATCTGAATCATTCTAAGCTTTAAATTTTGTAATTGAGTGCTGAAATGTTAATTGAAAGTCTAAACCAGTCCCCTAAAAAATGCCAAAACTTTATCGCTAACCCTTAAAATTAACAGCTAAAGTTTGAGGCTGTAAATGAATCAGTTTTAAGTATACAAAACCCCTGCACTTGAGCAGAGTGATGAGACATATAGATCTTAAAGCTAGAATAAACCCTGTTTTTGGAAAGGAAAGTACTTATGGTCAAGACGGCGAAGTATAACTCTCGTTAATGGCTTCTACTTGCCCTTACTCGCAAAGTTTTTTGGTGCTAGTCACTTCTCGCTTTTGCTTTTTCATAACCAGTTCTACTTCTTGAAATTTTCCTGAATTACTTCAGTAACTTCAACAAACAATGCCGAACTCTACTTCTATCGCGACACCTGTTTCTTGCCAGCAGTGCGGAAAAATACTGAGCTCTAAAAGGAACTTGAGAAGACATGAGCAAAAAATCCACAAGATCTTTCCTCCCCCTCCTCCTCAAACTGTTTGCAATGAGTGTCTCGAATCATTCGAGAGTTTGTCGGAAGCCCGAGAGCACATCGAGCTGGTACATGACATGACTTCGAATAGTCATTGTATCTATTGCCATACAATATTTCTCACCGCGGAAAGCTATGGACAACACTTGCTGAAGAAGCACGCATTGCCAGTTTGGGACGGCCTTGAGACGACGTCTTCCGCTGCCCCAACGGAAAGCGCGTTCAGAGGCAAATTGCGTCGATACGATCTCAAAAATGGTGAAAAAGAAATGTATTTGCTTTAAGTCATGATGCAAAACAAGGAGGAAATAGATGCTCTCATACTGGAAAGGGTTAAAGAGGGTCCGAACAAGGTGCAAGTCCACGTGGAAGTGGGAATGATCAAAATTCCCACTAAGCAAGACGGGGACAGTGGAAACTTCGAAAGGACCATGCTGTTTCTGAACACTAAGACATTGACAGTGTACTTCGAGGGTATATCTGGGGATTAATTCTTGGAACTGATTGAACATATGGTCAACCAAGTCAATTCGTTCTCTTCTCATGGTAGCGGATGGATTATTGACAGAATTGAAAAATTGCAAATCAGTTTCGCGGCCTTCTCACTAATAGGAGCAGGATCCTACCTCGAGCTACCTGATGCACTCAGCGCAGCATCTACTCTGCTCACAAATATCAACACTAAAGATGATTACCGTTGCTTTCTCTACTGCTTTGTTGCCTGATATCACAATGTGAATGAGCCGGCCCTCTACCCCACATCTAGACGGTGGCTGGAGAAAAACAAAGTCTCAACCTACAATCTCGACAAAGAAGGAATTGTGAAAATCAATGGGGAATACGAAATGCCAATGGGTCTGAGGATATGGACAGATTTGAAAAGTTGAACAATTGTCAAATCAACGTCTTCCGGTAAGCAAATTCTAATTGCCTTCTAAAAATTTTAAAATTCCTTCATTAATGTTCTTCACCTATTCAAACACCCTTTTTATTTCATTCCAAACCTAGGTATAAAAATTATTTTTCTGTTAAGGTACACCGATGGCGAATTGTTGCCCATAAGAGTATCGAGCAGATTCACTACTAGCCTGATTGTGGACTTGTTGCTGCTGACAGATGGATTAAAATATCACTATGTTATGATAAGTGATCTCCATAAACTGGTCGAGTACGTGCGGCACAAAGTGCACCGATTTCAATCTGAGATTTGTCGCAAATGTTTCCACACATGCGCTTCATTCGAAACTCTGAGAAGACATCAAGAACTGTGCTACCAAGACGAAGATGTCGTCATAACAATGCCCAAGCCGGGAAAAGATGACCACAAGTTCAAAAACTTAACAGCTCGTTGGTACGTACACAGAGTAATCTACTTTGATTTGGAGTCACTGCTCTTACCAGTATACGGACCGCAACCTGATCCGCGAAAATCTAGCACGCAAACAATTGAAATCCATCAACCGTGCGGCTACGCGTTAGCAGTAATCGAATTTGGGAAAAAAGACCTGTTAAAGTTTGAGCTTACAAGAGGACCGAATGTGATGGAAGAGCTAATTAGCTCCCTTGAATCGTTAGCGAGACAAATTTACGTAGAAAAAAAGGAAATATTACACTTTCACTGGTATAACAGACCAGGAACGGGAAGATGCTACAATTTGTTGGATATGCGAGAATGATTTTTCCGACAATGATAAAGTGGTACTTGATCAATGCCATTACACCAACAAGTTCCTGGGTTGGGCACACAATGAGTGTAACGTTAATAGAAAAACAACAAATTACATTCCAGTGGTAGCTCATAATTTGTCAAATTATGATTTACACTTTATAATCAAAGCGCTGGCAAAAAGCGATTCGGAAAACACTTTTTCCGTAATACCCGCATCTGAAGAAAAATAAATATCCTTGACAATCTCAGTATATATAAAAACGTACACGGACAAAAACGGCAAAATCAAAAAACTCTACGAGAATCTGAGGTTCATCAATTCGTATAGGTTCATGCTAGCATCGTTGGCAAAACTTGTCGATAATTTGCCCAACGAAAAGTTTTTTCTGCTGGAGAACTATTTTGAAAAACTCGGCCACTCACCTGAAAAAGTCAGTCTGTTGAAACAGAAAGGGCATTACCCCTACTCATACTTCAACTCATTCGAAAAATTCCGAGAAACTCGCCTTCCCCCACGAGCAATGTGGAAAAAAAGTCTAACAGGAGGGGATGTGAGTGTTTCAAGAAGCGAGTACAATCATGCCCTTAAAGTTTTCACCGAACTGAAGTGTGGCTCACTTGGTGATTACCACGACTTGTACTTGACTACAGATGTGCTATTGCTTGCTTCCGTTTTCGAAGCTTTTCGGGAAGTTTGCTATCAAACATACGGGCTGGATTGCGCCTGTTACTTCACGGCAAGTAACCTTTCCGGGGACGCCTTTTTAAAAGTTTGTAAGCCCGAACTGAAACTCTTAGCGGACCTTGAACATCTGGACCTTGTGCAGCGAATGATACGAGGAGGCATGTCGTCGGTCTATGCGCGCCGATTTTACAAAGCAAACAAAAAATACCTCGATGATTTTTTGCCCTCAGAACCATCAAGCTACATCCTCAATATTGATGCAAACAATTTGTTCGGGGGGATAATGAAACACTGCCCTTTGCCATTAAACGATTTTTCAATAGTTGAAAAAAGTCTGGCAGACATACTGCTCACCAGCGAAACCTCAGAGTGGGGTTATATAGTTGAAGTCAATTTAACCATACCCGAAGAACTTCACGACTTCTTTGCTGATTACCCCCTTGCCCCTTCTCGTGAAGTAGTGGACATCGGTGCAATGAGCAACGAGCAAGTCGACATGTTGGGAAAATTGGGAATCACCACACTGCCAAAAGTGCCAAAGCTTCTACAGACCTTGCATCCTAAAGAAGGTTATGTTTTGCACTACCTTACCCTAAAATTGTACCACGAGCTGGGAATGGAAATAACTCACCTCGGAAAAGTTCTTCAGTTCCGCCAAAGTCACTGGATGGCACCCTTTGTCGACCTCAACACCCGCCTACGAAAAGCCGCGGTAAATAATTCCAGGAGAACTTCTACAAGCTAATTGTTAATTCAGCTTTCAGTAAGACAATGGAGTCTAAGTTAGGAGGAAAGAAGCTGAAGATTGTAAGGAATGAGAGAGAAGTTTTACAAAAACAGCTCTGAGCTCAATGAAAAGCTTTCAAATCATTGACGATCAATTAGCCACAATTAGCTTTTCGGTAACAAAAATATTGTGGGTTAAACCTATGATAGTTGGTGCGACCATCCTAGACCTCGCCAAGCGTTTCATGTTTCAGTTTCATTATCAAAAAAAAGAAACCAAATCTAAACTTGGAACTCCTTTACTCCGACACGGATAGTTTTATTTACGCTATAAAAACTGATGACGTTTACCGAGACTTGGAGAAAATAAAAGCTGATTTCGACTTTTCAAATTACGATAAGGACCATTTCTTGTTCGAGGTTACCAATAAGAAAGCTGTGCTGAAGTTCAAAGACGAGACTGGTGGGAAGCCGATCAGAGAATTCATCGCCCTAAAACCGAAACTATATTCGGTCGTCCTTAATGG
The DNA here is from genome assembly GCF_963678635.1 of Symsagittifera roscoffensis. NCBI lineage: Eukaryota > Metazoa > Xenacoelomorpha > Acoela > Convolutidae > Symsagittifera > Symsagittifera roscoffensis. The sequence goes on from NC_087066.1 coordinate 67,780,909, forward strand.
TAAATAAAATTTAAGCCACCCTTCCACCCTCCATTCCTACCTTTTACAGAACGAAATTACCACCACCAACCTACCTACACCCCTTAATTTGTTGCATTAAACTATGGGCATTTAGCTGATTTAGGCAACATTATACAATGTTGCCTAAACGTTGATTTATCTGACAACATATTCCCTCTTTTTTCCTCTTTTTTAACCATAATTTAGAGTCTTCTGCTCTTTTTTGGTAAAATGAATCAAATTTTGTTCGGTATAAATTGAGTTGCTGAAGTGAAATTAAGCTATCCCCTACGTTGTAGAAAAGAATAATAATTTTGCTTCTGTTTAGAAGGCACTCAAAAATTGAGTGCCAAAGGAATTAAACGGAGTGCACAGAGAAAACTGGTCCACCAAACCTTCAGGGACACATTGTTCACTGGAAAAACAATGAGAGTGTACAACTATAATATAGTTTCGAAAGGTCACACCAATATGACAGTGAAACAAAACAAACTTGCATTATCACCATTCGACTCAAAACGTTTTCTACTTTTCGACGGAATTTCGACAGTGCCCTTTGGCCATAAAGCCGCTGAAGAAAATGCTTTTCTAGAAGACATTTACATGGAAACCGAGTGGGCCAACTCATACAATGAAACTGATAACAGTTCTCCCAATTTTACACTTCCGGATTGAGGATTTTTACAGCGGCCCTACTCAGAAGCAGAGCTGCAAGAAGAAAAAGAAGCTTGTAGTAGCCGAGTCCGTGAACGTCCCCCTATAAAAAACCCATTTATTTTATCTGAAGCTTCAGAAGAACAACCATCTAAAAAACAGCGCAAAGAAAACCAAAACAATAAACATTAAAATCTGAAACGTATTTTTTCAGATGATTTTTACTGTTCGTCCTTTTTAAACTTCGACTTGTATATGTTTTGGTTTTTACCAATTTACAACTAATAAAATACTCGTATTGAGCTCAATCACTGTTTTAACATAAATAGCTTCAGGCAAATAAACTAGTAGACACAAACCAAGTGTTAATTCAAACAAATGTGTAAATTCCTTAGGCTTGTTTTCAATAACAAACTTTAATAGCATGACAAATCTTTGACGAAAAGAAAGAAAGCCAGGAAATGATATCCACATGAAACTAGGACGAAAAAAAAAGTTCAGGAATTAGGACGATTAATTTTAATTATCGCGGGAAAAGGGACCGCTTTAAAAGGAATTAGAAGGAATTATTGTATCGCGTCCCGGTTGTTGAGCTCAGCTTAACAAGATCCTAAGGAGGGGGTCTTTTACTTTAGGGGTGGGAACTTGCGATCATTTACAAAATCCTAGGATAGGGGTCCTCCAAAAAATTAAGGACCCCTTTCCTAGGATTTTGCTTTACGTGAGGACCCCCCCCCCCTTAGGAAGAACCCCCCCCCTTAGGATCCGGGACACGATACAATACTACTTGCGCTTGTCCTATAGCTCTTTGGTCTTCAAAATCGAACCATTGCCACCATTGATTAGAAGATATACTTCAATTTTAAAAGTTTTGGTTGTAATCCATTCGGCTGGATGTCCAAAACTAAAGCCCCTATTCTATTTCATCATGACATTTTTTGCCGTTAGCTATTCGAAGTTTCCGTAGCAGTTGTTTTATTAATCTCCTTTTCAGTCTCATAAAAGTACTCACTACAAAAACCTGGTGTTTTTCATCTTAAATTTTTCGAAACTTTTTACACAGTAATTCGGTTAGAGGGGAGAAATCAGAACCACGCAGTAATTCCTCGTGCAGATACGTTGCATCATTCCACTAGTTACTCTTCCCACTCTTCTTACTCTTCCGCGATACGTTACTCTGTAACATTTTTTCATAGCTGCTAGACATTCTGTTTTTTCTTTCTGCAATTGCAAAGTTTTATACACCAATATCTGTTTGCATTGATACGGAGAGCACTATCCTGTAATCAGTACTGTATCATAGCTGTTCACTGATACTACGTATGCACTTTTGTTCTATTGCAAAATCTAAACCAAAAAGTCACAGGAAGCAGTTGTCTGCCTTTTTTACATTTTCTGGGCAAATTCTTCTTATTTTGGTTTCATTTGCTTTTTAAAATCATCGGTATCCATTGTTATTAATGCTTTATTGTTACCTGTCAATAAATTACTGTTATAAGTTTTTATGCGTCTCGACTTTCCAAGCCGTTTGTATGTTTCGATTCGTAACAGGAAACATTACTTACTTCCGCTGTCTACCAGACTTGTTTCATTCATTAACATCTCTACCTTAAAACATTTACTTCTCTTCCTTCAGCTCAACCTGATTACGTTGGTATTTTTCACCTATTTATTAACCAAAAAAAAAATTTTTTGTCGTAGTTTTTTGTTTTTGTCTTTATCGTTTTTGCACAAGTGTTTGGTCCTGAGGTGTAAATTTTGGATCTGCCACTTGAACCTTGCTCCCTATATTCTTTCACGTCGCGTCGCGTTACTCCGCTCTACCTTACATCACAAAAGTTTCGTGTACTTATCCCTGAGGTCGGAGTTGTTTTTAGAAGGTCCTACTTGCTAAAACTAGCTTAAGCAACGTTGTTAACGCCTTCTAACTATAGTTTATCAAATATATAAATCAGAAAAATGATTAGTTTTTCTGAACTTTCATATCAGTTTTTCAAAATCGAAAATTGCAAATAACTTATTTTTTTTCGAGAATTGCAATTAACTCGATTTACAATTAATTCGATAAAATAACACAGTTTTAAACAAGCAGTTCAAAAATTCCAAATTGATAGAAGTATTTCAATTGATTATCAATTATTACAGGCCATTTACTAGCCAAACAATACTGGCATAATTTTTTTTGGTTTCCCTGTCGCCACTGTAGGAAACCACCAGGTCACAATTTAATTCGGTTTTTCCCTGCTATCGTAAGAACTAACGCTTCGAATCATTTTTTGAATTCATTGATAAAATATTTGTTTTTTTTTCGCATTGAATTATTGCGATTAATAAAAAAGTTACAAAAATTTAGAGAAGCTTTTTGTACTTTAAAAAAAGTTAATTGGCTGAATTTTTTGCAAACAAGTTGATTTGTGATGGTTCCGGATTAAGACGTTCAGCTCTTATTTATCTTAACTATTTAACTATCAAGAGTACGGGTTTCTCTCCACTGTTTCTACTTACCTGTCGTCTACTCTTGACAAAATTAAATCAAAGTTTTTAATTTTTCTGACGAGCAGTCTTACACAACACAATGTCAAACACATTTTATGTTTGTTGATTTTTTACGGAAAAAATGCTCTTTTTTTATCTGATGCCATAAAGTTTGGTTGAATTGGTAAAATAATATGAAAATAACGTTCAAAAATTTTCCCTTAAGAATTTTTTTTTTAATCAAAAATGAGTTTGCAATCAAAAAAGAGACCCTTAATTCAACATAATTCTTTTATCTGTTTATCTGTTTTATGAGAAACAATGTTTATCATTAAGATCAGAAATAATTTTTTTTAACCTGTAAATGGCTTTCATGTAACAAAAACAGCCACACACTTGTATTACTTGAATTTTAAGCCAACCGCATTGAAGTCCTACTGTTAGTTTTTGCCTTCTCTGCAGTATGCCACTGATTGCTTTTTTCTAGCGCTGATTTCTGTATAATTCAGAGTTTTTTGCATAGCTAATACTGCGATATTTCAAGGCAATTTCAATAGTGTTTCTGTAGAAAATCGGAGCTAAAACTTAATAGTTTTTAAATCGAATTAGTAGCTTTCAAGTCAGAGGGTGAGGTTAATATACCCTACAATTTTAATAAAAATAAAAACTCGTGGCGTAGAGTTACCGTACGTGTCTGCTAAGTTGATATTTGAGGAATCAAGAGCAAGTAAGTTTATGCTTTTGATATTTTTTATTCTAAGATTGTTGAAACTCTTTTTACACAATAATTCGGTTAGAGGTTAGAAATAGAACATCACTTTGATTTTTCGTTCAGATAGGTTTCATCAACCCACGAGATACTCTTCGTGCGAGCCGTTATTGTGTATTGTTTTGTCGGTTTTTCGTGTCCGCTGGATATTCTCGTATTTCTTTCTGCATTTGCAAAGTTTTCTACACCAGTATCTGTTTGTACTGATATGGGTAGCACTACCCTGTAATTACTACTGTATAATAGCTTACCGATATCAAGAATGCTTTCTAGGTATTATATGAAAGCCAAACCAAGAAGACAGGGGGAGCAGTTGCTTGCCATAATACGTTTTTCTGGGCGAATTCTTCATATTTTGTTTTCATTTGCTTTTTAAATTCGTCGGTACCAATATTTTTTTTAATTATGCTGAATGTTAGCTGTCAATAGTTTTCAAAGTTTTTATGCTTCTCGGCTCTATGTAAAACTACTTTGAAACGTTTAGTTTTTTTTCGTCGAACTCAACCTGATTACGTTGGTGTAATTGATCTTTTTGTTTCAAGGACAATTTTTTATGCGAGTCAAGCGTACACACATGGAACAGTTTTGCCAGGTTTTGTCCAATGACCCTTTCGCTCACACATTCGACAATTGTCGCAGTTGTTTGTTTTCCTTTTGACACTTTTCGCACGAGTGCTTAGTCCTGGAGTTGGATTTTTTGATCTGCCAGGTGCTTCTTGCTCACTAAACGTGTTACTCCACCCGTAGATTCGCGTTACTCCACTCGATCTTACTCCACTGAATTTTTACGCAATTATACTGCAGTCGGAGTTGTTTTTGCTCGCTGAAACTAGCTTACTCGCTAAATATAGATTAAGCAACTTTCTTAAGTCCCTCCAACTCCAATGTATCAATTCAATTAGTTTTTCTGAATTATCGCCATATTTTGCTACAACTGATTTTTTTCTAATTTTTTATAATATGCTTGACAGTTTTTCAACAATTTGAAATTTTGTTTTGAAACTCAATTGTTCTTCATGACTCTTTTTGTTTTTGGTTCTTTTTGGTAATCTATGACAAAAGCTTCAATCTTATAGAAAAGTGTGAAAGAGCTAAGAAGTTGAAGTTGCTTGAAAAGAGTTTGAAAAGCGAGAACACGGATGACAGCCAAAAGTGCCTATTGAATTTGCTACAGCCATTTCTAAAATTTGGATATATCCCTTTCTTATAATAACAGGAAACAATTTTCAAAGCTTCTAGGAAGTGTTTAGTAGATCTCACTAATTTTATTGTCTAAACAGAGTTTTTGAAAATATACAATAAAGTGAACCTAAAAACAGGGGAAAACTGTTATTTATTTGGTGAATATATACAAAAAAAAATTGACTATCGAATAAAGCAGTTGAAACCTTATTCACGACTTTTAAGGAAAGCAGTTAGTCAAATTAGAGCAAACTTATTTGGGAAAGCTGGAACACAAACGAAGACAAGTTATGGATGTAAAATCAAACCCTTTCAAATTAGTGGTTATACTTTGAACATCCAATTTTTTTGTTTTGTCACTTTAAGAATTGTGCAATTAAATAACTGTTTAATTTGATACTACAATTTTACAATTTTTCTCAATATCTTGTAGTATATGTCAACTTGGTTTTAGCTAAAGCTTTCTACTCAACAGTTTGGAGCGCTATCAGTTATTATCATAGATTAACCCTTTGCTCAAAAATTAAACATTAAGTTTTTTAACATTTGTCTAATCTTTTGACTGTTTCCCTGATCACTCAATTGCCTCTCTATATAAGGCTTTTGACCCATATATATGATTAACCATCTACAGCTTATTGTGTTAAGAAGAGTTTGACCTTTCTTTCAATATATGGTTGCAGTTGTTTTATTAATCTCCTTTTGAGTCTCTTAAAAGTACTCACTACAAAAACCTGGTGTTTTTCATCTTAACTTTTTCGAAACTTTTTACACAGTAATTCGGTTAGAGGGGAGAAATCAGAACCACGCAGTAATTCCTCGTGCAGATACGTTGCATCATTCCACTAGTTACTCTTCCTACTGTTCTTATTCTTCCGCGATACGTTACTCTGTAAAAAATTTTCATAGCTGCTAGACATTCTGGTTTTTCTTTCTGCAATTGCAAAGTTTTATACGCCAATATCTGTTTGCATTGATACGGAGAGCACTATCCTGTAATCAGTACTGTATCATAGCTGTTCACTGATACTACGTATGCACTTTTGTTCTATTGCAAAATCTAAACCAAAAAGTCACAGGAAGCAGTTGTCTGCCTTTTTTACATTTTCTGGGCAAATTCTTCTGATTTTGGTTTCATTTGATTTTTAAAATCATCGGTATCCATTGTTATTAACGCTTTATTGTTACCTGTCAATAAATTACTGTTATAAGTTGTTATGCGTCTCGACTTTCCAAGCCGTTTGTTTGTTTCGGTTCGTAACAGGAAACATTACTTACTTCCGCTGTCTACCAGACATGTTTCATTCATTAACATCTCTACCCTAAAACATTTAGTTCTCTTCCTTCAGCTCAACCTGATTACGTTGGTGTTTTTGACCTATTTATTAACCAAAAAAATTTTTTTTTTGTCGTAGTTTTTTGTTTTTGTCTTTATCGTTTTTGCACGAGTGTTTGGTCCTGAGGTGTAAATTTTGGATCTGCCACTTGAACCGTGCTCCCTATATTCTTTCACGTCGCGTCGCGTTACTCCGCTCTACCTTACATCACAAAAATTTCGTGTACTTATCCCTGAGGTCGGAGTTGTTTTTAGAAGGTCCTACTTGCTAAAACTAGCTTAAGCAACGTTGTTAACTCCTTCTAACTATAGTTTATCAAATATATAAATCAGAAAAATGATTAGTTTTTCTGAACTTTCATATCAGTTTTTCAAAATCGAAAATTGCAAATAACCTTTTTTTTCGAGAATTACAATTAACTCGATTTACAATTAATACGATAAAATAACACAGTTTTAAACAAGCAGTTCAAAAATTCCAAATTGATAGAAGTATTTCAATTGATTATCAATTATTACAGGCCATTTACTAGCCAAACAATACTGGCATAATTTTTTTTGGTTTCCCTGTCGCCACTGTAGGAAACCACCAGGTCACAATTTAATTCGGTTTTTCCCTGCTATCGTAAGAACTAACGCTTCGAATCATTGAATTCATTGATAAAATATTTGTTTTTTTTCGCATTGAATTATTGCGATTATTAAAAAAGTTACAAAAATTTAGAGAAGCTTTTTGTACTTTAAAAAAAGTTAATTGGCTGAATTTTTTGCAAACAAGTTGATTTGTGATGGTTCCGGATTAAGACGTTCAGCTCTTATTTATCTTAACTATTTAACTATCAAGAGTACGGGTTTCTCTCCACTGTTTCTACTTACCTGTCGTCTACTCTTGACAAAATTAAATCAAAGTTTTTAATTTTTCTGACGAGCAGTCTTACACAACACAATGTCAAACACATTTTATGTTTGTTGATTTTTTACGGAAAAAATGCTCTTTTTTTATCTGATGCCATAAAGTTTGGTTGAATTGGTAAAATAATATGAAAATAACGTTCAAAAATTTTCCCTTAAGATTTTTTTTTTAAATCAAAAATGAGTTTGCAATCAAAAAAGAGACCCTTAATTCAACATAATTCTTTTATCTGTTTATCTGTTTTATGAGAAACAATGTTTATCATTAAGATCAGAAATAATTTTTTTTAACCTGTAAATGGCCTTCATGTAACAAAAACAGCCACACACTTGTATTACTTGAATTTTAAGCCAACCGCATTGAAGTCCTACTGTTAGTTTTTGCCTTCTCTGCAGTATGCCACTGATTGCTTTTTTCTAGCGCTGATTTCTGTATAATTCAGAGTTTTTTGCATAGCTAATACTGCGATATTTCAAGGAAATTTCAATAGTGTTTCTGTAGAAAATCGGAGCTAAAACTTAATAGTTTTTAAATCGAATTAGTAGCTTTCAAGTCAGAGGGTGAGGTTAATATACCCTACAATTTTAATAAAAATAAAAACTCGTGGCGTAGAGTTACCGTACGTGTCTGCTAAGTTGATATTTGAGGAATCAAGAGCAAGTAAGTTTATGCTTTTGATATTTTTTATTCTAAGATTGTTGAAATTCTTTTTACACAATAATTCGGTTAGAGGTTAGAAATAGAACATCACTTTGATTTTTCGTTCAGATATGTTTCATCAACCCACGAGATACTCTTCGTGCGAGCCGTTATTGTGTATTGTTTTGTCGGTTTTTCGTGTCCGCTGGATATTCTCGTATTTCTTTCTGCATTTGCAAAGTTTTCTACACCAGTATCTGTTTGTACTGATATGGGTAGCACTACCCTGTAATTACTACTGTATAATAGCTTACCGATATCATGGATGCTTTCTTGGTATTATATGAAACCCAAACCAAAAAGACAGGGGGAGCAGTTGTTTGCCATAATACGTTTTTCTGGGCGAATTCTTCATATTTTGTTTTCATTTGCTTTTTAAATTCGTCGGTACCAATATTTTTTTAAATTATGCTGAATGTTAGCTGTCAATAGTTTTCAAAGTTTTTATGCTTCTCGGCTCTATGTAAAACTACTTTGAAACGTTTAGTTTTTTTTTTTCGTCGAACTCAACCTGATTACGTTGGTGTGTTTGATTTTTTTTTGTGTCAAGGACAATTTTTTATGCGAGTCAAGCGTACACACATGGAACAGTTTTGCCAGGTTTTGTCCAATGACCCTTTCGCTCACACGTTCGACAATTGTCACAGTTGTTTGTTTTCCTTTTGACACTTTTCGCACGAGTGCTTAGTCCTGGAGTTGGATTTTTTGATCTGCCAGGTGCTTCTTGCTCACTAAACTTGTTACTCCACCCGTAGATTCGCGTTACTCCACTCGATCTTACTCCACTGAATTTTTACGCGGTTATACTGCAGTCGGAGTTGTTTTTGCTCGCTGAAACTAGCTTACTCGCTAAATATACTTTAAGCAACTTTTTTAAGTCCCCCCAACTCCAATGTATCAATTCAATTAGTTTTTCTGAATTATCATTTCAGTTTTTTTAATGAAATTACGCCATATTTTGCTATAACTGATTTTTTTCTAAATTTTTATAATATGCTTGACAGTTTTTCAACAATTTGAAATTTTGTTTTGAAACTCAATTGTTCTTCATGACTTTTTTTGGTTCTTTTTGGTAATCAATGACAAAAGCTTCGATCTTATAGAAAAGGGTGAAAGAGCTAAGAAGTTGATGTTGCTTGAAAAGAGTTTGAAAAGCGAGAACACGGATGACAGCCAAAAGTGCCCATTGAATTTGCTACAGCCATTTCTAAAATTTGGATATATCCCTTTTTTTTAAATAAAAACAGGAAACCATTTTGAAAGCTTCTAGGAAATGTTTAGTAGATCTCATTAATTTTATTGTACAAACAGAGTTTTTGAAAATATACATTAAAGTGAACCTAAAAACAGGGGAAAACTGTTATTTATTTGGTGAATATATACAAAAAAAAACAGAGTGACTATCGAATAAAGCAGTTGATCCCTTATTCACGACTCTTAAGGAAAGCAGTTAACCAAATTAGAGCAAACTTATTTGGGAAAGCTGGAACACAAACGAAGACAAGTTATGGATGTAAACTCAAACCCTTTCAAATTAGTGGTTATACTTTGAACATCCAATTTTTTTGTTTTGTCACTTTAAGAATTGTGCAATTAAATAACTGTTTAATTTGATACTACAATTTTACAATTTTTCTCAATATCTTGTAGTATATGTCAATTTGGTTTTAGCTAAAGCTTCCTACTCAACAGTTTGGAGCGCTATCAGTTATTATCATAGATTAAACCTTTGCTCAAAAATTAAACATTAAGTTTTTTAACATTTGTCTAATCTTTTGACTGTTTCCCTGATCACGCAATTGCCTCTCTATATAAGGTGGCTTTTGACCCATATATATGATCTACAGCTTATTGTGTTAAGAAGAGTTTGACCTTTCTTTCAATATATGGTTGAGGTGAACCAAGCTTTCGTATTCACCATCTGATCACTAGCAAGATAAAAACAGTTAGCATCATGCAATGTCCTCTATTTCTGTATCGATATTTTTTTTTCACAATTAACAAGACTTGTTTTGGAAAAACCGTTAATTGGAAGATAAAAAATCAAACCCTATCATCAAGATTCTACCTGACTCTTTGGAATCAATCGTGATGACAGCTGTTTCACACTAAACAATGCGCTCACATCAATTTGGCAACAGCAGTGTTCGAAACGATATAAGTGCGATTTTTTGGTTTCATGCATTTCAATAAACATCAATTACGTAGTGTTATTTTGAGGTGGAACAACAAAAAAAACCTGTTTAAGTTACGAATATAAAATTTGTTAAGATTTCTTGTACTAATTACGTTTGGAAATTTTACTTTGAGGATTTAAAATTTTGAGCCTCGATGCAGACAGACTTGCAATTTATTTCAAAGAAAAATTTCGTAAACAGTTAGAGCCATTATCATAAAAATTTTAATCACATAACTAAATCTACTGACTGTTTATCTGACTACGCAATTGCTTCACTTCTCTCGGTTTATAAATTTGATCAAATAAAAAGATTTTCCATACTAAAACCATAGAAAATTTATAATTTTTAGAGACTGATCAATCATCCTGCAAATATACAAAAGCTGTCATTTATGTTTGCTCGCTTACCGTCTTCAGCTGTACCAGCAGCAAGTCAATTTCTGCAATTCTTCTATCGATCGCGTTCATCTGCACGGTCAAGGATTCTCCTCAACAAACCATAACTTTCTTCTGATAACTTGTTATCGTAATCTTTATCTCTATGAGCAACAGTTTAAGTACATTAAACTACATGTTTAATTTGATACTACAGTTTGTCACTTTTTCTCAATATCTTGTAGTATATGTCAAATTGGTTTTAGCTAAAGCTTTCTACTCAATAATTTGAAGCGCTATCAGTTATTATCATAGATTAACCCTTTGCTCAAAAAAAGAACATTAAGTTTTTTAACATATAACTAATCTCTTGACTGTTTCCCTGATCACGCAATTGCCTCTCTATATAAGCTGGCTTTTGACCCATATATATGATTAACCATCTACAGCTTATTGTGTTAAGAAGAGTTTGACCTTTCTTTCAATATATGGTTGAGATGAACCAAGCTTTCGTATTCATACTCTGATCACTAGCAAGATAAAAACAGTTAGCATCATGGAATTTCCTCTATTTTTGTATCGATATTTTTTTTAGTATTAACAAGACTTGTTTTCGACAAATCGTTAGTTGTTTCAAATTGGAAGATAAAAAATCAAACCCTATCATCAAGATTCTACCTGACTCTTTGGAATCCATCGTGATGACAGTTGTTTCACACAAAACGATGCACTCACATCAATTTGGCAACAGCAGTGTCCGAAACGATGTAAGTGCGATTTTTTATTTTCTGACTGTTTATCTGATTACACAATTGCTTCACTTCTCTCGGTTTATAAATTTGATCAAAAAAACGATTTTTCATACTAAAACCATAGAAAATTTATAGTTTTTAGAGACTGATTAATCATCCTGCAAATATACAAAACCTGTCATTTATGTTTGCTCGCTTACCGTCTTCAGCTGTACCAGCAGCATGTCAATTTCTGCAATTTTTCTATCGATCGCGTTCATCTGCACGGTCAATGATTCTCCTCAATAAACCATAACTTCTTCTGATAACTTGTTTTTTGTTATCACTATCTCTATGAGCAACAGTTCATCAAAGAATTTGGACTTTATGCTGTTGCGAATTGGTCTTGGTGTTTGCTGCTTCCATCAACAATTTTTTGTAAAAATTTGAAAACTGATCTTTCCTATTACAATTTAAGTACATTTTTTGTGGGCATTGTTTTCGCGAGAATTGAAATTAAAATTGATGCTGCATATGCCACTTTTTCATATTGAAATGCTTTTACTTAGGATACCTGGAAAATCAAATAATTAATCAGATTGTTTCGCAAATCAACAGAATGACAAACAGTATCATTATAGTATTTGGTTGATTATTCTAGAATTTTCTAAGAACTTCAGAAGAAAGATTGGAAGACTTGGATTGAGTTAGAAATTAAACTTAATTTAGAATACAATAAACGATTACACATAAACGCAGACATACATACACACAAAACATTAAGTTACATTTTTGTATACACATAAAAAAATAAAAACATTTGCATAAATTTCACACTTACAAGTTACTTACGAAATGAAGTCATACATACTTTCCCTCATATATACGTACATGAAAGAAAAACTTACATAAGGCCATTCATACAAAATAACATATAAAAACTTATTCATACACAAATACTAAATACACACATACTTAAAAAAACACAAACATACATACACTCAAATATAAAAACATTCTTAAAGACAGTCATACAAACATATATACAAACAAATATGCATGATTACATACAAAAATAAATTGTTACTTGAGGACAATCCTACAAACATACATACAAAAACACATACCTATATACAAAATTACTTACATACAAACATATATTCAAAAACAGTCTCAGTTGAACACATTCATACAAACATACATTAAAAATACATACGTACAAACCTATTTAAATACATACGTTTATACATTCGTACATACATACATACACAAATAATCTTGTATAAAGACATTCATAAAAACATACATTCAAAGTTATACATACACACATAATTAAATTCAATCATTCTTAAAAAAATTCATCAATTCCTGCAACCATACAAACAGATATACATAAAATGAATGCAAAGAGACTACCATAAAAACAAAAGTATGTGCATACATACAAACAGAAAGGTAAGTCTTACATACTTGCTTACATACTTTTGAGCCTACAATCATTTATACGGTAAATTTATACTTACCAACAGGCAAAAATTTTAACTAATCTTTTTACTGACCTAACAAATATCACCACTTGTAAGTACACAAACAATAATAGATTCAGTTCACACATTTTGAAGACGAATATATACACATATTCAACAAAAAGAATCACCTTACAGACTGGCATTTATACGTAGGTTTATGCAATCAGATGTACTTGCCTTTCTTTTTTCATACTCACTTACAAATATACATAAGTACTTTTCTACAAAAGGCAAAGATCGTACTTTTACACTTTCTTTTTAAACAGACATACAACTTCAATCATAAAATTGTACAACTTTACAAACAAATAAGTTTTTGAATGCTTTTAGACCTAAGAACATAGTTCATAGAAAAATCATTATTTATAATCTTTCACTCAGTTACGCGGACATGCAGTCAAAAGCTCTTATTTAAATAAAAACAAAAAAATCTAGATAAATTTTGTAAATATTCAAATCAATACACACGACTAGTATGTACATACATGCCTAATTACATACATACATGCGAAGTGCTGTACACTTTTACTTAGATACATACCGTCATTAATACCCACACATGCACAGCATATATGCATACACATATACTATAGAAATAATACCTTGTTAAACTTTCAAGAAAAACTAGAAACATTAGAAAAGATCAAGTTGGGTTTTTTTTAGGGTTCACAAAACAATAAGCAGAAAAACCTACTCATACATACATACACACAAACTTGCATACGTACACGCATACAGAAAAGATATTTACATGCATTTGTTTTAAGCTAATTATAATTATTCATACAAAATTATAGCCATTACGTTTTACATATATCAACATATCCATTTAATTACAGTCAAACCTACATGCATGATTTTGTTTTACAATGCAGACTTCACACGCCGAGATTTGCAAAGACAGGCCAGCTGTTAATTTTCAGACCAGTCATCTACACAATTTAGCAATTTCTTTTCCTCTTTGGAAAAGTAAAAACCGTTGACAAACAATTTTGTAATATGTCTGATATCACAAACTAATAGTCCAACAGTATCAAACATGAGCTCAAAAATTGACCAGTGAGTCGTGAGAAGCATTTTAAAAAAAAGTTCCAGGCTTACTAAATTGCATAAGATGGGAAATTTTTAAAACAAACTGCTGAAAACTTTTTGTTGGTTGGTCCGAATAAAGTCGTTTCACATATCAAAATCTGCTCTCAACTAAATTTTTAGTTTTGTATGAAACTTTAAGACAGTGAAAATTTTAAATCGAAACAAAAGTTTTAGCCATGGTTTTTAGTTTTGTAACCTTTCTTTGTTACCTTTCTTCTACTGTAGTTTGATATGTCCTTAGATGACTATTAAGCTGCAGTTTAACCGTAGACCAATGTACATTGACTAGATTTGTACATTGTGTTGCTTTCTCGCTAATCCATCAAAAATTTCAAAATTTTTCGTTGTTCAAAAAATTTGATTACTTCTGAAAAAGCTATTAAACACAGTTTCGTTTTTTTGCGTTTTTTTGCCCTTTATTTATGCAATATCGATAGTTGGAGCTTTTTATTTTAGAAATTTTAGATAAAATTAACGTTAAAAGATATGTTTTTGAAAATGAAACTAGTTCTAAGCTGATGTTCAAAATTTTGACTCATTTTTTCCAGTGAAGAAGAATTTTTTTAGGAAAATTTAAAGTGTAGCAAACTGAACAACCAATTTTTTTTTGTAATTTTAAATATTCTAGAACAACCATTTTTCAGACTTGCAAGATTAAAGAGAAATTGATTTTTCGTTTTTTGAAATTCGATACAAAACAAACAGTTAAGCATTAAGTATTGAATTCAACTCGAATATCACAACAAAGCCGCACAAAACAGGCTGGGAACTTTTCCTATTGATTCCATGTATAACAGAGATTGATGCATTCCGATCAATTTTTTTTCTTTTTGGGAGCAACTGGCGTGTCTATTCGGATAATATTGGTTGTCTGCCGACTGCACCAAGGGCTCCTTGTTAGACTGGTATCTGCAACGAGAGTAACAAGGTGAAGCTGGTGGCTCGATTCCCAGGCCGACCTCGGGCCTCTCGACTTCCTGGAGAGATCAACGTTGATTCTACCATAGAAAAACGCTATCATGAGGAGATGATTTAATCTAGATCTTTGATTAGCATAACTTTGGATAATTGGGCTGAATCGATGATACACCCTCCAATGAACAAAAATTCATCTTGTTTGACGCATCTTTTCAGCTTCTAATCCAAATTTTGAAAATATTTAGGAACTTATTGGAAAATATGTAACTTAGAGTGATAAATTTACCATTATTTTATTTCAATTGTTGTCTATAAGGAAAAGAAATCTCTGTGACTAGTCGTGTGAAAAAATAGTACGTTCTTGCGCTGATTCAGTAAAAATTAGTATATATTGTGCTGCGAAAAACATAACAAGTCAAATCAAGAATTGAAAAAAAAAATAGCAGATGAAAACATTCTTTTGTATAATAAAGACCACATCTTGTCTAACTTTTGATCTTGTAAAATATTAACTTTATCGACTGTTCTTCTGTTCTTGAAAATTGAACAATTTTGGACAAGTAATTAAACAGAGCATAAATTTTGGTTCGCATTCTAATCTTGTATTCAGTGGCTACTCTAAAATGTACACATAAATTTCCACATGTTCGATTGAGATTTCTGATTGGGTATAGATGACAGTTCACATTCCGAG